>NW_023270305.1:22993392-23108210 GCF_011800145.1 Mirounga leonina
GTAGGAAGTCACCCAAATCCCAAACCCGGCTGTCATCCCCAACTTCTTCCCCTGCCTCATTCTCCACATCAAGGCCCAATGCTGTCTCCCCTCGTCAACCCCAAGGCCTCAGCCTTTTCTAGGCCTCAAGATCGCTCTCCTGCATAAGGGCATCTGCCACCCCACCTGTCTCCCTGCCTCCAACCTCGTCTCCTTGCGTGAGCCAGCTACAATGCCCAAGTGACCCTGTCACTCTCGGGCTTCGGTGGCTGGCCCACCCTTACAGCCTGGACATAAAACAACTCGTGTGAGGCCCACTTTAGCAGTCAGGGTCCTGCCCACCCCCGCGGCTAGTATTTCCAGCCGGCTCCCCCAGGGCCTCTTACACGGAGCTGCTACTCTGTCTTGTTAATACCTCAAACCCACCAGCTATGACACTTCGCTGTAATCATTACTGGGTCTCCCACTAGGCTGCCTTCTTCTGGGGAGAGACAACTAGATTTAATTCATAGTTGGCACTGGACAAATGTTTGTTAAATGAACAGATGAGAAAGTTTGAAAGAGACTGCCTTGACTTTCTTCCCTGCCCATCCTGTTGAAAATGCAAGATGGAGTCTTTCTAGGCCTCCTACAGGAAAAAAAATAAATAAAATCATTTAACAACGGAGCTGTGGCCTCTTGTGGCAAAGGCTTTCTTTCCTTTTTCCGTCTGTAGGACATTTTAACCTTTCTCTATCCATGCAGAGTAAGAATCTTACAGCCTATCAGTGCAAACCCCAGTAATTCTCTAGGCTCTTACAGATCTTTGGGATTAAGGCAGAGAATATTTGTCATCGTGCTGTTTGAAAGGGAAAGGGCTTCTATCCTTGACTGCAATGTGCAAATAGCGTCTCAGAGAGACAGGCAAGACTCAAGAATAAATTGACAATACATTCCCCTGAATGCAGACTCGCTAGTTGTATTTAAGTCAGTCTTAAAGAATGAGGCCCTGGAGAAACAATGAGCTCGCCCTCCTGACCTTTCCTTTCAAAAGGAAACAGGTTAAGGGGAAATTTGGATTATTTGGCCCAAGAGGTACAAAGAAACCTCAAGAAACTCTAATGGACATTCTCCAGAAAAGGGTTGCTTTGAATAGCAATGTGGGACTAGCACAGAGCAAATACTTGCGAAAAACACCTACCGAATGAATGAACATACTGGCAAACACAACAACAGGAGACCAAGCTGTGGTTCTAGGCCTTAGCGGAGAAGACACCTGGGCTAAAACTTGGAGCCAGACTTGCAAGCTCCTTGTAGAACTCCAGACACACGTGGGTGCCAGTTGCCTTCTGCCTAAATGGAGATTATAACCCCAAACCTGCTTCTCTTAAAGGGGCTTATAAGAACTGAATGCTGTGCAGACACCAAGCATCATCTTTACACCAAATGAAAAACTAGAACATCTACTAGATTCAACATGAAGGAGGGGAGGCATTCTATTAATAAAATAACAACTTTCATTTTCTCTTTAAATGTTGTCTGTAGCAGTCATCAATAAAATGGTTTATGGCCACCCTGTGGACAATCTCCACAACTGGAAGGAATTCCCACCTCCAGCTTGCTCAGAGGGTAATTCCTTCCTCTGACACGGGGCTAACTTCCCCTTGGAATGTACAAGCATCCTTTCTCTCCAGGGCCAAATCTCTCAGCCTTGAGAATGAATGGGACTTCTTGGAGGTGGGCAAATTACTATCAACCGCTATTGGTCAGATAAAGAAATATGTAAGGGCTTCCAGTTATTTTCTTTAAATATCTGATAAGCTGTCAGGTGGGAGGGAATCTGTATGGTCCCAAGGACAGAACTAGGCATGTGATGAAAGTTCATGGGGAGGCCAGGTGGGGCCGTGTCTGAGGAAGAAGTCTAAAACAACTTGAGTTAATCAGCTTGAAGAAAGGGAGAGGCTTTCCCTGCTGAGTCTGAGTTCCCAAGTCAGGATTCCAGAGGGGAGGCAGAGACAAGCATTCCTGCCTGGGGAAGTTAGGGGAGATTTCCTCTAGGCCATGCTCCTAACTTAAAGGAGCAGTCCCTGGCAAGTGCATGCAAGCTACAGACACGCAGAGAGGATATAATCATAGATTTGTGTGGAAGATTTATCTATCCTTAGTATTACAAAGTATTTTACGATGGTGGTTCTTCACACCGCGTTCCCTGGAACGCTCGGAGCTCAAGGCAGGCACCTCTGGGTCACTGGTGGAGGGAAGGGAGACTGAGAAAAGTAGGGCCAACTTCCCTACCTGTTCCTTCCTCCTCTTTCACTAAAAAAATTTTAAAATCTGGTAATAGACTGGCTTTATAGTAAGATTTTCTTTCTTTGCTTTGGCTAGAAAGAAAAAAAAAAAAAAAAGCTTGAAAGAGAACAGGGCCAAGGAGGACTTGTTTTCTGTCACTCAACTCTTAGGGCCTTAGTGTTATCTTGTCACAATGAGAGAGGAGGGCCGAAATAAGGACCCTTCCATCTGTGAAATGTTAGGGTCTGTGATTCTACGTCTGCAGAAACATCTAGTTTCCAGGGAATTTTAAGGAAAAAATAGAATATTTTTTAATGAAGTTAAGTATCCTCAGAATCCTTATCTAAGTATCCTTAGAATCAAAATACTGGCCACCAGCTTATAAAATGTTCATCATCTTTTCCCATCCTTCCCGGTACCAAATTAAGGGTACAAAGCAATGCCAGTAATTTTCTCTGGGAGCCTCAGTTTGCTCATCTGCAGAGTGGGGATACTAACAATGTCTTCTTAGGAGGAGAAAACACACATCAAGTGCTTGACAAAGTTCTGTTAGGCCATGAGCTGACAAATCAGTGGGAAGAGAGTTTACTATTACTAATTATTCCAAGAAACCAGAGCTGCAAAAGGAACAAGAAAGGCCAGAAGTTCATTGTTGGGATTCTTCTCCAACCTTATTTCTTTTGGACCTTGGGATCTGGCCACGTGCATAAACGGATTGTTTTAAATTGTGTGAAAACCCCCAACATGTTCTGGTTCCAAGCATAATTCCTCATTCTAAGAAAAAACTGGAATTGGGAAGAAGTCACCGTTTCCCCCCCACACTGTCCCGGGGACATGTCGGCAGCTGTCCACCCCACCTGTACCACAGGGGAGCCCACAGCTGGTGAGAACAAAACCCACCCATCAACAGAAACTTATACTAAACTTACATGAAGCCAAAAAAATCAACATTATCGTGGAAGACATTTCACTCTGAAGCCATCTGAGGGCAGGAAAAACTGTGATAGGCATACAGTGGGCCCTGTGTCTTGAGCTGATGGACTCAGTGAGGTCACCTGCCTTCATCCAGCCCCTGGCTAGTGACTCACATCCACCAACAGCTACCCAGCCGAGAAGTAAGCTCTGGGGCTGGCTTGTTCCTCGGAGCACCTTGCGTGATCCTTACCACCAGAACCAAAGGACAAGAGGTGCCTCCCTTTGAACGTGCGGGTTCTGTCGCCTGGGAAAGAGTAACGTTACTAGGGCGGTATTTGAGTAAGCTGGAAGTGAACGTGACTTCTGGCCCGACAACACTGAGAAGACCGTGCCAGAGGCAGAATCACATCACAGGCTAGGGCTAGATTGTTTTTCCATTAGGTTCTGTTGTAAAAAAAAAAAAAAAAAAAGATGAAAGCGGATATAAACTAGGTTCAGCCCCTACTTCCAAGGAGCCGGCAGTCTAGCTAGGTAGCCACGAGGGTCAATAAATGATCATTTAAATGCAGTAAGTGTGGGGCGCCTGGGTGGCTCAGTCGTTAGGCATCTGCCTTCGGCTCAGGTCATGATCCCAGGGTCCTGGGATCGAGTCCCGCATCGGGCTCCTGCTCCGTGGGAAGCCTGCTTCTCCCTCTCTCACTCCCCCTGCTTGTGTTCCCTCTCTCACTGTGTCTCTCTGTCAAATAAATAAATAAAATCTTTAAAAAATAAATAAATAAATGCAGTAAGTGTTACAACACAAAGTATTAGACACTGTGGAAATGCCTCAGATACAAGGGGGAGAAAGAGTCATAGAATGACACCAGTCTAGAGCCAGAAAAGAGCCTGGAAAGTGTCTATCTGCTTCCTCTGTGCCCCCATCCCTCCCCTTCCATGGCTTCACAGATGAGGGGGCAGAGCCTACCCACAGAAGGGCCAGCATTTGCCTTGGGACACAGAGGGCCAGTCGAGCCTCGTCTCCTGCTGTGTTAAAATCAATGTTATATGTCTGAACTGACCCTTGGGGGAAAAAAAAAAGGTTAAAAAAACTTAAAAAAATAAATAAAAAGGGAAAGAAATCAAATACATTCTGAAATGGCAAAGCCACATTAAACCAAAAATGCCTTGTTTAAAAAATGTGTGTAGCCTAAATGATTATAATGAATTTGAACAGGTCTTTTTCAACTAAACACATGGTTATTTATCATTGGCATGATGTGTCCACAAATATGACCTTCGAGTTGTCACCAGAACATGACAGATTCCCGAGCGTGTAAGCTGTCTAAACAGAGGCCTGGCTTTGAAGTCCTCTGGCTTGCACGCGGGCTCAGGCAGTCTCGCTGCAGATCCGGGTTTTCTATTATTAGTAGTAAGAGAGCTATGCTGATAAGTGTCACTGCTCCGGGCTCACTGGACTCTACAGCTAGAGGTGATCTAGCACCAAACGCCTCACTGAAGAGATGAGAAAAAGGCCCTGAGGTCCGTCACACCTGGATCAGAGCTAAGACCAGACGCTGTTGTCTCACGTCCGGTACCTCTGTGATTGTTTCCATCAGTCTTGCATTAATTTGATCAAATAGCAGAATGACAGGTGTGCTCACACCTTCTGGTGTGTCCTTGTGGCTGGTTCTCTAGAAAGTCCTTGGCTTTCTTCAGCTCCGCAGGGCAGACTGCAGTGTGTGGCTTCTGCCTCTGGCTCACTGGCTCCCAGAGTGTGTTTCCGGCCAGACTAGCCCTGTCAGCTGCTCTGTGGGCTAATGATTTGAGACCCTGGACGCTGTCTCCTTGTGGCGATTCACTGAACACAGTGACGTATTAAATGCTCTGACAAGTCCTGCAGAAAGGGACCTTAAGCAAGCTAGTTTTCCAAAGAGTCCTTGCCTGATGCTATTCGGAGCTCAGGGTCCCAGTGAGGTGGTGCTGTCCTAGCTAACTGCAGACGTGTTATCACTGCGACACGGTTTAACAAAGAACCAAAGACTAGAAAGTAGGTAATGGCTTTTTCAAATACACAAACAAAACCCGAATCACTGAAAATCAGGCTCTTTTAATTTCACATTTGAGACTCGAGGATTCTACTATTAATCCATGGCTTGGGCGAGCAACAAGGAGTCAACAAATACTAATTTGGAACTCACCAGCTTCCAAATTCATCAGTTTGCTTGGCTCTTCAGAAACAAGAGAACTTTCAATAAAATATCAATATCATGATTCATATTATAAAACTGTGGTCTCATTTTAAAAATGGCTTTTCCACCAGATGGGCGAACGCAGCCCATCATCATGAGATACTGGTGAACTTGGCATTGAAGAAATGTATCAAGGCCAAGGAAGGCATTTTTTTTTTTAAAGGAAAGAAACATACCCAACCATTGCTGTAAAACTACTTGGCTACTTATATTATTTATCCTGGTTTGTGGGGTGCTGTTTCCTTTGTAACCTTTAGAAGGGTGGGGCAGGAGAAGGGCAGATTCCAAATGGAGGCTGACAGCTGGAAGACTACTGCTCCTGGTTTTGAGGCAACCTGAGTTATTTCGAGCCATTCTTTCTAGAACCCCTCCTTAGGTCTGAGCAGCCTCCCCCAGCTAATCGCAATCCCACAAATCCAAGGCACAGAGGCCAGGCCAGCCCCCCGCAGGTTATCCAGGGCACCTCTGGTAGGTTTCCCAGGACCCCTCCCCTCTATCTGTCGCACCAGACACTTATCTGGCAGGGCCCGGGGCATATGTAGAACTTGAAACTGTTAATGAGGCCGACTTCCGCCAAGGACAGAACCTTCCTGCCCAGCTTACTGGTGGCTCCTGACTCTTGCTTAGCTCCTCCTGAAGCAGCGTCGTTAGGAAACATGTATTAAATGTCCACTGGATGCCAGGGAATTGAAGGGCCAGGCACTGTGGGTGTGGGCGCTGGCCTGAAGGAGGTGACCATCCAGACTAGTTACGGGACACTGTAACCCCTGGCTTCTCAGAACTTCAACACAAGGATGAGGTCCACCCTAAGCTCCACTTCATCCTGAGCTCGTTCCTGGATGTTTCGGGCTTTTTTTTGTCCCCCCTCTTCTTTTCCGAGTTCTACATTTTCACGTAGCACATCTCTTCATTTCTGGTATAAACTAAATGCTCAGGTTAACTCTAGCAGTTTGATGCTGGATCCACTGCAGGAGAAGACTGTTGCCATACCTGTGAGACTAAACTATCTTCAAAAATGAAATCACTCACATGGTATTCCCCAAGGCTGGCAGTTACTGCCATCTTCCTTTGAATAGAGTACTACGAAAGGAGCTCTCTGCCAGAAGCCAAAAACCCTCAGAAGAGTCAGATTTAATAGCCTCCCTGCCCCTCCTCTTCCCTCCCCCAGGGGTGGGGGTGTGGTATTTAGTACAAGGTCAACTAGACCTGAATTCCAAACCTGATTCTGTTACTCAGCTGTGTGACCTTGGCCAAGTTATTAAACCTTTCTGAGGCTGTGTTCTCATCCGGAAAATAAGAACAATACTATCTACCTCAAAGAGTAGTTATGGATATTAAACAAGAGAGCCAGTATTAAGCACCTAGGAAAAAAAATAAAAGCAACAATGAAAGCATCAACCTTTTCTTGTGCTTACTCAGGACTGGGCACTGTTCTGAGTGCATTACTTTTTTTTTTTTAACTCATTTCATTCTCAGAGTTCATATTATTATCCCTATTTTATAATTGCTAAGCTGAGGTATGCAGGCTAAGTAATTTGCTCAAAGTCACACAGGTATTAAGTGCCAGAGTTAGGTTATGAGCCCAGGGCAGCCTGACTCCAGAGAGGCTTCTTAACCTTAGGGTTTTTTCCCCATCTCCCTACCCTCAAGAGGTGCTGACATTCATTCAGGATTAGCCACTCCTGCGTGCCAATTAAATTACATACGCATATTTAGATTTGTTCCTTTTAGTGTAATTTTGGGCAAGTATAGTGTAATTTTGGGCAAGTATAGAACAGATCTGTCCTCAGCTTCCACATCTGTAAAATGGGGATAGTAACAGTTTTTCCTTCACAGCATGATTGCTAGAAATAAATGAGTTAAATCGAGGTAAAGGGCTGAGAAGATTGCTTGGCATTCAGGACAGGCTCCATGTAGGATACATTTATCATCCAAAGTCCTGAACAGCGTGATGCATTAGCGGAATTCTTGGGCTTCAGTCCTTGGTAAAGGAGATTTTGTACCTGGCTGAATCTACTAGTTTCAAATGACTACCCTTATTCTCTGGCAAACATACTGCATTTAAAAATAGACTGAAGTTCTTATTCAATCAGTGAATAATCGGGTCCACAGGATTTCTGGTTAGAAAGAATGAGGCCAGGCCAAAACGAAATTAGACCCCAAATAAGAATTTTAATAGTTACAAAGAAAACATCAGAGCAGTCTTTTTGGAGGGTCTCTTCAGGTTATGAATTGTACTTTACCCACTGGATAAATGTAATGGCTACTGACTAGGCAGAGAGCTTGGGAAAAATTTATGGCCTGGTAAAAATTTTGGGGTGATACAGGCAGGTTAAAGCAACTTTATCCCCACTGCTGTTGAATACCATGAATTCTAGAAGCAAAAAAGGGCAGCTTTTGTGAGCATGTTGGACATAAAACACCACACTAAAGGGAAAGCTGGACAGCAGATAGACAAACCAGCTCAACGTGAGCACATCTGTGATAATTTTTAGGGCTTTGTATTTACTCTTCTTGCACATTTACATTTACAATGAAAAGCAAAAAAAAAAAGAGTTGCAACACTCATTCCTTTAGCTGTCTTTCCATGTTACATTCAGATAGAAAACAGAATTTCCCTGCTCAGATCTGGAGGGAAGGGGGAGCTCATCTGATTTCATGTCTGTAGCTGCTCCCATAGCCACAACACCATGTTCCAATCATGGAATTCATAATGTAAATCTCTTGCAGATGATACCACTGGAAAACAGAAACTGCCATGGATCCAGAAACACTTCCAAATTTCTGCAAAGTTCTTATCTGCGAGCCCAGAAGCTGGTACTCAAGGGTTGTGTTCAGTGAGTGAGGCCCATTGGGAAATCGACATTCTTTGGGGGACTTAATGGAGAGAGAACTTTCCACCATTCCTGGACTATACAAATATGCGCAATCCCTGATTCCACATGTGCCAATGCTGAACATGTCACAACTGCCCCAACTTACCTCCTGAGCGTTTAAATCTATTCTGAAAAGGGTTTATGCCACGCACATAGGGTCTAGCTGACTCTTTAACTGCCAATCGATACATACAAATCACAGGTGGTGTCAAAGAGAAGACCTCTAGAACCGTCCAGAAAAAAAGAGAAGCTGCGTTTCTTGGTTGTTAGATGCAAGATCTTTTCTAAGTTAGAACATTATAGGAGTCTCTTAAATCGCCTTCGAGATACCCCTGCGGCATGATCACAGCTTCATGTGGAGCCTTTTGTCTCCTGTGATGTGAAGGGAAGTCTCCAAGACTGGCTTTGCTATTCAAATACGGACATCTGCTGCACTCCTAATTTCTTGTTCTTTCTAAAAGGCAGCACCCCCAAGAAACTCTTTAATATTGTGAGGCCTAAAAGTTGGGGGTGGGGAGGAAATCTTTGTCTCCCTAACACATTCATCCATTCCCTCCCCCTTCCCAGACACATAAGCAGCGACTCCCCCAAATATACCAGGTCTGGAAAGATTCATGTTGCAATACCCTCCTGACATTCCTATTCCCGCCCTCATTTTAATTCACTCACTTTTTTTTTTTTTTTAAACAAAATGTAATTACTTGACTGTCAGCCTGGGCTGCACTCTGGGGCTTTTACTCTTTTCAACACAGCTGTGCTCTGGGCTTTGATGCTGCTGTCCACGCAGCTTGTCCCAGCCACAGCCTGGCTCTCGGTAATTCAACATTCAAGTGCATATTTATTTTTAAACTGACCTCTCCTAGACTGTACAGTATAAAGGAGGTCCTGCCAAAAAATATGCTACTTTCTATTTATAAGATGAAACACATGCCTCCCGAAGTCGAGAGGGGGATGGAGTACAATAATTCATAACAAAAAAACGACTGGCCAGATCCATTCGTCCTCACATGTCTGATACTCGTCTGTGTCAAGGCAGTTTTAAAGAGAAAAAAAATCTTGAAAACGCTTCAGCTGTTCAGAAACCACCGTCCAAAAAAAAAAAAAAAATCAAAAAATCCAATTATAAACTGCCAGATCTGCAGGTTGGAGCTCCTGCCACAATGCCCCCTGTCAAGGGAGGAGAGGGCACCCGGCGGACACTGCCACCGCAGATGTGCACGGTACACCCAGGTGCGGTCCTGGTGCCAACCCACGACGGGAGGGGAGCGGTAGCCATGTGCGGTTTGTTCTCAGATGGAAAAATGCAATACGCGCCCAGAATGGCTGTCAATAACTCAGAGGGTGCAGCGTAGCCGTGCAGCCCCACCCTGAAAAGTGGTGGGCACAAATGGTGGAGCTCTGCGTCCCGCTCATGCCACCCGAACACCTCCTGGTTTGCTTTATGGTCCCCTTTGGTCCTTTGGACACCAGCTGGGAAGGCGATGCTCTCGGTATCCCCGCTCCCTGAGCGTTTCTAAGCCTAGTACCCCGCGCACGCCGGAAGCGGCCACGACCGCGGATCGGACAGACTCACAGGCAAAGAGGAAGGAGCCCTGGGCAGGCAGCAACTCACCAGCCACCCCGACGCTCCCAGCCGCTGCCCCAGGGCGGGACGCCCCGCACGGATGCCTCCCGAGGGCACACGCAGTCCCGGCCCGTTACCCGCAGATCCAGCCGGCTCGGCCCGCGCGGCACCTCACAGCACTATCCACTCCGAGTCGGCGTGAAGGTGCCCGAGGCCACGGGTCTCCAGGCGCGGCCCGCTCTCCAGCCCCGCCGCTGGGCTCCCAACCCGCTCTGGCCACCGCCGGCAGGGAAGGTGCGCGCCCGACTGAGCGCGCGGCGACGGGACGCAGAGCCTGAACCTGTGAAGGGCGGGGCTGCTCGGGGCGGGGCCGGCGGCGCAGGGGGCGGGCCGGGGCGGGCCGGAGGGCGCGCGCAGCCCCGCAGACCCACCCCGGCGCGGTACCTGCGCCCCGGCCCCGCAGAGCGGGCGGGGGTCAGCCGCTACAGCGCCTGCGGGCCCCCGGAGTACAATGGGCACCCGTTGTTACCGCCCTGCCGCCACCCTTAGGGATGCGGCTTTGCTCCGAGCAGTAGCGTTCAGCTCTCTCCGCACAGGGAGGTTGCGGGAGACGCTCGGTTCAAAGAGGGACCCCGGGGTGCTAGCGCCTGGGTGCGCGAGGACAAAGGGACTCCACCCGCACCCTGGACACCTGCACTAAAAATCGCGCCCACCTCTCCTGGTCTCCACAAGCCGATCTAGCCCGGCGAGGCTCGGGCGCCTAGGGCGGGTGACTCTCGAGGAAGCGGGGCCACCTGACCGCGCCGACCCTGCCCGGCCCCGGGTCCCCCGGCCACTCTCCGCCTCGGCTCGGGGGAAAGGTCGTGTTTTGTCAGTTTCCAGCTCGCTCCCTTTGGAGCTGCTGCCAAAACCCGGAGAGTGGATTTGGCGCACTGGAGACGCCTGGGGCTGGGGGCTGAGCGAGTGGGCGCGCCAACAGCCGACGCTGCAGGTTTTTCCAGCCCAGGGGGAGGTGTTTCCTCTCCCGCGGGGTCCCTACAGAGACTTGCCTGAAGCTGGGGCAGGCGGGTGGCGGCAGTCCACGACGCGCGACGAGGCGCAAGTGGCGCAGCTGCCGGCCCGGGAGCCTAAAATTCCGCCCTTGGAGGCACCTGCGCCCGCCGGTCATTCCGGCGACCGCCGCGGCACGCCCCGCCCCTCCGCCCGAAGGCCCAGCTTCGACCTGGTTAATTAATTTTCTTAATCCGTCTCAGTCTCTTCCTTCTCGAGTCCTTCTCCTGGGTTAATGAGTAGGCGACAGGAAAGGGCGGCGTTTTCCGGCTGCGAGGTCCCAGGCCGCACGGTCGGCCTGGGGAGGCGGCTGGAACCCAGTCGGGGGGGAGTCGGGCGCTCCGGGCCTGGCCCGGACCCTGGGACTCTCGGGTTGGACGGAAATCCTGGCACAAAGCAGATACCCTGCAGAGGACCTTGACTTTCCGAGCGCCGTCAGCTTCAGGTCCTCATCGCAACGCCCCCCGGGTCTGAAACCTTAGAGGATGCACAATAAGCCGGGGTTGTAAGCCACGGCTGACGTTAAGGTGAAGTGAAAAGGAAAAAGGAAACGCACACAACCGCTCTGGAGAGCAGAAGACTTGGGTGGAGTGGTAAAACCCTCAAAGAAAATAATAGTTGGCAGGTCAAATGGCCGTCAGGCTGGAAGTCAAATACAAAACTCAGCTGAAGAGATGTTAGAAATCTGACCAGCAAAACAGTCCAGCAAGATAAGAGACCCAGCATTGTTTCTTTTCTTCAAATGACAACGGCTCCGAAGTTTCCTTTGGCAGATACCTGGATTTTACTCCAGATTCCTCAGTTTTACTTGGGGTTCATATTTCAAAATATATGTTCCATTTGGCACGAATGTATATATTTTATGTATGGATTTATTGAAAAATATTAAATGTTACTGGCCTACTTAGATAAAGGGATTTTTATAAATATTTATGCATAGCTTTCATTGCATGTGGTATTTTTATAAGTACAAATAATATGTGTATATATTTATTAAATACCACATGAAAAATTCCTTTTGCACACAGACATTCTTTACACATATGTCTTACGTGTAAATTTTTTTTCATTTGCTCTATAGTTAGCTGCTGTTAAAAACACTTTTTTTTTTCCACATTAAGTAACTTTTACAGCTTGCGCAAATATAGAGTGGCAGGTTGTTTGGAGTAGCTATTTCATTCCAAAACCCCATTTTCACTTTTCTACACCATTCCTCACCTTCTAGAAACTTTCCGTCTCTGCCCTTTGTAAGACTTCACTTCTGGGCTCAAGACAGTTTATCCCAAACCTGCCCGTTCTAGGGCTGGTGGTGCTGATTTGATGTATCCGGGTCTCTTTGATGTTCCACATTATCTGTTTGTACTGGCCATCTTTTTGCTACTGAACATCCTCAGTGAGGGTGAGCGCCCTCATGGAGACAGTGAATTATCCTTCCAAATGAGTACATTTCATGTACTAACTCTGAAGGCTTTTAGGCTTGGTGGATTTTTATTTCATTTATGGGGAGAGAAAAGACTTGCCTGAGGAAGAGTTTAGGGGTTCTGAGATTCAGCTCTGAATTACGGAAAAGTTTAGCCTTGAACACTTGGGGGTAACCTTAGAAGCCTAAGTGAGACTAAAAAAGTGGGCATAGAGGAGATGTTCTAATCAGGCTCAGTTAATGCACTCATGTCTGTAGAGTTAGGCATCTGGCAGGCCCGATGGTGGGTCTTTTTCTATTAGTCCCAATTGTGGGACAAGAGCCAAGAAGTGTGAGTGGTCCTCTTGCTGTCCAGAAACCTGCAGTCTGCTTACGGGGCAGAGCAACATGCCAGTGTATGCAAGCAAGTGCTGGCTAGAATTATTCTAGCTTTTTGCCACCCAGTGTGGCCGTGGGACCGTGGGACCAGCAGCACCAAGCCTCACGCCAGGGCTACTGAATGGCAGCCTTCATCTTAATGAAACGTCGATGGTTCATGTGCACATCTGATGTTTGAGAAGCACTGGGCAAGAGTGGTGGTTCTCCATCTTTTTAAATCAGAGATTCATTTAAAATCTCATGGGACTTAGGAATACCCTTGTCAGAGAAACACACACAGAGAACTACCCACCAACGCTTATGCCTTCAACTTCTGAGCTGCCCTGAACGCCAGTCTATGGGTGGTGAGGAAGTCCCCAGTAAAAGTCTCCAGTTGCAGAACCAGAAAAACCACTCTCACTGTCAGCCCCAGCATCCCCAGGAAGGGGCGCATCCTTCCAGGAGGCAGAGCTTAAATTATGCTTTGGAATAGGGGAGAAATTAAATAGGGAGAGGAGTCAAGAAGGGCATTTCAGGCAGGAGAAATGCAGAGATAAGTGGGCCCAGGAGATAAAACACCCAACATCCATTTTTACATTCAGTAAGGTGAAACTTAATGAGGAGATTGCAGTTTGGTAGCGGGCTCGCCTTGTAATTGATTATCATCATTTGAAGCTCCAGAATATGAAACTGGGCTCGGTGGCCCTTTCACTTCGGGGACACCAGGAACCCTAGGACATATGGTTTTCTCTAAGACCTCATTTCCGATTACAAGCCATCCCTCTCATTCACTCCACATGGCCTTCAGGCTTTTCCAGGAAGTCCAGTGGTGCCTGGGGCACTCCATCTGCTCTGGACACTTCTTCCCCAGATAACCAAACGAACCATTAATGTCTTTATTCAAATGAGACTTCAGGGGAGAGGCTTTTTCTCTAAAATAATGGCCCCACCCACATTCCCGTCCTGGGCTTAAAGCAAGAATTATTTCTTCATTACCTGATATTACATTATATTTACTTATAGATTCATTTATGGCCTGTTTCCTCTGATGTGTGGACTTGGTTCTTGTATCTTTCACACCTAAAATGGGACCTGGCACGCAGTAGGTACTCAGTGAATATGTATTGAATAAACGACCTCTTGGCTACAACCAGTAATGGATGTAAAAGCCGTGTTCACAAACCCCATAGCTCCAGAAATAATAATACATTAAACATTCCTGAAATATGCCACACATATGCGGAGACAGAATTTTTGACCACTTTTCTTTAGCGTAGCTGAACAAGAAATACTAAACACATGGAACATTTTAAGTTCTAAAAATCAAACATTGAAAAGTCAGGCTTACATAAAACGTCTTTATAGTCCATGTATAATGCATAACTATTTCTCTTCTAGCAAAGCTGAAACATACTCTTGTGTACTCAGCTGGGGTTTGCCTCCAAAATGCCACATTCAGACTGAATCTGTGTGTGTATGTTCTCGATTATCCCCCTAAGTTAGATTTAAGGTAAATCGTAAGAGAAGCTGGAAGGTTAGAACATTTTGAACGAGAATGTCCTTGTAGCTGGAGGATTCCCCTCCTTGCTCCCCAATTAGAATGTCACCAGTCCTGGAAATAAAGCTAACCAATGCTAATGAATTTGGGTGAACAATTGGCGAAAGCTAAGGCATTTGCCAGCCAGTGATTTCATTTCCTTGTAGATAAAGAACTTCAGGTCACATCTCTTTCGCCTAATCAAATGCAGCAGGAAATGGCAAACGGGGAGACTACATCAGCATGCAGACAGCAGGCCTAGCGTGTAGCTCTGGGCAGGTTAGACAGTCATTCACAGACTCTGCCAAATCCTAGGACTCTCTTGGCATTTGAATTAGTTTTTTAACTCAGACAACACCAATTTTCTTTGTGGATAGGCCTTCAAATATAGATGCATATTCGCTTGCTGCCTGGAAACCAGTGGCTAATAAATAGCCTTACCTTACATTTCTATAGCCTTCTTTGCTTTACGAAACCCTTTACATTCATCTGCTTTCTTCCTCCTCTCAGGTGGTTTTGGTAAGGCCCTTGTTGTTGTTTGACACTTTGCCTGGTCCCAGAAGGGACTTGAGGCAATTTAAAAGGCTTGTGTGTTTAATAAGCCATTCCTATTGTACTCTTTGGGATGTTCTCTTTCTCCAGATACATGTATGCCTCCCTCCTTAGCTTTTTTCAGGTGTCCACATAAATGGTAGCTCCCCAGAGGCCTTCCCAGACATTCTGTATCAAATGTCACCCATGGTCCTTTTTATCTCTTTACCGCCTTTATTCTTCATGGCACTTATCACTCAACATACTGTATATTTCTTTGTGGGTTATCTCCTCCACCCCACACCCAACATACTGTATATTTCTTTGTTGATTATCTCCTCCACCCTGCACCACTCCATTGTCAGCTCCATGAGGGCAGAAAGTTTGCCTATTTTATTCACTGCTGCATCCCAACAACCCAATGAGTGCTTGGCACAGAGTAGAGACTTACTCCATATTTGTTGAATGAAAGAATGATTCCTCAGTACTTAGTGTAGATACATGACACACAGTGAATATTTGTTGGATAAAACAATATTTGCCTAAATGAATTAGAGGAAGGTCTGTGATTCATTCAAGGTCATGCAGATAGTGATAACTTGATGTATAAAGATTTCAATCCCTACTAATTCTTTCTCTGCAGCGTCCTCATTTGTATACCTGCTAGCGAGTCCCGACTATTGTATTGCCAGAGTTTCTTTGTCCATCCAATTTCTACCTGCCCAAATGCACATTACAGACCTATTTCAGTGATTATGAGCAGGAAATGCGATTGATCATTTCAGTTAATTTTCTGGGTTAGTGAGAAACAAGATGAAAGCATACAGGGAAGAGAGAAGTCCACAATGATACTCCCCCATTTCTCCTACTCCCCAAGTGATTCATACACATACATGGCACCACATGTACCCATGTACCTCTCCCCATCCCATGAACAAAACATACTCCTGCCTGACAGGTACACAATGTTCTCACTGTCTCTGCCTGTCTTGCATTACCCAGTGTTAGAAGTCCCTGCGCACAACGGACAGACCATCTTCTGAGGGGTTTACTATAGGTCCCCGAATCTGGACCCTCACAAAGCAAACCAGGAAATGTGCAGTGGGGGAAGAACACCTGGGACTGTCCTTCCATTTACTTCCCAGAGAATGTTCCACAGGGCTGTTCGAAAACCAAATCTGACAATAGTCTTCCACTCTGAGGTCCCTGAGGTCACGTGGGCTCTGGGCCAAGGCCTTGTGGTACAGCCCACCCTGCTGAGGGGTGTACCAGACTCCCCAGGATACCTCTCCCTCCTCCTCAGGGGATGCTCTCCTTAGTCTGTGTCATCAACTCTCTAGAAACAATGGTTGAGGTATTTGGTATATTCCTCAAGAAAGATAAGAGATAGGCAGGCGTTGGCCTTGGCAGTGCTTTGAGTTGCCTGACTCCTGACTGAACAGGTTGGAGCAGGAGGGGAGGGGGGCCATTTCACACATTCAACTCATATTTATTAGGCACCACTCCGTGCCAAGGAATCGGGCCAATCATGCTGGCACTCCTCTCAGGCTGACCTATATTTCTCTCATCTTTCCAAACCTGCTTGACTAATGTGGAAACTGTATTCCAAAGGCATTCATCATAGTCCTCCGGGGACATCTAGGTGGCCCTGACTGTGGTCAGGTCACTTGTCTCAGCAGAAGGCCACGTTAGGCAAATTAGGCACGCACGTAAGAGTTAACTCTTGGTGACACCATGCTTTGCATCTTAGCCCAGAAACAGTGAGATTTACACAAACGAATACCCCAAAGGCAGGGGTCTCCTTTGTGGCACAGTATTAACATCTGTTCCTACAGTGGCCTAAGACTTCCTTTTGGGTTTGTAAAATTCTATCTCCAAGTTGCTTCTGACTGTGTGTTTGTCTAAAAGGCAAAGATAAGAATTTAGCACATTCATTCCATAAATCTGCTTGCTAGTGAATATGATCTGATATTCTTATTGTCATTCAGCTTATATTTGTTGAACACCAGAGCGTAAGGCACTGGGACAGGTACTCTAAAGGATGCAAAGATGAATACACTTTCTACACGTAAGCAGTTTAAAATTTATAGAGAGGATAAAACAAGTGTACACGTAACTATAATACAGACAAGATATGAGAAATGTCATCAACTCCATGTTATTTTCCAAGTGCCAAATGAGGACACGTACTCTGATATGTTATCTGACAATAGGCCAATGTGTATCTCAACTGAGACCTCTGGGTTATTGGGGATGGATGGCCGAGTAATATTGATATTTCATTATACATTTGTGGTTACAAAGTTTTTCCTTTTTTAAACGGAATTGTAAGCAGGACCCCGACGTTTCTGACAGGTGAAAGTACAGCTGTTCTGGAACCCTTCTTCTCTGGGCCTTCTCTGCTCTCATCAAGGAGTTTCTTGAAATTCCTTCCTGACTCTCGTGGGCTCCAGGAAACACAGTTGAAACCGTGGCAAGATGATCAGTAAGTGCAGAGATTGCTTCCGGTTAGGGTGATAAGGATGACCTGATGGAGGAGGCAGCATTTGAAACAGGCGTTGGGACAGGGTGGTCATTGGACTTTCCCTTGTGTTGGGCTGCGGCATGTGGCCCGGGTGCCCCTGTACGGCAGAGATCTTTACGATCCCAGAAATGGCCTCCACAGAGGATGGCAGTGAGGATCCAACACTTGATTTGTGAGTTTCATGGTGGGGAAGGATCTGAGGTTTATCTTGGGCCTCCTCTGATTTTCTCTTCCTCATTCCTTATCATCCTTCTTTCTAACCCACTATGAGGGGTTTTCTGTTGTCTCTTTGTCAGCTTAGAGCCACAGCTCTTCTGGATATTTGTTCTTTACCAGCGGTAGCACTGACAGTGAGTGGATTCTAACGTTTTTTTCTTTTAGCAATACACCCCAGAAGTACATGCCCAGGTCACTGTAACAATGACCTGCCATCCTTAGAGAGTGCTGTGCTTTCTTCCAAGGAGAGCAGGCTTGGGAGGGAGGATCCTTTCAAGAGCCATAGAACCAATGAACTAGAATCCTAATCCTTTAGCACAGCATTCTGGCTGATCAAAGTTTTATACCACCTTGGAGTATAGTTAACATTGCTTGGAAGGTGAGCTGCCTACTCCGAGCTTCATGCTGTCCTGAAATACCTAAAGATTAGGATTAACATGCAGGAATGACCAAGTCAGAGACACCATTCTCTTCCTTAATTGCTTTATTATTCCTTGTCAGGCGAATGACCTAGTTCGTTGTAAAAGAAAGCAGAGTTTATGGAAAACCCAAAGATGGAACTCAAACTCAGATTTACAAATGTGTGAGGGTTGCGCAGAAGATTCAATTCAATTAAAACACGTATCCGTTATTTCCTTTATTTTCTAAAGAAGCCTCAGCGGCACGGCAAAACTGAGCAAAAGTACAGAGTTTCCATCTACTCTCTGCCTCCACACACATACAGCCCTCATCAGAGTGTGCTCCATTTGTCACAAACGAGCCTGCACTGTCTCATCATTACCACCCAAAGCTCATAGTTTATATTAGGGTTCATCCTGGTGCCGCACATTCTCTGGGTGTGGACAAATGCGTTGCCTTGCTTCTGTTTTACCCCTGGTGTGAGCACACTGGTTTCAATACACTGAGTCTGTAATACTGAAAGACACGTTTTGACAGAAACGCCACCTAAGAAGATTTTGAGGTATTTCCTGTCACAGGTGAGCAGGAAAGGCTCTGCTTCTCCCAATTGTCTCCACCTCCAAGCAAACGGTTCTCCAAAAGGGTGCTGCAGATGTGTCTGGTTGGTTAAAAGAACATCAGAGCTTAATGGGACCTTAACCCGTCCTGCCCTGCCATTGTACAGCAGAGGAAACGGAAGCCGAGAAAAAGTTAGTGATTTTCTCAAGGTCATCCAGTCAGTGGCGGAGCCTCCTAGTCTAGAAAGGATTTTGTTTCTTTGTTTGCTTGCTTGCTTGTTTCTAAATAACCTTGCTTCTTTTTGGGGGGAAAAAAAAAGACACTCATCCCTGCACGGGTTAGAATGGGAAAGTGCTCTGAATTATGTCTCTGGGAGGGCATCAAGGCGAAAAGCGTGTGCTCTGGAGTCAGACTCCTGGGTGCAGACCCCAGCTGTCCCTTAGCTAGCCGTGGGACCTCGGGGCCAAGGCTAATGCTCTCGAAGCCTTCGTTCTTTATCTGTAAGAATGGTGGGTGGGTGGGGAGGTTATCCTAGAACACATCTTGAGAGTGGGTATGAAGATTAAGTGAAATAGTTCTTATGAATGTGACTAGCACATTCTCAGATCTCAAACAATATATTCAGATCTGTAGTTCCTACCAGGTAAGACGATTGTCTCTGTGTCCCCGGGACCTGGCACAATCCTTGTCACAGAGTCTGTGTGCAACAAGTGTGTGTTGAGTGAGTGAAGCATCAGGAGTGGCTGAGGAGAAACACTAGCACAAAAAGCTGGGAAAGAAGAACGAACATAGAAGAGAATAGATGGATAAGGGAAATCTGTTTAGATTCTCAGGCAAGTGGAAAGATTTGAGAAATGTTAAATGGCAGTGAGAGGGAGAGAGGAAACCCCCACCTCCAGGGTCCACTGGAACCACACAACAGGTGCACTTGACATGCCTTGCAAAACATGAAGTACAAAGCAGGTGTGCACGGGTCGTCAATGCCAGAAACAACCTCATCTTACTAGGACCTGAAGAGGGAAAGTTTGCCCCAAGCATCCGGAGAGGCTTATACTGCTCAGCCCTCAGAAACCAGGGAGGTCAGCGGGGAGGGAGTCTCAGGCAGCGCCAGTGAAAATAGACCCAACAATAAAGACTCTGCAAGATGGGGTGTATTAAGCATGCCTTTTTATTCTTGTCAACACTTTTCAGCACACAGGGTGAAACTTAATTATGCAAATTTAAAAATCCTTTAGGAGGTTATAGGATCCCAGGATGAAATGCCAAATATGACAAAAGAATGTAACTGTGTTATAAATGCCTAAACCATCACTGAAGAGCGGGTGGGGGAAAGTGCTGACCGAAGTCACTTTGGAAATAAATGGAGTTTGTAAAAAAAAGGCAAAGGAATTGTACATAAGCACTCTAGTTTATAAAATTATGTTCTACTGAGGTTATGGGCTAACAATGATGTAAATACAATACACTGGGACTGAGCAATTAGTCCATGGATAGCTGATGGTGGGAGCCAGATTTCTCGTTGTAAAGGAGAGGATGCAGACGAGCAAGGGAAGAAGGTTAGAATGATCCATGTGGTACTGGGTTACAGTGGGAGACATCAGTATGACCCATATTTAGCTTAATAGAGATACAGAGAAATATTCATGGGTATATGTGTATATACATGTGTTACACACACACACACTCACACACACACACACATTCTTTCTGCAGCCAGGAGGACCTAAAAGCAATGACCCCACAGCAGCATCCAGCACACCCAGATCATGATCTCTAACACCATTCTCCAATAAAAGAACCAGGGCTCCTTGGAGACATGCCTGATTCTAGGACAGGAGCAGGAAATATGCAAGATAAGCCCAGAGCGTCTAGTAGTTCCAGGAAGGAAATAGGCAAAAGATCACAGGGACCCAGGAACCAACTGAAAGAGCTCTCAATGGCCAAAGCTGGAACACTTTGAGCAACAAAATAAAGTAGTATTGGGTTTTAACCCAAAGGGTAAAAAAAAAGATATCCACGAATCCATTCTGGTATAAATAAATGATTGAATAAATAAATAAATGGTGTACAATAGACTGATCTCCCCTGCAGAATTCCAAATAATTTATATAAATATTTTTCTGTCAATGAGGTAGAGCACAACTCTTCACTCCTTAATTGTGGACTGCACATAGTGACTTCCTTTCAAAGAATACAATATACAAGGGTTGGGGGAAAGTAACTTTACAATGGAGAAACCCGACAAACACCACCTCAGCCAGGAGATCAAGGTCAAAATCAACAGTCATGGACTCCTGTTGATAGTATGCAGCCTTGATATGACATGATGAAAACAGTACTTTACCTCTGTGGTCTTCCTCCCCAAAACCCATAGCCAGAGTCAAATAATGAGAAAAACATCAGACAACTGCTGATTGAGGGATATTCTACAAAATACATGACCAGTATTTCTCAAAAATGGCAAGGTCAAATCCAAGGAAAGACTTAGAAACTGTAAAAAGAGCCTAAGGAGACGTGACATCTACATGCAATGTGTTGTGCTGGATGGCATCCTAGAATAGAAAAAGGATGTTAGGTAAAAAGTGAAGAAATCTGAATAAGGTATTTTATTCAGACTTGAGTTAAAAATAATGTACCAGTATTGGTTCATTAACTGTCACAAATGTCCCATATTCATGTAAGACATTAACAGGGAAATGGTGTATGGGAACTCTGTATGATCTTTGCAATTTCTTTGTAAGTCTAGAACTATTTTAAAATTAAAAGATTTATTTTTAAAAAAGTTCTAGGAAGAGGATCTGGGCTTAATCATTTTGCTTAAAGTTGGTTTCCACCTTTAACTCATTGTTCTTTAATTTAGAGCTTAGAAATTTAGTAATAAAATGAATAAATATTAACTCATTATAAGGAGCTGAAAATACTTCTTTTAGAAAATTGGAAGGAAACAAATAAACCAGCAAAAACAGGAGTTTATATGTGTAAAAAAAGTATAAAACTGTATTTTTTTGGTATTGTTGAGAAGTTGATCATTGCACTATTGATCTGCATTTCTGAAATTAAAATATAAAAGTAAACTTTACATTCATCTAGACTCTATATCACTATATACCTTCAGTATACAAAATACTGCTGGCTTTGGAACACGGCTTAGAAATGGATGTCTTGAGAGAATCCTGGCGACCATAATCCTTAGGTATCAGTAAATAGGTGAGTGGGTATCTTGAAATTTTGACAAGAAACTCCTGCTCACTTTTGCCTTGCACTGGCAAGGGTATGTCTGCCAGTCCTTGGAATCTTCTAGAAATTATATAGACTCTAGTGCCCATCATGTCTAAGAAGATGGGCAGCAGGGACCCTCTGAAGTCTTTGAAGGTCTCTGGTGGCCATAAGGGTCTGTCTGAAAAAAGGGCAGAATGGCAGGGAAATTAATCTCTCCGCACAGCAAGTAGTTGAAGGATTTTCTCTTGTTTAAGTACTAACCCTGCACCATCTCTCTCCCCCGCCGTTACCAGACACAAATTCTGGGTTTTCTGTTCATTCAACACATATTTAGAGAACAATATGTGTGAGGTCAGTACCAGAAAGTGTGAATAGCACAAAGTCGAATTAGACATGAATCTCTCTGATCTTCCCTCAAGGGACAGATAATCCAATAGAGGAGATAACACTTGCATAAATAATGAAACAAGGTAGACAGTGAGCACTGGAAAATATTATTACCGAAAAGATAGAATTATTCCATTTTTTTCCTCCTGCCTACTAAAACCTGTGGGATCACCTAAGACTATTTGTTTCTCAGTTATACTTCTGGGTGAAGCCCTCATCATGTCTCACTTGGAGCTTTCATCCGTACCCTCTCTCCAGATCCAGTTAGTCACCAGGTCAGATAGACTGGACCACCTCATGAGGCTTCTCAGAGCCATAAGGATAAAATACAAAATGGCTAAATACTTAGATGGCTAAAAAAAACCTTGTGTCATGCCCTGGTCCTTGCCTTCTTCTCCAACCCCGTCTTCTAAACCATTCCCGGGTTCCAAACATAATGACTGACTGGTATTCAGAACTGCTGTGTTCCTTCCCTTCTCTGGGCAGGGCGGTTTCTTCTGTCTGGAATGCCCTCACCTCTGCCCTCCATCTGACTATCACTTCCAGCATCTTCAAGGCTCACTTCCTCTGTCAAATGCTCTCGAGTCCTGTTGTCTGGACTGTTGTCCCTCCTCTGGGTTACTATAGCACCTTGCCCATGGCTCTGTCTCATTTCTTACCTCCTGAAATATTCCTCCCCTGCCCATATACTCGTACTCATTCTTCGAAACTCCTCTTTTGGAGGTAGCCTTCCCCCCTTTAGTTAGAATTAATAATGACTACTTAATGCAGCCCTCCCCTGCTCCAGTGACTCATTCAGGTTTTATCCCTCCCTTATAGTACTGAGATGCCTCTGACGAGCATCACAGCAGGCATCCCCTTATCAGTGGGGTATACGTTCCAAGACCCCCAGTGGATACTGTTTTTTCCTAACCATACATGCCTATGATAAAACTTAATTTACAAATTAGGCGCAGTAAGAGATTAACAACAATAACTCAAAATAGAACAGTTACAACAATATACTATAATAAAATTTGTGCGAACATGGTCTCTCTCAAAATATCTTATTATACTATAGTCACCTTCTTCTTGTGATGACGTGAGGTGATAAAATGCCCACGTGATGGGATGAAGTGCGGGGACTGGCGTAGGGGTCTGTGACGGAGCTTTAGGCTACTACTGACCTTCGGACCATATGTCAGAAGGAGGGTCATCTGCATCCAACGTGCGGTTAACCGAGGGTATCTAAAACCAGAAAGAGAAACCACAGATTAGGGGGGACGACTGCAGTTACCAGCATGTTTGTTTTGGTGTGGCTTCTCTACTTGATTGCTCTAACCATTTCAGAATAGGCAGTTTATTTTCATCTTTTATTTAGCACAATGCCTGGCACAACACCTATGGATTAAGTTAATTACCCTTTCTGTGGTTCCTGGCGCCTCTAGGCAACCAAGCATCGCAGGGCTGAGGCAGAGGCGGCCCTAGCTGGCCCCATTTCTGGCCATTCTGAAAGGCAGGCTCTGCCAGTCTTTATAGGACTTAATGAGCCTCCAACAACCTGGAAATGGAACTTACAGCCTGTTTATGTGTCTTCTCTAGATACCTGTTCCGCAATTGTGACCAAACAGAGGAATAAATCCAAACCAGAATCTGAAATGTAAAAAGGCTATTTGTCAACGATAGCATTGTCTTCTGCTGGAGCTAGCAGAGCAGGCTCGGGGGCACATTCCTGGGACATGAATAATATCAGTTGTGATTACACTTCAGTATCTCATCCATCACCAGCCTCTGAACGCTGAATATAACCTAATTAGGAAATGCAAAGGTCCCTTTGCTGGGGAAGCACAGGTCCCCATGCCTCTCCCCAAGATGGGGCTCCTGCAGGCTCCCGCACAGGTTTTGATCCTGCGGGGCTCAAGGGCCGACCTCACCCAGACATCCACATTCCTCACATAATCGCCAGGAAGCTGAGATCGGGACACCTTGGATTCCATCCTCTGTTACACTCCTCCTCAAATGTTGCAAAGGACATATCAGGACTGATAAATCAGTCACCTTCAAATGGATATTAAGGTATTAACTAAGTGATTAATTCTCTCTGCCTAACAAAAAATTTTTTTTTATTTATTACTTTTGACTGGCCTCGAATAGGAACCTTGAATTTGTTGACAATTGACTTCTCATTTTTTATTGAATTCTTTGAAGTGTCTGTCTTCTTCTACACAGCTTTTAAAATGCAGACAGAGGGCTGCCTTCTCTTTTCCAAAGTTCCAAGAGCAGAGGACTAAGGATGACTGCAGGCTTAATCACGAAGGATGAGACACCGTCCTTAAAATTCCTTTGCATGAGAGGAAAGTACAGGGTCTTCTGTGCACAAAAAGCTGCGGCATCTGAGGCCCCACTTGTCATGCGTGGACTTTTAACTTGTATTTAGGATTCAATCCTCTGTCCATGCACTCATCTGACTTGTTGAGCATCTGCTGTGGTGCCAATCTGTCCCCCCCCCCGCCCCCGCCCCGCCATGGTGCTCTGGCACTCAGCATTTACAGGGTAACTGCCAGGAGCAAAGGAGGCCTGTGGCCACAAGGCAGTGAGATGGATTCACCTGCTCTGGGACCGAGTGCCCAGCCGAGCACACAGAACCTCAACTGACTCAGCTACCTGACACGTCAACCTTAATTCTACTGGAAGACGTTTTTTCCTCTGCCAACTCAATGTACATTCTTATAATCTATACCTTGCCCGGATAATGTGTGAGCTTCACTGCCAAGGTTCTTTGGTTGCTGGGCAAGGGGTCTCTGAGATGACCCCTAGAATTCTCTATTTGTCTTGAATCATGGTTAAGCCACTCTAGAGTGTCCTGATATTTGCCACCTGTTTCCGAGTGTCCCCTGCCCCCCTGATTTCATAGAACTGGGCTTCCCTTGGATTCCCATTCTGGGTTTCTAGTCTATCGTCCTATAATTTTGAATGCTGGGCTCTCTTCCCAAGAGATTTAACCTGGCTTTTTGGTAAAGACCTCCATGAAATACTGGGATGGTGAATACCACACACTCAGTTTTGCTCACCAGGCTTTGACCGTGACAGAGGACATCCTACTACTTCCTCCTTCTAACCTGATCTTTGCCTGCATCATGTCTGGACACTGCTTAATTCCCTTCATTGCCATGTCCTACCCGCTTGTTTGAATTTCTGTAGCCACCCTCGTTCCCACCTGTCCCAGCAGCTCCAGCCCTGCTCACACCTTGTCCTGCTGCCCTGCCTGCAGAGGAATCCTGAAATTTGATAAACAAGTTATTGCTGTTGTTACTACTCTTGCTTTACTGTTAGGGAAACTGAGGCTTACACGGATTATGCGACTTGGCCAAGTAGATGTCTAATACATCGTAAAGCCAGACCTTAACCTAGGTCTCCTGTCTCTAAATAATTTGCTCTTTGCCCAAATCCATGCTATTTGCTCTGAAAATCTTAGGATGTGATAAAAAGGTGAAAATACACAGAAATACATATTTTATTGTTATTCTCATCAGCAAGTGAGCTTCCTCCAGTTGCCACAATGCATTTTGGGGGGGTCTATCTAGGTCTTTAAAACAGAAAAGGTGCTGCTTCCCGGATGAGATGATCCAGTGCAAGCGGAAGGAAAATGACTACAATATTTTCAGAGGCCAGGTGTGAGCCGGTCACATTCCAAAAATTCATTTGTGGTTTATCTAGAATGGAGGACTCCTTTTCCCACACAGATAACATTATAAATGGTGGTTAGGATCTTGGGTTATCCCACAAAGGCTGTTCCATTCATAGTGCAGCTGGGGTCCATTTCTAGTTCATAAGGTAGCTGAAGGAGCATCTATATGATGCCATTGCAACATGATTGACAAGCCCTGATTAACCAAGTCATGTTTATTTATTTATTTATTTTTAAGATTTTATTTATTTGACAGAGAGAGAGAGATACAGTGAGAGAGGGAACACAAGCAGGGGGAGCGGGAGAGGGAGAAGCAGACTTCCCGCTGAGTAGGGAGCCCGATGTGGGGCTCGATCCCAGGACCCTGGGATCATGACCTGAGCCGAAGGCAGGCGCATAACGACTGAGCCACCCAGGCGCCCCCCAAGTCATGTTTATTTTGATCCCTGTAAAACTGTCTACTGACAGCAGTGGTGATTCTGTCACCATTGGCTCTGGAGGGGTTAGGAAATCTCCCAAATTTTGATAGCTGAGAGAGCTGGTGTGTCAGGTGAGACGTGAAAAGGTGTTCTAGAGGTCAGGTGGCTTGGAAAGAAAAAAGTGCAGCTGTGGAAGAGATAAAAGGAAAAGAGGAATTCTAGGAACAAAAAGAGATGTGAGCAGAGTAGTTGGAAGAAATCAGAGTTATGTGAGGATGGGAAGTAAAATCTGACACAGAAATGGGAACTAATAAAAGGACTCAGAATGTGAATTTAGGAGGTGAGGGATTTATAATGTGAGAAACGGGATGCTTGGGCAGAGGATGGTTCTGGATGGCTTTGGATAGCGCCAGCTCATTTTTAGAGAAATGTTTTAAAGGAGAAGCTATTGTGAACAACTTGTGTAACTCGACTCTAATGAGGCGTCACTAGGGGGCTGCCAGATTAGCCATGGATCGTCACTGACAGGGGACAGGGTACAGCCCAGGAAGGACAGGAGATCGGAAGACTGATGGGAAAGAGCCTGACAGAGAAGCTAAATGTTAGCCCATACCAATAAAATAGGAAAAAGCAATCCTGTAGAGAAAAAGCAGATGGCTTTGGTGGACTGTGCGTCTCTATGTTAGTCTTTCCCCTATTTCCAATACTAGCATGGAGGAAATCTTGAGTAGAATAGGATTTGGTCCAAGGTAAAGAAAAGCTATGGTGTAGCTGTGAAGTTGATGGCTCTATTATTCTCAAAGTTGCCATAATGGGCTTCTTGGTTGGTTGGTTGGTTGGTTGGTTGGTTGGCTGGTTAGTTGGTTTACAAAAGGAAAAGCCTGGAAAAGGTCTGGACACAGGAGAATAGGAACAGGGGATTGATATGTCTTTGTCAATAATGTAAAAATGCCATCTCCTTTGTGACCCAGGGAAAGCTGTTCAGATCATGTTGCCTTTAGGGAAATGTTTCTCTCTTTTAAAATGGGTTTTGACATTTGCCCTGCCAGAGACATGTGTGTACATTGTTTGGCTGGAGATACAAAGTGTTGTTTCACATTGAACAACTCGACCTTTGGGGGCAGATACTGCTGTGACTATGATATCTCATGGATTGCCCTTATTGGAGCAGAGGAGGAGACCGACCTTCTAAAGTAGAGGGATAAATTTTCATAGAGGAAAGTAGAGGTTTGCAACATGATGGATTTAAGAATATTCTTTCTCTGTTTCTGGGGAAGGAGAGGGGACCAAGGCTAGGAATCAGGGAACCCAAGGAGAGGATCTGTGTGAAGGTTTTAACTTGATTTTTAATTTTTTTTTCGTAGACCCTGGGAACAGTGATGTTTATGGTCATTTTTATTTTTATTTATTTTTTAAAGATTTTATTTATCTGATAAAGAGAGAGAGAGAAAGAACACAGGCAGGAGGAGTGGGAGGGGTAGAAGCAGGGTCCCCACTGAGCAGAGGGAGCCTGATGCAGGGTCAATGCCAGGACCCAGAGATCATGACCTGAGCTGAAGGCAGATGCTCAACTGACTGAGCCACCCAGGCACCCCAATGGTCATTTTAATATAAAAATTATAATTGGGCGCCTGGGTGGCTCAGTTGGTTAAGCGACTGCCTTCGGCTCGGGTCATGATCCTGGAATCCCGGGATCGAGTCCCACATCGGGCTCCCTGCTCAGCGGGGAGTCTGCTTCTCCCTCTGACCCTCCCCCCTCTCATGCTCTCTCTATCTCATTCTCTCTCTCAAATTAAAAAAAAAAAAATTATAATTATCTCCACCTCCAAACTGTTGATCAAGTCCAACAGCCTTGTGTTGTTAATGGAATGGTGTGAATTACGGAATGTGATTGTAGAGGAAAATGTAACCTTCTGCTGAGGTCAGTGTGATGGCATCAGAGTTCGAGGGAGAGGACCTTGTCCTAGAGATCTAAGTGGTGAACTAGCAGTGAGTATCCAGAGGCTCAGGGTGTGGCTGGCCGAGCAGCCATGATGCTGGACTGCTTCAAGACCAGGTGAGAATTGGAGTGATCTTTAATAGGGACAGTGTCCCCTGGGGTACACAAATCAAAGAGGGGAGGCTTTTCCATCTTCCCTTCCATTAAGATGTTGATAGAGCAGATTCCTCAGGATCTCAGATAGCTGAGCGCATATGCAGCTGAGGATTGCCCAGAAATACTGTATGTGTATTCTGGAAGGGTTGAAGATGAATGGAGAAACTGGGATCCAGGAGGGGACCCATCAGAGGAACCCTAACGGAGGCCAGTGGGGAAGCCAAGTCAGGAAATCATTCCACCTCATTGGTCACTGTAGTGAGGTAGAAAAATGCATCCATAAAGATGTAGGATTTTGGTAGGACTAGCAATTGCCATTCCTATTTGCTATTTAGGGATACTATTTATTGTGTTGCTTCCTAATTAAACTTGTATTAAAATAATCTTGTGGTGACAGTGTTGGAAAGAAATACCTGTTCTTTATTTCATTACGAGGCAAATTGGGGCTGTTGGCAGAATTTTCCAGCAAAAGCAGTATCCTATGAAGCTATCTGGAGAACCTGTGGGAGAATTTCTGTGGTGGGTGTTATACTGAGATGAGGAAATTTTCAGGCGTGTGGAGGTCCCAAAGGATTTATTTTTGAGATAGGATAGCTGAAGAAGTTTGGGGTGTGGGAAGAGCCTGAGCTACTGTTGTCCCTGCAAAATGAGAACGAGGTTCTGGCAATGCTTCCAACCATATCCTATCATCAGGCAGGAGACTTGGGGGAGGGGAAAGGCTGGGAATTTTGGCTCCATTGTATCACGTTTGAAACGTTGATTTCAATTTCTGTTTGGAGTTTGCTCCATTTATTCCTCCAGCCTTTGAAAATGCAGTAATTTATCTGCACCCAGGAGTTCAGCCCCATCAAGATCTCCCCTTCTTGTTGGGTAGGGGGACTGGACCTTAATCCAGACCCAGATGCCATAGCTGAGATGCTGATTCATTGCTTTGGGGGGCTTTTCCTCACCTCTAGCACCCACGAATGCCACTGTTTAAATGGCTCTTATTTCATGCCGCTTTTAGAATCCCACATCTCTATTTGTCTGCAGGATAATGTCATTTAAAGTCTTTATATAATGTATTTAATTTATTAAATGAACTCATATAGTTTTCTTCTAGTACTCACCTTTCATAGTTTGTCTTCATTACTATCAAGAGAACCACTTGGCTTTTCCTGGTTCCCTAAATAAAAACTTGGGAGATTTTTGACGTCTAACATCCAATCCCTTATCAATTTTGCTAATTCCTTTTTACATAAAGTCCTACAGATTTACCCCTTTAATTAGACTTTAACAAAGCCTGAGATACTGTGTATGTTTTCTGTCTCAACCTCATGTATTACATTTTACAATCAGCAGCTAGCTGCACCTTGAAACTCCATGTTCCAGTTTCCAGTTTCTAGATACCTCTGGCTTCAGTTCATTCATCCGTTCCATTTCCCCCCCCCTCCCCAATATTGTTGACTTACTTATGCCAGCCTGGTCACTTGGAAATAAAGAAATAGTATCTCTTGTAACAACATGTGTCTGTAATGCAGATCATCTTATATATGACTGATAAGTGGAAGAATAAGATCAGAATAATGCAGAAGTCATGTTGGTTTATAAGTTTTCCATAGAGTAACATTTGGCCATTCTTTCATTCATTGTCTTTACATAAAAGAGAAATCTCACCTTCTGCAGCCAGCTCTCATTAAATTCACCCACTTCTGACTTTTCTTCTTCTTTCCAAATTCTCTAGACATGTAGGTATTCAGTTTGTGTCTTATGAATTTTCATTTGCTGAAAGGTTTTCTACAAACGATGTATTGCCAAATATTGCAGATGTGTCTCGTCATATCAGATTGTAAACTCACGAGGACCTGGGCTTAGTCTTGCCTCTTCCCAGATCACCTAGATCAATTATTTTGCATAAGCCAGGGTGCTCACATGAGAGAGTGATTCTACGTGAAAGTGAATTTGAGGCATTTCAAGAAGTTGTAGCATATCTAAACAGCAGAGGTCAAGAATGCTAGATAAATAGGATATAAATATTTAGTAGGTATTTTATTGCTGAATGAGTAAGTGAATGCCTACATGCATGAAGGCCACTGGGACTTGGCAAATTCTTTTTCAGTGGAAATTATTTGGGTGCATCAAATATTTATTAAGCACCTAATACTTTCCTGTCACTTTGCTAGACCTACAGATGGAAATGTAAAAATAAAATGTATTAAAAAATGTAAAAAATGCAGAGCCTTTGACCTCCAAGAAAATAGATACAGGGGAAAGATGCATACACACTCACATGGCTAATACAAACCAGGCAGAAGATGCTGGGAGAGTATGGGGAGGGTTACTGAGCCTGGCATGATCTCTCAGGAAATGGTTCCTTTGCAAGATGAAACCAATCAAAGCTTAGTGTGTAAGAGACAACAAGGCAAAGTATGGGGTAGAGTGAGGAAGGGCATTTGAAGCAAGGGGGACCACACGAAGAAAAGTTCAGGATTATTTTAGCATGATGAGTGCAACAAAGTACTGGTCATTTAGAGCACAAAGCAGGAGACAGCAGTTTGGGGGAGATAAGAATGAAATGGTAGGTAGGGACAGATCAAGGAGGGCCTGTTTTCCCTGAAAGAGAGCTCAGCCAGGCTTGGGAGAGTCACTGAACCAGTAGAGGCAAAGGAACGAAATGGCCAGCTCTGTGTTAGAGATCCCTCTGGCAGCTGGGTGGAGGATGGTCTAGGGTGAAGTGAAAGCAGGAAAGGAGTATGACCATGTAGGCAGCAGATGAGGCCTTGAACTAGACTTTACTAATAAAAACACAAGAGAAGGAATGGGTTAGAGAACTACTTAGCAGGAAAAATGGTCAGGGCTTGGTGAGTGACAGAATGTGAAAGATAAAAGAGAAAGGTGAGGGGCGCCTGGGTGGCTCAGTCGGTTGAGCGACTGCCTTCGGCTCAGGTCATGATCCTGGAGTCCTGGGATCGAGCCCCACATCGGGCTCCCGGCTTGCTTCTCCCTCTGACCCTCCCCCCTCTCATGCTGTTTCTCTCTCGCTCGCTCTCTAATAAATAAATAAATAAATAAATAAATAAATAAATAAATAAGAGAGAAAGGTGAGTCTGGGTGGATCCCCAGATGCCTGGCTCGGGTGGCTGGGTAACTTCTCTGTCATTGTGTCATGGAGGCGTGGGGAAGAGAATGGATAATATAGGAAAGATGGCAGGTTCAATTTTGTCCTTGTTGAGTTTGAGGTACCCATTGGGATAGTCAAGGGGACATAGGGGCTCCTTCAACTGGAGCAAGCTACTTGGGAGAGCCATGTCCTCAAGGGAGAGCCCATTTTTGGTTAAGGTCAGGAAGTGGAGGAGCATCTGTGAAGAGTCTGAAGACACAGGGTGGCTGGGTTAGGAAGTGGAATTCCAGAGGGCACAGTTGAAAGCTATGGGGCAGGAGGAAGAGAGGAGTGGTTGGACAGACACAGGAGGCTTAGAGTCCTGTGAGATGAGTGCATGAGAGGGTCAAGGGAACATCCATGGCATTTTGTTTGGTGACTAAGGATGGCATAACGTTTAGGCTTGTTAGAGTCAGCTGGCCTTGAGAATCTTCCATGGAATTTGGGATTTAAGGCAGGGCAGTGTTTGGGTTTGGCCTTGGGCAGCCCCAGTCAGGGGTGATGAATACTGGTGGTGATTTTAGCTTCATGGGACTGTCGTGCCAATGGAGTCCTGTGACGGTGGCCTCCAGGGTACGGCCTTCATGAACTTCACCAGCCCTGTGGTGAGTGGAAGCCAGACTGACAAAAAATGGCTCCAACATATCTATATAAGCGATTGTATCTAAAAGTTTACATCAACCAGGAATTTAGCCAGAAGATACTCATTTAATAGTCAGAATATTTCAAATTTTCTTCTACATCAGTAATGGAGACAAAGTGGGGAAAAACAAAGAGATTAAAAAACCTATAAATGCTAAGAACCACATAAGTTAAACTGTCTCGACTCCCGCTTTGTTACTCAGAAATGTTTTCGGTCATTTGCAAGAGCAAAATGAGTTTCTAGAAGAGATGCCTTTTCCTCATCCATTCCAACTTCTAATGACCTCTCAGGCCTTCTGATTTTTGCCTGTGTGTTTCTAATATGGATATTGCAGGTGGGTATTTGACCAATTAAAAGGTACAGCAACAGATAAATGCTCCAAAATAGAAAGGCATTTTAGCACCAGAGTACCGTGTTCGGGGCATTCACAGCATCGGGAATTTAAGAGGTGAATCTTCTGGAATGTTTCATGGCTTTGTCCCACGTGTAACCTCACACAATGACCTCCCATAGTCCCCTGTATCAAAGTCTTAGCATTTCTTCCAGTCTTTCGGAGCCTGCAATAATCTGGTTTTAATCTCAGCCACCAAGCGGGAATAATAACAGCTACCCTATTTATCCTACAGGTTTTTAGTCCAAACAAAGGAAACAATACATATGAAAGTGATTTGAAAGATGTAAAAGCTGTACGTGTTTAAAAGGTAGTTCCTTTATGACTTTGCTTTTGCTGGATCCTCCTTCCTTTAGTACTAGGATTTTCTGTCCCTAAACTGCAGGCTCCCTAATACCTGGTGGCAAGATTTCTCTAACCCTCGACCATGCGCAACCTCAACTGATGACCAGCACCACCTCCGTTCGAATATTCACCTTTGATCTTAGGCTTCAAAACAATGGTTCTTCATGAAATGAAGAGAAACAGCTCTTGAGAGCTGGACTGTGGAGACTGGGTTCAGAAGACCTGGTAGGCCAGGGTCAGGAACAGAGGGTGGGCCACCACCTGGGACAGGCATTGCTGGCCGACTGGCTTTGACAGGATTTTCAGTGTGGTACTTGGGTATGGTACTGGCTGCGTGGAGAAGGCCAGGGCTGGGGCCCACATCCTGGCCTGACAATCAGTCTCCCCTATTCAAAAACAGCTTCATTCACGTCCACTGTCTATGGAGAAAGTCCAAACTCCTTAACCCGGTGTGCCTGTTGTGTTCAGGTCTCACTAGCTTGGGGACTGAAACGTTCCCATTTCCTTTAATGACTGATCATGACATGATGCTGGATGGCGGGCGGTGGTGCTGGCCCCCCAGCCCCCCAGGAGCCAAGCGCCTCCTTCTCAACCTCAGCCCTACTCCTTAAATCCTCCTTTTCTGTCTCTCGTCTTCTCAGAGGGAATCATGGGGAAATGGCCTCAAAAGATACAGTCGTGTCTTCCCCCGGATTCAGTTTCATTCCAGGGATGCTTGACATTACAATTTAGCTTCGATTTGGCCGTGGAGATTAACACTTTATGGCCATAGTTTCTGCCTCTCTCATAGCCATTTCTTTAAACCCACTCATAATCATAGACTCTCAGACTGGAAAGCACCTTACAGATGGTTGAGTCAGACTTCCTGGTGTTTTTAAATAAAGAGAAAAGTTAAGTGACTCTCTTAAATGACACTTACTTAGGAATAGTTAGCATTTGTGTTCAAGTTTCCTGATTTCCAGCTCAAAATGCCTTCCCTCTGCCACCCAGTGTCTTATTAATTAAGTAACAGGTAATTGAAAAGATTTTATCGGTAAATGCAAGATCCAGTTTTATGAAGTAAATAATTGTCCCTTCATGTGTCTGCCTTGTAAGATTTAGTTTTCATGTATTAGGTTCCTAATGACAAGATACCCTCATATCTGATAGAGATAATGATCTCAAACACTCTTTACTGCCTACCTGTGTGAGTCTCAAGACTGAGAAAAAGTGGACTTTTAGAGTTACCCCATAGTAGAATTGTGGGATTACAGGCTGGGAGGCGACAGTTACGAGTGAGAAGGTTAATTTCCTGCATGTGCCCCCTCCACTGATCTAAGGGTCCCATGAAGCAGGGACTCTGTCCTGGTCTTCCCCACGTTGCCCAAGGTGCACACAGTGCCCAGCTCAGAGCAACGACTTGAGAAGTGCATGCTGGACAAAGAGCAATGATTGAAAGAATGTTCCTTTTTCCTCCACCAATGATGGTTCAGAAAATGAGCAGAAGAGACGGTCAGGCATAACTGATTGGTGAGGGGGGAGACAGGGAGTGAAGGAAGGGGATAGTTCATGTTTTAGTTCTCTATTACTGGGTAACAAACTACCATAAAACTTAGTAGCTTCAAACAACAATAATGTATTATTTCTCATTATGCTGTGGGTTGATTGGGCTCAGCTGGGTGGTCCTTCTGCTCCATAAGTCGCCGGCTGGGGTCACTCACAAGGCTGCACTCAGCGGGGAGTTCCTCTTATCCTCCAGGGCCTCTCTTGTTGGGGCCTCATATCATTCAATACTCTTGTCTGAGTCTCTTAAATAGTGGCTGGAACCAGGAGGGCCAGGGGAGAACTGCCCGTTCTTGAGGCCCGAGCCTGGAAATGGCAAGATGTCACTTCCATTACGTCTTATGGATCAAAGCAGGTCACAAGGTCAGCCCAGCTCAATAGGAGGGAAAATAGAGTCCGTGTCTTAATCGAGGTGGTGGCGTGCATGTAACAGGAATGGAATTGTTGTAGCAAATTGCAATGGGAAAGGAGGAAAGGCTGTCTAGACTTAGTGCCTTGGCTGGCTAAGGTGCCAGGAGAGGTGTGGAAGGCAGACACCCAGGCAAGTGCCTATGTTGAAGGCAAATGTCGCTGTCCAAGGCTATGAGGAGGCAGCAGATAAAATGAAGTATGATTTGCTCAGATTACCAATCAGACCGCTATGTCTGTTTTATCACCTGAAGTCTCTGATTCAAGAAATGCCTTACCCTGAACACTACTGTCTGCACCCAATGGGGTTTTTTCAAGACGTGAGCTCTGAGGGCAAGAGTCTAATAAAGATATTCAGCTACTGCAACTTTTCTTCAGAGTGTGCTAGGGCTTTAAATGAAAGCAGTAAATTTTCTTCTTCGGCAATGATGAGAAAGCCTCAAACCATTTATGTAGCATAATTCAGAAGTTATAGGACAGTTTACAGCGAAGCATTTTTATGAGCAATCAAACCCAACCGTAAGAGATTTTTTCCTTATTCCTGCTTTAAAATGCTAAGACTTACAGCCACGCTGTGAACCAAGGACAAAAGGAAATGGAGCACACGGGAAGGGAATCAGGAGGCCCAGGTTCCTTTGCAAACTCTGTTCTTCACTAGCTTAGGGCCAGGGTCGCTCACCCACCTGCTCTCTGCCTCTGTTTCTGGATTTGTCAAGTGGGGATGATAAAGTGGGGTTTGCCTTGCCTGGTCCCGCCTGCGTGGGCCACAGCAGTGCAATAATAGATGTGAACAGTCTGAAAACTGCCAAGTGCTCTGAATGTTGTTATTCGGTCTCAGGGAAAGACTGGGTATAGTATCTGTCAATAGCTAAGGTGAATATCATTGGGTTTTATGTAGAGGCTTTATTACTATTACTATCTTTAAATTATAAAAGTCATACCTGAACGTGGGCTAATTGCAAGAAGTTCAGACACATACAAGGCAAAACCAAACCAAACCAAACCTCAAAACACTTTGTTTTAAGTCCCAGCTCTCACCCTACCCCTCTGTCTCCTCTGAGCTAACCACAGTCCTACTTGATGTGTATCTTCTACATCATTTTCATACTTAAGAAAATCCATAAACAGACACACGCAGTTTTTACATAAATAGTATCAATTATTATGGACTTCCATACCATTTGCAGGCAGCTTCTTCAGAAGTCAATGAAATATTTTCCGTATTTCCAAATAAAAGCGTTGGCTAAAGGCTTCCCACCTTACTACAGACTCTTTGTAAATCTCATGCATATCTACTGTTTTTCTCACTTTCATTACTTCCTGGAACGCATTTTCTTTTACTGTATCCTATGCATTTTTGTAAGAGTTCTTGAAAGCCTTTAGGAACAAGATTTGAAATACAGAAAGAGCTTGTCAAATGTTGGTTCCTTCTGCTTCTTCCTCCCTTTCCCTGACCGCTTTGATTTTCTAAACAAACCCTCAAGCTGATGCGAACAAGACACTTCCCTCTCTCCCTGCCTCCAGTGTTTCCCTGGGTCATTCCAAGTTCAGGGAGTGACTTTTACCTCAGATAACCCCTTTCTCAAACACAGATCCACATCTACCTCTGCATTCCTCCAGCATTCTTTCAGAGTTACCTCAGGAAAATCTCTACTCTCGGCCCCTCCCGGATTCACTCGCTGGGCTGAAAAACATGGCCTGCCTTCGGCCTGTGCTGGTGATCACTCTACAGGGATGAAAACACGTGTTCGCCAATTTACTCGTGTTAAAATACTCCTCCTGTGACTACACTGTGCCAGATACCACGGACCACCGGATTGTGCGAACACGTGTCCGGGGAGCCTGGCCCAGTTTAGGGGATCATAGGTGGCTTCTCTGAGGAAGCACAGGCCTGAACTGGGGTCTGAGAGAGGAGGAGGAGGGGGGGGAGGTAACTAGGGAGGTAATTAGGTGAAGGGGATGGGAGTGTGGGGGTGTACATTTGCGTTTTGAAACGATGCCTCTGACTTAGGTAGGGAAAACAAGTCAGGGACATGCAAATAAGTTGCATGGACAACAGTTTCAAAAGATTCAGGTAAAAATAGATGGTGTTTTGCGAGGATTAATAGGTTCTGATAATCTTGAAATGACACAGATGTTCCCTTTAAAATCTTAAAAAATGTTCCTTTATCACCTAATCCTCTGATGATTACATCCATTTCAAGCATATAAGAGTTATTTAAGATAAAAAGTCGAAGAACCTACTTCTCAATTATGATGAATCAATCATATGACACCCAGAAGACTTCTACTGTTTGGGGTATAAACCCTGCAGTGGTCCTTACTCTGGAAGGTTCAGGGAAAGAAGGCGCACGTGAGGCCAGGCGAGGAGGCCTTGGTGTATGTACCTTCGGGAGGCACTCATCGAGGCTCACCTTGGTGTATGTACCTGGGCCAGGATGTAGTCTAGGTCTTCAAGTCCCCAAACTTCATTCATTACCTTCCTGCCCCTACAGCTCTAGTTTCTCCCCATTTTGTTTGAAATAATTTATTCATGATCCAGATTTTAATATGGTCATACTTATCAATAAACTCCCAGAAACCATTTGTTGAAGAGGCAGTAATAAAAATATATCGATGCAGTATGAGCCAGAATCCCTAAAGCACATGCTTTGGGACAATGTCAGCAGCATATAAAAATCAGGAACATATTTCATTCTTGTCCCCAACAAAAGGCTCGACAGAGCAATATTAACTATAATGGAGACAAACAGAGACGCTCACAAACATAGATCAGCTCTTGCCATTTAAGGATTGTCTCTGAGGACGGGATTCTGCCTTCTAAAAATTTCATGATTCTGATTTAATCCACACATTAAAATATTTAAAAATAAACCCATCGAGAATACTGAGAATGGGTGCTGTCCAGGTGACATCATTAAAATAAATCTTCACTCGCCTTTGTTTCATGGGATACTGATTTCTATTTTAGTCTAGTTTTAAACCATGGCTTCATGTATTTCTACACTTTTTTTTTTTACTTTGCTGTGGTATTTCTGGGCTTCACTTTCCAGGATGCTTGAATAATTTGTGAGAGAAGGTGATGAGGTGACTGAAGCCAACGGACAGAGAGAGATTTGAGGATGCTAGCTTCGACGATGGAGAAAGGGGGCCATGAGCCAAAAGCTATTTTTTAAAAAATTTTTTATTGTTATGTTAATCACCATACATTACATCATTAGTTTTTGATGTAGTGTTCCATGATTCATTGTTTGTGCATAACACCCAGTGCTCCATGCAGAACATGCCCTCTTTAATACCCACCACCAGGTAGCCCATCCTCCCACCCCCTCCCCTCTAGAACCCTCAGTTTTTCAGAGTCCATAGTCTCTCATGGTTCGTCTCCCCCTCTGATTTCCCCCCCTTCATTCTTCCCCTCCTGCTATCTTCTTCTTTTTTTTCTTAACATATATTGCATTATTTGTTTCAGAGGTACAGATCTGTGATTCAACAGCCTTGCACAATTCACAGCACTCACCATAGCACATACCCTCCCCAATGTCTATCACCCAGCCACCCCATCTCTCCCACCCCACCCCCACTCCAGCAACCCTCAGTTTGTTTCCTGAGATTAAGAATTCCTCATATCAGTGAGGTCATATGATACATGTCTTTCTCTGATTGACTTATTTTGCTCAGCATAACACCCTCCAGTTCCATCCACGTCATTGCAAATGGCAAGATCTCATTCCTTTTCATGGCTGCATAATATTCCATTGCATATATATATATATCACATCTTCTTTATCCATTCATCTGTCGATGGACATCTTGGCTCTTTCCACAGTTTGGCTATTGTGGACATTGCTGCTATAAGCATCAGGGTGCACATACCCTTTCGGATCCCTACATTTGTATCTTTGGGGTAAATACCCAGTAGCGCAATTGCTGGATCATATAGTAGCTCTATTTTCAACTTTCTGAGGAACCTCCATACTGTTTTCCAGAGTGGCTGCACCAGCTTACATCCCACCAACAGTGTAGGAGGGTTCCCCTTTCTCCGCATCCCCGCCAACATCTGTCATTTCCTGACTTGTTAATTTTAGCCATTCTGACTGGTGTGAGGTGGTATCTCACTGAGGTTTTGATTTGGATTTCCCTGATGCTGAGTGACATTGAGCACTTTTTCATGTGTCTGTTGGCCATTTGGATGTCTTCTTTGGAAAAATGTCTGTTCATGTCTTCTGCCCATTTCTTGACTGGATTTGTAGGCTGCCTTTGGAAACTGGAAAGGGCAAGGAAACAGATTCTCTCCCAGAGCCTTCAGAAGGAACGCAGCCCTGTGCACCCATTTTAGACTTGTGACCTCCAGAACTGTAAGATAATACGTGTTGTTTTAAGCCACTAAGTTTGTGATAATTTGTTATGTCCGCAATAGAAAACGAATGCAGTTGTGGTTAGAAAGGACCTATTGGAGCTTCCCCCTCAGTCACCTCCCGGTGGGCGGCCTATCTGTGGTGAGTCACTGCCCCAATCCTACAGGAGCTGGAGCTTTGAGGGCACACCTGAAGGCAATCAGAGGCAGGCTCTGCAATGCTGTCCTCAGAGACTTTCAGACAGTGCCTTGTCCTCTGCATCACCTGCAAGCAAACTATACCTGGCCCTGAACCCCCTTTGCAGCAGACCTGGGCTTTGGTAGGAGCTCAGGGGAGCCAAAGAAGAGAGGGGGAAGCAGGAGCCCGCCCACACACATTGCAAGTGGTGAATGGCTGGCTGTGGTTTTCCTGCAAGGCTCTTAAATGGCTTTCAGAGAATTCTTTGTTGTGCCCCTACATTCTTTGGCAGGGCTGTCATGACCCACGGGGTGTGGCCAGCAAGCCACATTCCCTTGGGTGTTTTGTGGGCTGCTTTGCCGCGTGGCATAGGGACCCTGGCTTGACAGACCTGCTTCCCCCTAAACTTATTACTCAGGAAATGTTTGGCCCTTTTCTGTTTATCCTTGAGATGAGCAAGTCTCTCCAATTTTCCACTATGAAAAGGAGTTTGTCCTTAAGTTTTAGGAATTGTTATTTTGAGTCTTTACACCTGCTAAATATCACCCCAAGTCCCAAAGACCAAAAGTAAAAGGCAACATCACTTTCCCTCCTGTGATGCTAAAGCAATGATTTAGCCACCGGGGTCAGACAAGAGGCCATTACCCTGTTCTGTAATGTCTTGCTCACCCCTATACATAGCTTTAGTCAGTTGCCATATTAAAGCACTTTTTCCAACATTCTGGAATCATTTGATTCCCCTTTTCCAAATCCATGTGTTCTTCAGTGTCGGGATCATGCCTAATAGTACTTGGTATTCCTAGAGATTAGCTGGTGCTTGGCACATAATAAGTTATTGATAATGTTTGCTGGATGAATGAACTTTACCCTCTGTAGTTATTTATGTACTTGATACCCACCAGATGTAGTTACATTTTTTAAAAAAATTGAGGCATAGTTTTTATATATAATCCTCCAAAATGTATTAAATACTCTGTTCAATGATTTTGACAATTGAATACATCACGATGATTGAATTCACCAAACAAAAGATAATTACTGTTTATGTATTTTTTTTTTCACCATGGACGCATTTTGCTTATTTGGGACTTCATATAAATGGAATCATACGGTATATGCCTTTTTGGTTAGCTTCTTTTGCTTAACATAACTGGAAGTCTTAAGATCCATCAATGTGTTGTATCATCAGTGTTTGTTGTTGTTTTATTTCTGAAATACAATTCCAATTTATGAAAATATCACATTATGTCTATCCATTTTCCTATTGATGAACATTTGGTCTATTTCTACTTTAGGGCTATTGTGAATAAAGTTTCTCTGAATATCCTTGTTCCTTGTACATATCTCTTTGTGGACATATGTTTTCATTTCCTTTGAGTAATATTGAGTATAGAATTTCTGAATCATAGTATAGATGTAGAAGGTAATTTTTTTGTTTGTTTATCTAAATTTATCATAGTTAATTTTATAGGAACCTAACAAGCTCTTTTCCTAAGTTGTACCATTCTCCATTCCTACTAGCAATGTTTGAGGGTTCCAGTTTCTCCCATCAACTTTTGGTATTGTCATACTTTGTATTTTATCCATTTTAATAATTGTAAAATGATAGCTCATTGTGATTTTAATTTGCATATTAGTGATGATTAACAATGTTGAAAACCTTTCATGTGCTTATTGGTCATACTTCTATCTTCTTTTGTGAAATGGCTGCTCAAATCTTTTGCCCATATTAAATAACTACAATTGTCTTGTTACTGAACTGGAGGAGTTCTTCATATACACTGAATATAAACCTTTTGTCAGGTATATGGACTGGCCTTCCTATTCATTTTCTTAGTGGTGTTTTGATATTCAAAAATTTTTATCTTGATGAAAGCCAATTCTCATTTTTATTACTTAATGCTTTTTGTGTACTTTCTAAGTATTCTTTGCCTAGACCAACATTGCAAATATATTATTTTATGGTTTTTTAAATATTTATTTATTTATTAGAGAGCGAGCGAGCACAAGTGCATTGTGAGCAGGGGGAGGGGCAGGGAGAGGGAGAGAGAATCTCAAGCAGTCTCCCCTCTGAGTGGGGAGCCTGATGCAGGACTTGATCTCACGACCCTGAGATCATTACCAGAGGTGAAATCAAGAGTCCAGTGCTTAACCAACTGAGCCACCCAGACGCCCCTATTTTGTGTTTTCTACTAGAAACTTTATTGCTGTAGGTTATATTTTGTTCTATGATTCATTTCAAACTAATCTCATTGCATAGGGTGACATTGAAGTTTATTTTTGTTTTTCATATGGTTATCCAGTTTCCAGCACCATTTGTTAACAAGTCTTCCTTTCTTTATTGAATTATCTAGTCATTTTTACTCAAAAATCAATTGACTCTATATGTGTGGTTTATTTCTGGATTCTGTTCTATTGGTATTTGCCTATCCTCATGTCTATACCACAATGTCTTGATTCATATAGCATTTTGTTCAGTATTGAAGCCAGGTATTAAAAGTCTTTCAACTTTATTCTATTTCAAAATTATTTTGGGATTTCCATAACAGTTTTAGACCCAACTTGTCAATTTCTCTAAAAAAAACCTGTTGTAATTTTGATAAAGATTGTATTAAATCCATAAATAAATCTTGGAGAATCAATGTCTTAACAACATTAAGTCTTCCAATTCATAAACATATTATAGCTCTCCATTTTTTTCTAATCTTCTTTAATTTCTTAACAACAATGTTTTATAGTTTCTATTGTAGAGGAATTGTATATCTTTTATGTATTTTTTCTAATTATTCCATATTTTTGATACTATTGCAAATGGTATTTTTTATTTCATTTAAATTTTGTTAAATTTATTTTTTTAAATTGTTTATTGTTGGTATGTTGAAATAGATTTGCATTTTGTATATTGACCTTGCTAAATTCACTCATTGGTTTTCATAGTTATTTTGTATATTCCATAGAATTTTCTACATATATATTCATATCATCTTCAAAGAATGACAGTTTTACCTTTTTATTTATGCCTTTTATCTGTACACCTTTTATTTCTTTTTCTTGCCTTATTGCATTGGCTGGAACCTTCAGTAAAATATTGAATAGAAACGGTAAAGTGGATATCCTTAACTTGTTCCTGGTCTAGGAGGAAATATCAGCAAGTATAATGTCAGCTATAGATTTTTAGAGATGCCTTTTTAGCAGTTTGAGGAGGTTTCTTCTATTTCTAATTTTCTCAGCATTATGATGAATAGGTGTTGATTTTTGTCAAAAATTTTTTATTCATCTACTGAGATGATCATAAACTTTCCCCCTTCATTCTTTAATTTCGTTGACTAATTTTCTAATGTCAAACCAACCTTGCATTCCTTGAAAACCTTATTCGGTCATAATGTATTTTCCTTTTAAATGTATAGCTGGATTATTTTTCTAATATTTTGTTAGGAATTTTTAATCTATGTTCATAAGGAATATTGTCTGTAGTATTATGTCTTTGTCAGTATTTGGTATTGGGATTATGTTAGCTTCATAAAATGAGTTGGGAATAATTCCCTCCTCTATTTTTGAAAAAGCCTGTGTTGAACATTATTTCTTCCTTAAATAATGGTAGATTTTCATCAGTAAAATCACTAGATCTCAAGTTTTTTTTTAACAAAGATTGTTTTTACACTTGATCTTAGCCAAAAGGCTGAGAAGCGATACAGATTTAAAAAAAAAATGAATTCAGTTACTTCAATCAACATAAAAATATTTATTTATTTATTCTGATATCTATTTTGGTAAATTATGTTACTCAAATTAATCTTCTATTTTAACTAATATTGACTTAAAGTTGTTTATAATGGTATCTTACTTTCTTTTGCATAATTGTAAGATCTGTAGACATGCCCCCTTTTTTTCATTCCTAATGCTGAGAATAATATTTTATCTGTTTTATTTGATCAATCTTGCCTGGAGTTTTACTAATCTTCTGAAAAAAAAATTCATTGACTTTATTATTTGTTAATTTTCTGTTTCATTGATTGCCATTCTCCTCTTCAATATTTTTTTTCTACTTTGGGTTTTATTTGTTCTTCTTTTCCAGTTTCTTAATATGGAGGCTTAGATCATTTATTCCATATCCTCCTTTTTTCTGAGAAATTTAAAAGCATAATTTCCCTCTAAACATTTCTTTAGCTATATTGCATGAATTTTGATATGTTGTGTGTTCATTATCATTCAGTTCAAAATATTTTTTAATTTTCTCTGTGATTTCTCCTTTGACCATAGGTTATTTAAACATGTATTATTTAACTTCCAAATATTTGAAATTTTTTCAAATATCTTATTGTTATTGATTTTTATATTAATACCCCTATTGTCGTAGAATGTACTCTGTGTGATTTCAATCCTTTTCATTTTAATGAACCTTGTTTTATGGCTCAGCATATTTTTTCTGTCTTTCTCAATGGCTCATGTACAGTTCAAAAGAATGTATATTCTGCTGTTGTTGGGAGTAGTGTTTTATAAATGTCAATTAGGTCGAGTTGGCTGATAGTGTTGTTCAAATCTTTAAAAACTTCACTGTCTTTTTTTCCTACTTTTTCAATCCATTACTGAGAAAGTGATGCTAAAATATTTAACCATGATTTTAGACTTGTCTTTTCCTCCCATTTCCCCCATCTTCTATCTGGTTTTTCTTCATATATTTTGAAGCTATTTTTTTTCTCTCTGTCCCATCTTTTTTCTTTCCTTTTTTCCGCCATCTTTTGGGTGATTTTACTTATTTTTAAATATTCCACTTAAACTTCTGTATTGACCTTTAAATTCTGTCTCTTTGTAATACCTTAGTGATCTTTTTAAAGTTATTTTAGATACTACAATATACATCTTTAAATTATCATAGTCTATCCTCAATAATATCTTCATAATCAGTGTAAGAAACTTTCAGCTGCATAATTTCACTTAGACTCCTCCTATCCTCTGTGATATTGTTTTCTTATATTTTACAACTACTTATGTGATCAACTTCATAATCTATTGTTAGTCTTGCTTAGGTCAATAATCTTTTAAAGGTCAATAATCTTTTTAAATTATATATATATAATCCTTTAAAAGCATAATTTTATGATATATATATCATTTATGATATATATATATCAACTCCATCAAATAGCTATATAAATATCTATCACTTAGAAAAGGAAAAGTTTTTTTTGTGTGTATGTTACCTGGGTATTTACCCTGTCTATTGTTCTTTCTTCTTTCTTCTTCTTCTTTTTTTTTTTTTTTTTTTTAAGATTTTATTTATTTATTTGACAGAGAGAGACACAGCGAGAGAGGGAACACAAGCAGGGGGAGCAGGAGAGGGAGAAACAGGCTTCCCGCCAAGCAGGGAGCCCGTTGCAGGGCTTGATCCCAGGATCCTGGGATCACGACCTGAGCCAAAGGCAGACGCTTAACGACTGAGCCATCCAGGCACCCCTCTTTCTTCTTCTTCTTAATCATTTCTTGTAGTGTGGGTCTGCTAGAGATGAATCCTCTCAGCTTATGCCTTTCTGAAAATGTCTTTTTTTTTTAAGATTTTATTTATTTGACAGAGAGACACAGCAAGAGAGGGAACACAAGAAGGGGGAGTGGGAAAGGGAAAAGCAGGCTTCCTGCAGAGCAGGGAGCCTGATGCGGGGCTCAATCCCAGGACCCTGGGATCATGACCTGAGCCGAAGGCAGATGCTTAACGACTGAGCCACCCAGGCGCCCCTCTGAAAATATCTTTTATCTTACTTTAATTTGTGAAAGATATTTTTATAGAATTCAAGACTTACAGTTTTCTCCTTTCAAAGCTAAAATGCCATTCCATGCTCCCTGAGGTCCAAGTCAGCCTTCATTTATATTGTTTTCCCCCTACATGTCTACGTGTCTTTCTTTCTCTGGCTGCTTTTAGAATTTACTTTTCAGCAATTTGACTATGATATGCCTAGCTTTGGTTCAGTGTTCCCACCACTGTCTGGCAAACAGCATTTCCTGGCGATGGCAAACCTCGCCCACTCTTGCAGGACGGCAGTGGAAAAACTCTCTGGGCCTGTGACCTTGGGGTACTTGTTCAACTGGGATATTTTCAATTTCATATGGTCCTTGGCCATTATTGCTTTGGATTTGTTTTATTGTTAGCATGGGAAAAGAGAGAAGGTCAGAAGTACTGGCATTGGTTTATGACTGTTCTACCAATAAATCATGATATGTCTCATCCTTCATCTTTTATTGCAAGTAAGAAACTCTAGCTTTTTAAAATATTTTTTTAATTTAATAAATATTTATTGAGTGCTATTCAGAAACTTTTCTAGAGCTAGGGCTACAGTGTTGACCAAAACCAGATATAAACTCTGACCTTGTGGAACTTTTACTCCAGAGAGGGAGACTGGCCTTAGCAGTCACCAAAAATGAATTTGAAAATGTCTTCTTTCATTTCTTGATGTCCTGGCCACACTGAACTAATCTGATATTCTGTGGATCCCATATGAAGCCCTAAAGATGATTTACTCTGTTGCCATTATAAAAATTAAGGGCCACAATCGAATGCATGTGTTCTCTAAAATTAGTATTGGTCTAAATTTTTAAACATTTCATTGCTATGCTTTATAACGTGAATTCAAATCTGTAACAGGAAACTTACCATATTTCATTTAATCTAAAATACTGTCAATTGCAAAACCATTATTTTATATATTACTATGAAAGTAAAACTTTGTCAATTAAACTGGCATGTCAACAAATTTAAGGCATAACCTGCTATCAGAGATACTGAAATGTGAACAAGATAGTTCAGTCCTCCCTAAAAAGCGGTCTCTGGATAAAAGTCACCAGCATCACCTGGGAAATTAGGAATTTAGGAATTCAAATTATTAGGAATGCAAATTATTCAGCTTTACCTCAGATCTGGGATGCATACAATCTGGGTTTAACCAACCCTCGAAGTTATTCTGATGCATGAGTAAGTTTCAGAATCATCAGAATAGTGCATCTTAGCATCTCTGCAATACGATATTTCAAAAAGCTTTTGTAGATTCATTCATTCAGCAAACACTTCCTGAAAACCTATTACATGCAAGGCATCAGTCTGGATATACGAACGGATACAGATTTGAACAGGACTATTGACAACCAGAGTTTATAGTCTCAAAGCAGGCCAAATATTGGTGAGGCTTTTAGGATGGAGGTGGCTTTGAAACTGGGCCTTGAAGGAGGTGCAGGATTTTATATTTCAGAATGGAAGTAAATGAGAAGTAATGTTCCACAGAAGGTTTTTTTTCTTCCCAATACCCTACCTCTTATGCATATTCTTGAAAAAGTCACAAATTAATTAGAAGGGCATATGATGAAGAAATATGTGTGATGATGATCATGCCAATCCTCTCTGGACTCTCTGGAGACATGTTCACCACCAGCGCCCTGGTGCCAACAGAAATTTCAGTGAGTGCCAGCGGAAAAGGCAAGCCTGAGCACTTCCTTTTACCAGCCTGTAATACCCATGATAGAAATGATGTCAATAAGTGGACAAGGCCCCAGAGCAAATAGTTTTTATAGAAGCACAAAGTGAGAGAACCAAGAAACCAAGAAACGAAACAGTGGTAACAAGATTTCATTGTCATGGAGGGTCTTGAGCTAAGCTCACTTACGTTGCACCAATTTTCTGGACATATAAACTTTAGAAGTACAAAATGTTTGTGCTGAAGAGACAAGTTTAAAGTAACAAGGATAACAGGAAACTAATTTTTTTTTAACCCCAGCAGCAGGGCGATGGCCAACTTGGGCTATTGTGCATCCCATAAATTAATTTAATGCCTTCCACTGTTTTCAGCCGCAGAGTGCTATGTATCACTTTTGCACTACTCACATCTTTATGTGGGAGAGGGACAGGCTTCGCACTCATTAGGGATGGCAAATAGCCCTAAACCACACAAATTCTCACCCAAGAAGTGTTTTAGCCACTTCTCTTCAACAGAAAGAGGGTTGTTAGTGTGAGGACTGCAAAAGATAGCCGGAGATAGAGCTGCTCCCAGGGGTTCCAAGAAAAGTCCCACACACGGACCTGTTTCCAGCTCCTGAGTTTTTGAGACAAAAGGAATGCTTCCTTGGGCCACAAGCACTTCCTGTTTTCCATTTCAGTTGAACACTAGCCTCTGATTCTCCATCTCTCATTTCTTTTACCAGTGCAATAGACATATGTGATGTATTCTTTCCCCAACAGGCAGAAGATTCAAAATGGTAGGCTCCCAGGGATGCTGGAGGCTTTTGGAAGAACAGTCGCCATCATGTGTCTCTCGGCAAATCCTCCTGACACACCAGTGGGATAGGGCCAACCTCTCCTACTCACTATTCCAACATGGGGGGAACTCTAAGGAATCCTTATGTTAGATAACAGAGTCACCAGGGACCCGAAGAGGTATGGGGGTGAACCGAACACAAGGCTTCTTGTCTGAAACTAAATCATGCTTTGAAAAGTCACAGATTCTATGTTTCTCTGCTTGTGGTGTCATTCTCAACTCACTAAGAATAACTGTCTGAAGGCCAGTTGATGTTTTTGAGCTATAGGCACCATACCACACAGAGATTACAGTCAGATGCCCTCACATTGCTTGCTTCTGCCCTGCTAAAATGCAGTGGGTAAGACACCATAAGATTTCAACTTGGGCATACTATTGTTACCTTGGGGGAAACAGAGGCAAACAGGGGTCTGCCATCTTAGTTTTGGATATTCATGGAAAAGTATATGTTCATAAAATATCCCAGGCAAATTGAGTGCATTGCTTTTTTTTTTTTTTATCACTGCGGCAATGATATTTCACGATGAAGAAATCAAATGTCTTATAAGGAAGGCATTATTAACAAGTATTACTTTGATTTGAAATTGGACTGGGGGCCTTACTTACAAGGCTTCTCTAGGTTTCTTTGGGGATAGTAGAAGAGACTTGCCATAATTGGTTAAAAGCCTGGAATTTGCATTCAGATAGGCCTGGGCTTGAATCCCAGCTCTTCTGTTTATTTGGGACTTGGAAAAGTTGCTTCTCTTCATCTGTAGAATGGCAATGATAATGTCTAGCTTGAAGTGTTGTTAGATTTGTTCCCAAGGAGTGAGTATGTTAATGTTTGTAAGCATAGTACCTGGCACGTAGTATGTTCTCAAGGAAGAATATTTTTAAAATTCCCCACACCTGCAACATGGGCTCCCTCAGAGACAGAAGACCTCTGTTCCTAGTCAACAGGTAACAAGCTATAGAATCATCCTCCATGTAGAGCTTACAGTGAGGAAGGAGTGGGAGAAGTAGGGTAGAGAGTTGGAAACAGAGTAGATAACACAGGGAATTCTCTGGGTGTCTGTCAGAGGAAGTCATTCTCCATAATGTTGATGCAGGAAGTCAGGGCAAAGTTGGCCATCAGTGGGACCACAGAGGGGCAGGTGCGTGACCACCACTGACAAGCTCCCAGTCACAAATCCCTGTTTGCCATGGAAGTGTCACTGAGTGGATGCTCTGTGAAGAAACTCTGAAGTCACTCTGAAAGCAAAAAGCAAGTAGATCAGCTGGTCACCGTGACGGGGAGGTAAGGGGGTAAGGCCATGTGCTCACAAAGTAAGAATGAACACAAACTTTCCAAACCACTCATCTGTTTTGGATTTATAAAACTGGCATCTGAGCACATCATTTGGCACAACATTGCATGGCATTAACGTTTTCATATGGACCTTGAAAGTACATTCAAAAACTAATTTCAACATGGGAAACCACTATTGGCTTTGGCTAGCTGACCATTAATTCTTCGTTACAAGAGCGACAGCTGACAATGGCACCTACTTTGCCCTTGTTTTCCACTCTCTAAGAGAGGACCATCACCATGCATTTCTCTGCCCAGAGAAGCATTATTCTGATCAGATGTATATTTCAGAATCACAAAATTTGGCATGCCCTTGAGCCATCTTATTCTTTTAGGCCCACAACTGTGTCACCAAGATCTCTGGGCCAATACTTTTTTTTTTTTTTTTCAGGTGAGAGTCCAGAATTGAGGATACAAGCATAATACACAGAAATAAACCAACCATGTGCCTCTTTTGGGCATCTGATTTGGCCTATTAAGAGTAGACTCAAAAATAACTAGATGCTTAATTACACATCTAAATTTAGTCCATGAATTTGCATGTGCAAGTAATCAGGGAAATGTTTGCTTAGAAGTGTATTCCATTTCCTCTGTTCACTCTAAATCAAATTACTGAGCAGCAGATCCAATTTTGAAATATTTTTAAAAAATGTGTTCTAGAGCCCCACCACTTTAGGCTGCAATCCTGAAGGACCTCATAACTCAACTGGGTTAGACATAATGAGAACTCATTTTAAGGAGGCTGCCAATGGCATTCAAGGACATGGGCCAAACTAGGTCAAGTGACTTAGGATGCAAGTCCTTTTTCTCCTCACTGTCTACCTCAACAGGAACCAGATCTCATCTATACTGATTTTGCTTTCCTTTTGGCGACCATGGTAAGGACATTCGGTAGGCACACAGGAGGAGCATGACGAAGGACCAGGGACAGAGCCTGCTATGGTACTACCTATCTCTACTTATTCATTCTAGAAGGAGGCTTCATACACATGACAATATGCTGTGATAGATGCTCTTAATATAGGTGGGGCAGATTGAATTGTTGTTTCCAATTTCTCACTTTCTTGTAGCATTAGTATTATACATTCACCCTTTCTGGTGCTTCATAGGTGGAGTGTACTTTCCTGGGCCTTGGTTCTGGGCTTAGCCATGCACCTTGCTTTGGCCAAGGGGACACAGGCAGGAGCTTGAAGTGGGCTTGCTCAGTGGGGCTTGAGTTTTTGAGTTTATGCATCGCCATGAGAGACACATGCTCTGGTGGATCACAGCCCCTCAGAATGAGACATGGAGCAAGGGCTCTGGCAGCCATCCTGCAGATGGGGGAGGGGGAAATAAATCCTTTTTGTTGTATTCCACTGACATTTTGTGACTGGTTATGTCCATAGCAAAAGTTGACCGATACACCAGGTCTAGTGGAGGCAAATCTACAAGAGGCTCCAAATGCAGCCTTGAAGATCCTGAGGAGGCTCCTGAGAGTTGGTGATGACCCAGCTGAGACCTGGGGGATACATTGTGTGGGAGGAGGAAGGTGAAGAGGATTGATGGTGGGAGGTAGAAAGAAGGGTGGACAGAGGAATGGAGGTATAAGAGAACATGGCTGGTTCTCTGGGTTACAGGTGGGTTATCTTGGCCAGGGTGGGTGAAAGAGTCCATAACCCTGCCTAAGGTTCTCCTAATGGGAGAAGAGCCCGAATTCAGCAGCCTACTTGCAGGTGCTTCCATGGGACACTGACAACTGTGCCATCACTGAGGATTTCTTTGCCACGAGTTTCCCGTAGAGAAAAGCTACTCAAAGGAAAGTTTCTTGTCATTTGAAGCTGTATCCATTTCCCATTATCCATTTTGAAGGTAAGGGTCAAGTTGATGAGGAATCTGATTGAAGACTCAAGTTCAGTGTGTGCTGTGTAGAATCCTGGTATATGGTGAACGTGCCTTCTATGTCATGTATAGTATTCTGACTGGATTTTTTGGATAACACCTTCTATTTATCAGACGGCTTTTCTTGAAGACCTTGAAGAATCATTTTTGTTTTCAGGCTATATTCCAGAATCATAGAATTTTAGAATTGGTAAACACTTTAGGTTTTCTAATGTAACTTTCCTGGAGGTACCAGAGAGGGGAAGTGAGCAGCTAGAGATCACACAGCAAATTTTTGGCAGGGCTGGATCAGGCAAGGGTTTTCACTTTAGTCTGTTGTCCACTCTCTCCTTCCTCCCTCCCTTCCTTCCTTTTCCACAACAGTGGGCCTTATCTGGAATATTTTTCTTTTGTTTCTCTTCATGCTAGAAACCCATTTTTTTTTTTTCTACTGGATCAGAGCCATGACCAGGTCAGCCCAAGTCCCTATCTCTTATGGGAAGACATCATATACACACTTAGGCACAGCTTAACACACACACACACACACACCAGAGCAGTAACTCTCTTCTCTCTATATATTATACTGAACCTAGTGTTCTAAACACTATTGAATATTTTGTCTTATTTTCCATTGATAAAAAGACCCTTCATTACAATAGCCCATGCTGATTTGAAAGAAAGGGGATTATAACTGGGTTCAAATGACCTAATCTATTTTTTTTAAAGAAGAATAATGCATTTTTCTGCCCAGGATTTGGCATTTTCTCTGAATAAGAGAAACATTATTGACTTAACAGGGTTAGATCACCTTACATATGTGTTTCTATACTCTGTCTGAAACCGGTATCATAGTAAATGGTGATAATAAGAGCCATTTCCACCCATCACTCATACTGAAAATTGACTTGGTCATGACCACAAGCACACCATTAACACGTAGTTAAGTATATATGCTTTTTCCTTCTTTCTTGGGTGGGGTGTGCGGCGGGGTAAGGGCTCTCGAACAATTTTAATTTCATGCGGCATACACTTTTCTAAAATTTGACTGACTTAGTTACATAGTCCTTTAATGAGATCTATAAACTCAAAATTCAGAAGGTTCTTTTTATTCTAGTGAGTACAAAATTGTAAAGATGATCTTAAAAGCCCAATGACTTAACTATATACTCTTGAGTCAGTAATTAAACAGAGAAACCATTCAGTGCTTTGCCAAGGAATTTTCCCCTGAAAGTGTCCCAGAGTTAGAAGCTCTCCAGATCATATAACTGGGAAGTTAAAATTAACAAGCAGAAAAATGACTGGCTTTGCTTTTAGCATTTCTTTTGGATGAAATTTGGCTTTGGGGCAGCTTGTAATCTGGGTTCTAGTTCCTGCTCTGCCGCAATTAAACATGTGACCTTGGGCAAATCACATAAGCCTCTGTGGTCTCAGGCTCCTCATTTGTCAAATTAGAGGCTTGAATCAAGTTAGCTCGAAATTTCTGCCTATTTCTATGTCTAGCACTTAAAGTTATTATTCCAAGAGGTTGGTTGTCATTTATTCTCCAAATCCACTTAGATGAGAACCATAAGAAGGAGGCCAAAATTGCAGTAAAGTAACACACAGGTTGAATTTAAAGAACTTTACATAGAAAGAAATACTAACTGTGAGGTGGGATTATATAGTTAATGTGGCCGCTATTAGAGGTCCTTAAGAATGAATCGCTAACAGAAAGCCTGATTTGGTTTACATATGGCTCTCCCTGAGCCTACTAGCATCAGTTACAAAGGTGGGGGCGGGGGGCAACTCTAGAAATAAGGGCCAAATTTATCATAAGTGATTATATTATTTAGTACCTTTGTTAAGATTCTTAGGTTATCAGTAACCACCACCAACTTAAGTAACTTTTGGTAACACTTTTCATTTTAAAGATGTAGAGATCTCATGGAACCCAAGATCAGAAAAGCAGTAGGACCTCAGAAGAGATCTGCAGCCAGGACCAGAAGGTGTCAGGTGCCTCAGTAGGGCCTCCATCCCTTGCAGCTACTTCTCTCCAATTATCACCTACATTCTTTTCCTTTTCCAGAATATGTAACCTCAGGTAGGAGATTCCCCGCTTCCCAGCCAGCACCTGACACATGTACACAATCTGTTCTGGAAGACTAAAGTATACTTTGTCCTTTCATAGGAGAACAACCTAGATTATCTGGAAGTTTCTCAACCCAACTTCCAAATTCTTAAAAGAGGGCATCTGATTGCTCTGATTGGCTCAGCATGGTCACACATTCATCCCTGGTCCAGTCAAGTGCAGCTGAGGGGGCGGGGTCAGAGGTTACAGATGGACATCCCTGTATAGCAGGGATTCTGCCTTGTAGGACTCCAGGGGCACTTCTCACATTGTGTTGCATGTCTGTGCTGCCGGCTGGAGTGGAGCAAAGGGAGATCCTACCGTTGCCTGGAGATAGTTCTCCAAGAAGGAGACAGTTGTCGCCATCACCAAAAGGCATTTACTGTTAAGCAAATAAGTTCAGTTGTTAGAAAGTCAACCTCCTTCCCAGTACGACTCCCTCCCACCTACCTGACCTCAAAAAGTTTCCTCGGCTCAGGGCCAGAAATCCCACCAATCTGCCCAACCTCTGATACAGGTCTCTTCTTTGCAGTTCTGTACTCTTGCACCTGAGACGATCATCTGGTGGTCAATGAAGCAGTGGGTCTCCTGGGAAAGCCACTGAAAACCACTCTAATGTCGCAATGGCTCTCAAGACATCGATGAGACCGGTTGCCTCCTCCACCTCCTTGGAGGCAAGGATTCCAAGTGGGTAATCTCTTGAGGTGTTGCCTCCTAGAATTCCAGGGTTTTCTTGGCTCTACTTCCATAATCAGCTCCACACTCAGCCTGCACTGAGAAGAGACAGTCCTCACAGCAACACCAAGCCACGTGTTTCTCCTCTGAAACATGCAGATCCACTGGGTGTGAGCCAGTATTACACATTTGTAATTTATTTTCTTTGATTCAGAACTCCTTCATGCAGATTTATGAACACTAGACGTGGAGATCAATTTAGCCCTACTTCTGCCTTATTTAACTTGGCCATTCTGGAATGAGCTTTTACTCAAGTGGCTATAGTTACGATATCAAATCTTTGAAAAGTTGAGCTGCTTTGTTTGGTGCTTGGCATTTGGTGCATGTGCAATGGCTTGGAGCCGATATTTCCTTTCCTCTAAGTAAGAACACATCTCTTGAAAAGGTTTGGTGCAGTCTTGCCAAAGAAGGAAGCAGAAAACTCAAGCCAGCCTGGAGTTCCGTGAGCCATGGAAAACCGGCTAAATTCACCATGAAAATAATTTGGAAACATGAAATAAGTACAGAGCAGCTTCGTCCGAGCCCAGTTCTTCGTTCCAGCCTTGGGAATACTATGTGTTAATGCATATTTGCTGAAGAATGACAATCCTGTTGAAATCTCTTTAATTCATATGAACCGAGTTCAGAATTGTGGTCATCCCAACGAGTGTCATGAAGTTTCCCTTGGATCTATCTTTGAAAAAGAATGTTTGTAACGGAGTCTATGATCCAAACAAATGGCAGGCTAAACTTTTCTTAAGTGATTAACAATTTGATTTGCATATGATGAACGTATACATTTTAAATGCTCTGGTACTTTTTATTAAACTAAGTGTAAAGTGTGAAAAAAAGTAATTACATTAAAAACTTTTTTTTTTTGGCAGGTAAAAATCCTGCAAAACAGGATTTCATTAGTTCAAACAGTTGTCCCACTCCTTAGCCTGAATTAGTGGGATTCTACTGTATATAAAATAAAGAGGAAAATGTCAGTCTTGTCCTCCAAAACCAGCTTACTTGGGTGCTTACAACCTCCTGGGAGTTTCCAAAGGTGCACAAATTACAGATCTTTGCCAAACTCCAAACTGGTTGTGTAGATTTGGTTAATCAGCTGTGCTTCTGTTTTGTTCAGTCACTCCCACATTTTTCCCCTCTTCAAAGGTTCTTTTCTATTCTGAGTATATTGTTAGTGTATTTTTTGCTTATTTGATCATCTGTTCTTAGGGCTTGAATTTAGAAGCTCTCATATACAGGCATTAGTGAAAATGATGGGGGAAAGAGTTGGGCTTACACAACACGAGGGCGTTCATGAACTTGAGAATGCCTCCCATGTGCCGAGAAAGCTGTGTTCTGTGCCAGTGGGTCGAAGATCAATGAGCCGGGGTTCCAGGAAGAAAGACAAATGAGGCGCCCATGCAGGGGAGAAGGTCACAATGATAAAGGGCTATCATGCTGTGGGAGCGGGAGGATGGGGCTAGTTAGGAAAAGAGAGGGAAGACGGAGCAGCTCAGTGAGGAAGTAATGAATGGGCCAAGGAGCTCTTCAGCTGGGTGGGTGAAGTCAGAAAGGTAGTTCCAACAAGGGATGCGAGGGCCCGGATGCGTCCGAGGTTGTGCCCCTGATGAGGGCTTGGAGCTGCTGTGAATGGGAGAAATGGCAGGAGATGAGGCTCCTGGACAGGGTGGGGATGTCTGTGGAGGGCCTCCGATGCCATGATAAGGAAATTAGGTTTTATTCTGTGGCCAAAGGTTTGTAGGTGTTTCTGTTTGGTTGGTTTAAGGAACATGCTTCCTTTTCAATGAAATCTTTCATCTGAGCTCCAAAAATCAAGAGATAGATGAGGGGCAGCTTATTTGAAGTGGAGGGAGGGAGCTTGGGGGCTCACTCTGCTCAGTGCCTAGGGCTCCCTACTAACAGCCACCTAGAAACCAAGCTGCAGGACAAAGGGGGAGACACCAACACACAGAAGTGACCCAGTGCTGTTCGCGTGTCTGAATGGAGACAGGAGGCCGGTGGGGCCTACATTCAGACCCGTGATGCCAGGGCCAGAAGAACAGCTCTCGGTAGGAATGGCCAGAGCCATTTCTAAGGATTTCTAAGGTCAGATTATTGGCTGTTGGATGTGGGAGGAAGGGAGGGCACCTTGAGAGTGATCTTGAAGTTTCCTTCCAGGCGCTGTGAGTCAGGCAGTAACAGTGGAACTTCCGGATCCGTGTGATAAGAGTTTCTTTTAGATTCTGGAAAGAATGGTTTCATCCTTAAAGAGGGCTCTGGGGTCAAGTTTGAAGTGTGCTGGCTTCTCCTGAAGAAAGGAAATGCCTTAATGAGAGGATTCATCTTTACGATCTTTTCTCGTTTTTGGATTTGGGAAGATCCTGAATCGGAACTAATAGTTGTTTAAACGACGCCCCTCCCCCGCCCTCTCTTTTCCCCTCGAGTCTAATCAGTATGAAATGAGCAGCAAAACTTGGACCCTGCCAGCAGAGTGTGAACTGCCTCCTTCTGCTACAAATGTTCCTTGAGGAGGACATAGAAGATAGAGTTACCATTCTTTAAAGAAAAAAAAAATCTGGGAGACTTAAAATACGGCGTATTATGTGGAAGACTTGGCAGTTTGAATTTGAAAGCCTCCAAAATAAAGTTCTTTGACGGAAAACATTTAATTTTCACCAGTGAACTCCTGGAACTCGCACTGACGAGGAAGTAAGACCATTTTATTTCCAGAAGCGAATGCTCGTCTCCCATTTCCTGTGAGAGGCGCCCTTGTTGTCAAGCTAAGGAAAAAGGTAGCATCAAGCTTTGAAAGAAACAGCTTTGTCTCTTGCTTTGAGGAAGCAATTTTGTAACTCTGCAGAGGATACGCTAGCGCAAAGGAATCAACCAGTTTCTGTTCGCCCTCTGCTAGTTGGCCAGGATGCTTGCCAACATTGGAGTATCCTAGCGTGAACAAGAATGCTATTTTGGTCTGTTGTAAAGAACTGTGGAATGCAGATTTTGGACAGTTTCATCACATTCGTCAGCAACCACAAAACAAATGTTATTTCAGAATAAGGACTATGGATGCAGAAATACGAAAAATTAAATAAAATGAAGATTATAGAGACATTTTTACAGTTTATTTAGTAGGCTCACTACTCAAGCTTTGCTTTTTTTTTCTTTTTTCTTTTTTAAACCAAAGCTTCCACACAGCGTTGGGTGTTTGCTGTGTTTGATGAGGGCCAGGTGTAGAGGAGGAATTGAAGAATTCCCCTGCTTCTGCCTCCAAACCATGTGGGAGGGACAAAACAGCCCATGTTGAGTAATTCCAAACACTCGTTCTTAAAATAAATAAAGACTCTGTCTACCCAGAAGACGTTACCTATAGAATTCAATCATTTCGCAATAATTAGATTCCTCCCTTGAGAGCTTCTCTGGAGAATATGGCCATTTTCAAAGAAACAATTATAAGGACTTTTTACGGTAGTAACGCAGTCCCCAGAGAGGTGAGGGGTTTCACAAAGGGACCGAAGTGGGCAGCTGATGCTACTCTCTGAGCCAGGCTATCCTGCATATGTATATGTACACTTCATCTTTGCGGCTTCTTCTGGACTTTCAGTAGAACATTTTTATCAAGAATCTCTAGGGTTCTTTCCATCCATGGAACTAAACGCTTGTAAGATTCTATGATTTCTAGCAGGCATTAAATGTTACCTCCATTTCACAGAACTATTAGTTTTAATGAATTAACAACTTTGCTTTCCTTAAATAAACAAATAGAAACATTAAATGGTAAAGAGTATTGGACTCAACTCCCCTGGTGCTGGCATATCCATCTAGTACCCACTGCCTGAAATTTCATGACTAGAGATTCATTCCTTTAGCTTAAATATCGTCCTCCCTCCTTTAAATTTTAGATCTCTTTGTGAGGAGAATCGCATTAAATCCCTATGTGAACTAGTTGAATCCTTAAAAGCAATTAGAAAGTCTGAAAAGACCAAGAGTTTGTGAGAACATAGAATAACAGCAACTCCTACACAATGTGGTTATGAGTGTGGATTGCTAGAACTACTTTCTAAAACACTCTGGGAATTTAATTCTGGCAAGATGGAGCAATCAGGACTGAAATTACTGGCCTGCCTAAAAAAAAAAAAAAAAAAAAAAAGCCCCTAAAGTATATCTGATAAGTTCAAAGAAAGAATGTTTTTCAAGATGCTGAGCATCAGACAGTGAAGGGCAGTGACCCGTAAGAGATGGAAAACAAAGAAGGTGAGCCTTACACTCGACACTATGATCACCTTGAGGGCATTTCTGGGCCATATCCCAGGGAGGGGACCCCGGAAGGAGCCCAATGCTGAGTAGAGGGGACAGAGTTGAGAGGCTGGGAGACTCAAGGTCACAGGGTGGAGAGAAGAAAGCTGCCTACAGAGAGAACCATAGATAACCACAGAGGGTCCCTCTCAACTAAGCAGGGTATGGTTTAGTATGTGTGGTGGAGATAGTACCCAAAGCTGGGGAAAGAACCATCTGAAATATTAGAAGGAACCGTACACACACTCACAAGGGCCAGAAGTAGTGCCCATTTCTAACAGCCAGGTTGGGAAACTTAATAATTCATAGGGTATTGGATAGAGTACTCAGAAGGGTCCTACCTCAATAGTGGGGAATAATTATCTCTATACCAAATGTTGCTCTGGTCTTGCCTAAAACATTTTCAAAGCAAGAAATGAAAGGATCAAAGTGTTTTCAGACAACTCAACCATCCCAGAACAAAGTCCAAGAATACTTAGAGGAATACAAAAATATCCAGCGCCCAATGAGATAAGCTCACAATGTCTGGCATCCAAGCAAAATTTACCAGCGATGCAGAGAAGCAGGAACATAAAAGAGTGGGGACATAGACACCACCTCTTAAGGTATTTAAAGACAACTACAGTCAGGCCCCTATTCTCAGGAGTTCACCATCCTTCTCTCCAACCACAGCAGGTTCCCAGTTGTTTTAAAATGTACCTGGGACTTAAGTTTATTCAGGTATAGTGAGGCAACAGATCAGAAGATGATTGCCATTAAAAAGGTATTTTGTTTACCAACATTTTCCACAGTTAGAACAAACCATCCTAAAATTTGTATGGAACCAAAAAAGACCTCGAATAACCAAAGCAACCTTGAAAAAGAAAAACAAAGCTGGAGGCATCCTATTCCAGACTTCAAGTTTTATTACAAAGCTGCAGTAACCAAAACAGTATGGCGCTGGCACAAAACTAGACACATAGATCAATAGAACAGAATAGAAAACCCAGAAATGAACCCACAATTATAAGGTCATTAATCTTTGACAAAGCAGGAAAGAATATCCAATGGGAAAAAGACAGTCTCTTCAACAAATGGTGTTGGGAAAAATTGGGCAGCCACATGCAGAAGAATGAAGCTGGACCACTTTCTTGTGCCATACACAAAAATAAAATAAGAATGGATTAAAGACCTGAAACCGTAAAAATCCCAGAAGAGAACACAGGCAGTAACTTCTTTGACACCGGCTGTAGCAACTTCTTTCTAGATGTGTCTCCTGAGGCAAGGGAAACAAAAGCAAAAATAAACTTTTGGGACTTCATCAAAATAAATAGCTCCTGCACAGAGAAGGAAATAATTAACAAAACTAAAGGGTAGCCGATGAAATGGGAGAAGATATTTACAAATGGCATATCTGATAAAAGGTTAGTATCCAAAATCTATAAAGAACTTACAAAATTCAACACCCCCAAAATAAATAATCCAATTTAAAAATGGGCAGAAGACATGAGCAGACATTTTTCCAAAGAAGACATATAGATGGCCAATAGGCACATGAAAAGATGCTCAACCTCACTCATCATCAGGAAAATGCAAATCACAACTATAGTGAGATATAACCTCACACCTGTCAGAATGGCTAAAATCAACAACACAAGAAACAACAGGTGTTGATGAGGATGTGGAGAAAGGGGAACCCTCTTACGCTTTTGGTTGGGAATGTAAACTCGTGCAGTCATTCTGGAAAACAGCATGGAGGTTCCTCAGAAAGTTAAAAATAGAACTACCCTATGATCCAGCAATTGCACTACTCGGTATTTACCCACAGAGTACAAAAATAATTCAAAGGGATACATGCACCTGAATGTTTATAGCAGAATTATATGCAAGAGCCAAATTATGGAAACAGCCCAAGTGTCCATGAATGGATGGTTCTGGGATGATTAAGGTATAGGAATGGGGGTATTGAATGGACGAATGGATAAAGAATTTATGTGAATGGGAGTATAGGAATATGGCCCCCTGAAGTGTAAGAGGCAGAGGAAGGGGGCAGCTGAGAATATGGACTCAGGATTGGTTGGTTTGCATGTCAAAGGCATGCTCCCAGGCAAATTCTTTACTATCTCTAGGAATTAGCTAATCCTGAGGGGGCAGTGTCTCCCTGGTCAGTAAAGCCCTACACATCAGTGCATGAATACAGAAAATAAAAGAATATACTTAAATATACCTAATACACCAATGTGAGCCTCGGTGGGATGATGTGTGAACTGGGGCCTGCATGGGCACATCAGGTGGGTTGGAGGTGACAGCGTCCCAGGGCTGAGAAGAAAAAGGTGTAAAGGTCATAGAGCTGTGGTGTCCCAGTTTGGTTCAAGAACAGTAGGGGTGGGCGCCTGGGTGGCTCAGATGGTTAAGCGTCTGCCTCCGGCTCAGGTCATGATCCCAGGGTCCTGGGATCGAGCCCCACATCAGGCTCCTGGCTCAGCGGGGAGTCTGCTTCTCCCTCTTCCTCTGCTTCTTCCACTGCTCGTGCTCTCTCTCTATATATATCTCTGTGTCTCAAATGAATAAATAAAATCTTTAAAAAAAATAAATAAAGAACAGTAGGGGTATGTAAGAAGGGAGCAGTGATTTGAAATAAAGCTTTAACCCAACGTGGCCTCCAGCCTGAGCCCTGGAGTGACCAGGAACTGTGGTTCCTGTATGAACTTCCATGGGGTATAGAGAAGCCAAAGCGTCAGCACCTACAGTAACAGCAACTGCACGTCCTTCACGTCCCACCATCTTGGTGCCCTTGGTTCTGCCACCTGCACTCTGGCTCTGAGTTTGGCACTGACGTTGCAGTGATGACAGACAAGGACAGTGAGACCCTTGCTGAGCAGAAGCAGCTGGGATGGTGGCCTTATTGGGCATCAAGGGATAGAACTGATGCTTTTCTTCTTCAGCAATGACCAGAGGTGGTGTCGCAGCGAAGGGGGGGGGGGGGGGATGGCTGACCCCACATGGTGACTGTGAGAACCAGTCTTCAGAGCTCATGAGAGACATCCAGGAACACCCAGAATTATTTTTAAGGAATTTGAGGGGGGTTAGAATTCTCCCAGTGGCCGGGCTGCTGCTGTTCCCTGCTGGTTATCACTGTCCTGTTCTTACATCCATGCTGGAGCAGCCCAGGAAGCAGAAGCACCCTGCTGGTTCTCAGACTAGAGTCCGTGGATGTATTCCTGAGGATTTCTGTGTTCTGCCCAGGCGTTTATCCTGGGGGGTTATCATTTTGATGATAATCTTTAAAAAAAAAATTAAATCTCTACTTAATCATCTGGACACCACTGTCTTAGTCCGCCTGGGCTACCATACCCAAATACCGTAGACTGGGTGTCCTAAACAGCAGGATTTACTTCTCACAGTTCTGGAGGCTGGGAAGTCCAAGGTCAAGGTGTTAGCCAATTCACTTACTGGTGAGGGCTCTCCTTCTGGCTTGCAGACGGCCACTTCTCGCCGTGTCTTCATTTGGAGAGCAAACAAGCGAGCAAGCTACAGCCTCTCCTCTTCTTGTAAGGACACTAATCCTATCATGGAGGCCTCATTTTCATGACCTCATCTAAACCTAATTAGCCCCCAAAGTCCTCACCTGTCAATACCGTCACACTGGAGGTTAGAGGTTAAAGTTATGAATCTGGGGGAGGACACAAACATTTAGTCCATAACCATCACATAATAATGAAATACCAGTACATTCAGTGCTCACATTGGGGATTTTTGTTTTCTGTTTGTATTTGCATCACACAGAGGACAATAACATGCTGTTTGATGAAGTTTTGCAACGGGAAAAAAGGGGATGGGGTGGGGGGATTGCACGGGCACATGCCCATGGGGTTAGAGACATGCTGAACCAGAGCTGATCCAAGAGCAGCGCATTCACATAGGTAGTGAGCAGATCTATCACCAGCCAGCCTTTGTTCATACCAGCTTGTAGTCAGGGAGGAGGAAAAGCACAATGGAAAATGTTCTGTTTCTGATTCACACCATAGTTGTATTACATTCCCATGAAACGCGGGTTTCAAAAATGCCACAAATGTAGCCTCATCTTGAGCATATAAGGCAGTTTTACATGGCTATCAAGTGGTAGGTCATCGAAATTGGCATTTGAGGACTGCACACAAGCAGAATTTTTTGATTATTAAATTTGATTCTACTTACCCTGAACTAGAAAATAAAGTTTTGGATTTTTTTTTTTTTTTTTATAGTTTACTTACCCTAATAAGTACTCTCTCTGCATTAGTTTGCTACAGACAAAATGTGGGTCGAACCAAAGCCCCTTCTTTCTACTCTTAAGCCATTTTGGTCAGTTTCACCCAAACAATCATCAGTTACATTAACTTTCTATTGTTAATAAAAGTGTGCTTTTGTAGCTTTGTTTGTATTAACTTTGAGATTTGTTTTGGTCTTATGGTTGACTAGAACTATGAGGATGGGGACTTTTCACCTAGTTTTATATTTTTTATCTTTAAGTAATATTATAAAAAAAAGTAGCACTGAGAATCCACAAGAATTTTGTTTCTTTATAAATGGGTTTCTTAAGTTTCACAAACACTTGATTAGCCAAATGAAGCATCACATCTTCTACTGTGTATCAAGCTGGTTTCCCTGCAAATGTTCAGAGTGCAAACTGTTTCAATATAACCTGAATTTAATCTCAGACTTCTTTCAGCTATGATTAAATGTCCTATAATATCCAAACTCCCAAAGCCCAAGGCTCTTTCTCTCTCAAAGGGGTTATCCTTTCTCCTCCCGGGTGCCTCTCCTGCTGTAAGTTCTGGAACTCCAGGCAGCCTGCTGACATGTCCATGCATTGCCCCCAAGCCCTCCCCACTCAGCCACGTGATTTTCCAGAGCACTGGCGCCAAATCTGGCTCCTATTGTGAGCGTTGGTCTGTTTTTCAAATGCCCAAAGCACAGTGAAGACCAGGCCCCGGAGTTGAACTGAAAGCCCAGGGATAATCCAAGAATAACAGAGTAGCATCGTGAATACCACCAAGCATTGCACAGAGGGCTCATAGGCCAGTCCCCAACTCCCGACCTCCCACTTTCCCAACTCCCTGCCTTGTCCCCAGCAGCTCAGACCCCACCAAGCATCTCCAGGCCTTTCCCCTGGTCTCCAGCTCCCTTCTTAGCCCTGAATGACTGACTGTGAAAACATCCATTTCCTTCAGAGGAAAATCCTACCACTGCCCAGAGATTGAGCACTGCCTTCCAAATTCTGGGTTATCCAGTCTTTAACAACACTGTGTGGGTTGGTCCGACCATGCAGTGCCTGTCCATATTAAGAAACCAAACAAATTTCTCTAAGTCTGTAAGGATACAGTCGTCCTAAAAATACATTCCATTTATATTACAAAACGGAACTTAATAGGATGGGCTGTAGCATCTATATCCGGGTTTATGCTAACTTCACTTTTCTCCAAGAACAATATGAGCACGTGTTTTATATCTGTGTAACCAGAGAGCCCTTTCTGGTTATTTTGCTCCAAATATAGAGAGTTTGTTCCAAAGGTGGAATGACATCATATCTACAATTGCTAAAATAATGATAATAATAATAATAATAAAGTCTTAGCTCTACTGGGTATTACATACAATAAAGAACATTTTTTAAAAACTTCTGCAAAAATAGAATCAGCTATCAAAATCGACTTGTATTTTGTGAAAGAAAGGAGAATGTAGCAGTGGAACCTGTGAACTCCTGAGTCAGACTTCCTGGGATTTGGGGTCCTGGCTGCCCTACATTCCAGCTGGGCCGATGACCTAAACTCAGTGTGTACCTCTCCTCATCTGTAAAACAGGGATGACAGTATCTCCCATATCAACTTGTTATGAGGATTTAAATGTACAAGATCTTAAAATATTGCATAGCACATAGTAAGTATTCAGCAAATGTGAACTATGCTGATGATAGTGATGGTGGTGGTGATGGTGGTGATGGTGGTGGAGGTGATGATAATGATGATGATGGTGGTGGTGGTGATGATGGTGATGGAGGTGATGATGGTGATGGTGGTGGTGGTGGTGATGATGGTGATGGTGATGATGGTGGTGAGGCGATGATGATGGTGGTGATGGTGGTGGGGTGATGATGATGGTGGTGATGGTGGTGGGTGATGATGATGGTGATTGTGGTGATGGTGGTGGTGGTGATGGTGGTGATGGTGGTGAGGCAATGATGATGGTGGTGATGGTGGTGGGGTGATGATGATGGTGATTGTGGTGATGGTGGTGGTGGTGATGGTGGTGATGGTGGTGAGGCGATGATGATGGTGGTGATGGTGGTGGGGTGATGATGATGGTGATTGTGGTGATGGTGGTGGTGGTGATGGTGGTGATGGTGGTGGAGGTGATGATAATGATGATGATGGTGGTGGTGGTGATGATGGTGATGGAGGTGATGATGGTGATGGTGGTGGTGGTGGTGGTGATGGTCAGCATTTGGGTACTCTGCAAGAATTAAAAATCAGAAGGGGTCCCAATTTGTGCTCCTCCTCATCATCATCATTGATAACGAACACTGAAAAGTAGACACTGTGTCCTCCTTCTTCTCATTCCCCTCCATTCCAAATGTGGCCATGCCTTGTAGAACACTACAAGGGACTCAGAAGAAGCTGTTGTTGAGCCAGTCAACTCTTCCTGACCCTCATCCTTCTCTGTAGCTACTGTCATGGGTTACCAGGAGCCTGGATGGGCATGATTCTTTGTGCAGGATTAGCAGGGTGAAGTTTTAGGCTCAAGGTGAGAGAGGCATTATAGGGGCCCCTGGAAGAGCAACCTTGAATAATTCTACAGTATGTCACTGCATCAATTTATAATTATGAAACAAAGTATTATGGTCAAAAATGCTTTGGAGTCTTGAAGTAAAAAATGCTATCTGAAAAACACCTGCAAATGGGCCCTTCATGTAAAAGAAAGATGAATTAAATATAACTGGTAGTTTTATGACTGTAGAGCAAATAGACATATTTTGAGTCTGATGGCCCAAATTTATAATTATTATTGATTCAAATTTTGTATACCAGCTGGCTTTAAAAAAATATATATTTTTATTTATTTATTTGAGAGAGAGAGAGAAAATGAGCATGAGGGGGGTGGAAGGGAAGGGGCAAAAGCAGAGAGAGAAGCAGACTCTGCTGAGCAGGGAGCCTGATGTAGGGCTTGATTCCAAGACCCTGAGATCATGACCTGAGCCTAAGGCAGATGCTTAACCGACTGAGCCACCTCAGTGCCCCTCAACTGGCTTATTTTTTAAACAAATTATTTAGTGTAAATCTATTAGACAGATTTATCTACTATATTTACTGTTTTCTTTATCAATAGGTAGAGCATCTTGAATTTGTTGACGTTACTCTCAAACCACTTTTTGAGGTCATTGTTGTCAGACAAGAGTTGACATGATTAACTTCTCAGCCCCCATCTACGTGAAGCATCAAGAAATAGAAAACGTCATTTCCTTCCACCCTTCATCCCTGGATGCTGCCATGGTGCCCCCTCCCTCCTCTCCAGGGCTGCTCATGGGGTGGAGGCATCGCTCTACCCTGGCCAATCTTTGGTGTTTTCCCCAGGCTTGGCAGATCCCAATTCATCTCCTGGATACCCTCACTCATATATTTTATTAAAAAGAAAGGAGGATGTGGGATTGGCCTCACCATCGGCTTTCTTTTTCCTCTCCCTGCCCTACCTTCTGGGTGGTGGCAGCCCTAATTGGATTAAAGCTTTGCGCAATTCTGAAGCTATATTCATAAGAAAAATATTGAACTCCTGCAGAAATAATCTAAGAAAAACAGGAAGCTGCTTATAGACATTCTTTTCTTTCTCTACTTTCTGGAACCAGGGGCTGATTGTTTTGAGATGCATAATGTAGTAGGAGCCACTTGATGAAGGAGCCAGTTTTTATTTTAGGAAGCTGCCTTCAAGCTCAAGTAGAAATCATGAGACACAGTTTGAAACTCCCATTTGCACATAACATAATATAAAAAAATTGTCTGTTTTTTTAAAACTAACTCATGCAAGGTTATTAAATCTATTCAGCTTGGTTTTTTTTTTTCTCTCTCTCTCTCATTTCAAACCAAAGGTGTTTTAATTCCCATAGAAAAGAACTAAAATAATGACAACTACGTTCATATGACTAGCATTTTACATGTGACAAGAGGTTTTCATGTAACGTTTCCTCGTTTGGTCCTGCACCCGTTCTTTGAAGTCGCTCCCATCCTCATCTGATACTCAAAGAAACTGACCTTCAGAGGGGAAGTACACTGGCCAACGTCATGTGGCTTTTAAGCAGTGGATCTGGGCTGGAGCTCATCTTCTGACCGTGAAGAATTACGCTTAATTTGTGAAGTCATTATTTGCAGTAATGACAGCCTGGCTTCACATACAAAGTTAGTCAAGTCGCAGCAATCTAAACAAAGAGGTGGGAACCCACCTTCTGGAAGTGGGTGGAAATAGCTCAGACCTCCGAAAATAAGGCATAGTTCACAAACGCAGATGGACAATGCTCCCTTCACTGATAGTCTTTTCTCTCCTGCTCCCGAGGGTATGCATTGGGAAATGGCTGACTCAGCCTCATTCCTATACTTTTCTTATCTATGTGTGACAATCTCAGGGAGCAAAAGGTGCTGCAGGCCAAAGGCTGGGCTGGGCTCTTTGCCAGGCAAACAATAACGACAAATAACTTACATCCTGGCTCTGCTACTATTTGCAGTGTGATCTTGGGCAACTCAGTTTGCTTTGCCAATCCTCAGTTTCCTCACCTGTAAAATGGGTATATGAATTCCCACTCTATTGAATTTTAGGGACTACTAAACGAGATTTTAATGCTAATTAATACGATACACAGATGCTTTATCAAGGCAAATGCCTCTGCCTGCATTTTGCACATTTGCCTCTTGAATTTCTCTGTCTGCCTCAGATTTGACAATAAAACCAGGATGATTTGAGCTACAAAAGCTGATTATGTAGTTGTTACCTCCTGGAATGTTGAGGCCCGTTGTGTTTTGACTACCTGAGCTGAGGGACAGGCTGACTCACCAGCAGTGGCGTCCGTACCCAAGGCCATCGCCTCCTCCGCCGGGGCGCATGCATCAGGCCATTAGCAGGCCTTCAGAGATGGGGATTTTGTACCTGAACGGGTTGACCTCAGTGTTAATTCACATCCCAGGACCCTCTCAAGAGGGCTCTGTAAGATAGCATGGTTTTACTTCATCATCTCGCTAATCCCACTAGGGCAAACATGAAGAATACCTATGTCATAGTCTAATAATCACATTAAAGATGCCCCATTCCCCACGCATTCTCAGTCACAGGTTCAGAGGCCCCTTTATGTGGCAGCACAGGAACAATGTCACCGTGAGGCTTGGGGAAATGCTAAAGAAGGAAGATGAGTCAAGAAGGTTGTCGTCTTTAAACTCTAAAGTATTGCTTCTCAGAGGCAGGAAAGAATGGCCCTGCTAAGACACAAGGATGGCCACAGTTCCTTCCATGGCTTCCTTACTACCTACCCCGATTTTTCAAGGGTGCTGCAATGCTTGGTACTGTCAAAGCTATGTCATTTTTCGTTCAATTACTCATTGAATGGTGGTGATGACGGTGATGATGATTGTGATGGTGATGATGATGATGGATGATGGTGGTGGTGGTGGTGGTGGTGCTGATGGTCAGCAGTTGGGTACTCTGCAAGAATGAAATATACAGAAGAAGTCCCAGTTTGTGCTCCTCACCATCATCACTGATGATGAACACTGAAGAGTGGACACTGTCTCCTCCTTCTCCTCACTCCCCTCCAGTCCGAATGTGGCCATACCATGTAGAACACTACAAGGGACTCAGAAGAAGCTGTTGTTCTTTCGACAAGTAATTACAGAGCACCTTTTATGTACCAGGGACTGTGCTGTGCTGCGTATACAGTGCCCAACACTTAAAGAAAAGCACTTCAAGGTCTTTCAATCCAACTGGTGTCTATATTTGAAAATCTTTATTAATACATTTTTCAGTCTCCAAAACTTATTGGAGGACCATTATGAACCTCTGATGAAGACCCATCTCTTCTGTTGAAGACAAGGCAGCTCTTTCTTCTCCTGGCTGCTCTGAATGAGAAGGTCTTTCTTGTATTGAGCCCGCCTATGTCTCTGGTCCTAGTTGCACCCCTCTGGGGCCATAGAAAATAAGTGTAAACCCTCTCCATATGCAATCTATTCAAAACTGTGAACTCAGCTATCACATCTCCTGAGGATTTGAGAAACGTTTCTCAAATCCTGCAGCACCACACGTAACGTGGTCCCCTCTCCATCCTTGTCACAGTCTCCCGATCCCTGACAATGGTGGACAAAGAGAAAGGAATGGGTGCCTGCTCTGAAAAGCAGGCATGAAGACAATGTTCTGAAATTTCTGTCAACCATATGAAGGGGAATGGGTGCAGGGAGAGTCTGAAGATATCTAACATGTATCTGATGCAGAACTTGGAGCAAATGAGTTAGCCGGATGTTAACTGCAAGGAGATGGAATAAAAATAGGACCATGTAGATAGATCCTCAGGAAAATTTCCCAACCATGAGCCTGGACTGTGCCAAACCCCAAACATTTGGAAAATAGCTTGAGATGTTCAGCACATCCCCAACTTGAGCATTTGGGGATGGTTTTTCCTGCCTTAATTGTCCTTGTTTTCACTAGAGTAAGTTGACAAGACACTCACTTGCTGAATTTCCTCCAGAGAAAGAGTGGTTTCTGATTCAATACAATGAGAGCCTCTCCCTGTTTTTGTTTTTTGTTTTCTGTGTTTTTTTTTTTTTTTTTTTTGGTCTCTTCCTTCTCTTTCTCTTCATTGTTGGCCAAAGTTCTTCCCCAGAGACGATGATTCCTCTCACTGAAGACTCTTTTCAGTATCAGGAATGATGGACATATTGAGATGACTGATTTATATTCAGTTTGAAGTTTCTCTTTAAGAAAAAAAATGACCATCCCTCCTCTTAAGTAGCTGGCACGCGTGCTGCAAATGTATTAAACGCTTCCAGATTAGATTCCAGCAGAGTACAGTCTATGCTTGTGCTGAGCTAATGGGCTACAGCCTCTAGACAGGCCTCTTGCTTTCTGCCAGGGAATTCTCTTCTCAGTTCAGGTGGAGGGGCCCTACAGTGCACAGAGAATAAAGGCTTCCGCATCCCAGAGACACATGCTGGGGACAACTGGCTCACACACCTGGGTCACCTAGACTGCTCTGGGGACTCTGACGAGGAGACTGTCCCACAGCTAAATCTGGTATTGCTTACCTTCAAGAATCCCAAGGCAGTTTGTAAGATAAAAGAGCCAACATTCAATTTGGCTAAGTCATCCTCTCAGGACATTTGGTGTGAGCATACTGGTGGCAGAAAAGTCTGGTGGCAAAGCTTCTGTGTGACACAGTTGCTTGAAAAGAGAAAAGTTCTGGGACTGAGGGATGCTCTTGGGAGGGGGCTGAAAGGTTGGTTTTTCCTTTTCACAAATGCAAGATTCAGAAATAGGACAGCCCCAGCTTCACCAGCACTCATATGCATTTTGCTCACTCATGAAGAATGGAGAGCCAAGTAAATTAAAAAATATTTGTCCTTCAGCCTACTCAGATTTATAGGCTAACTCAAACAGAGGATGGCCTATCAGATGCTGTTGGTCATCTACCCATTATCTATTCTTGCTGTCGCCCTAATCAGAGAACCCTGATTTTGTTAGGGGCTCGACCAACTCCATGGTAAAGCTACATTTACCAGCATCCCTTGCAACAAGGGCTGGCTTTGGGACAGAATTTTGGCCAGGGAGGTCTAAGTAAAGGCTATGGGGATTTCAAGTTTTCTTTTTTCAGATAAGGGTCACTACTTTCTTCCATGTTGCTTCCTTTTTCACCTTCCTGTCTTAAACATAGATATGGGACTGGAAGTATAGCAACCATCTGGGGACCATGAGAATGCAAGCCAAGCACTAGATGGCAAAGCAGGAAGATGGAAGGAGCTGAGATGTGATGACATCCTGGATCTGCAGCACAAGACTGTACTGCATCCTTCTGTAACTCTCCCTCCTCACCAATGCACGTGCGCACACACACACACACACACATACTTCCTCATCTCAGGAAAAGGAACCACCGTCCTCCCAAAAGCTTTAGGAGTCATCCTTGACTCTTCCTGTTCCCTTACAGCCCCCTCCACCCTTCCAGATCCAATTTATGATCATGTCTGTTGATCCTACCCCAGAGCACATCTCAAATTCATCTACTTTTCATTGACGCTGACACATCTGTAGTGAACTCATTGCCACCCGGAATATTACAAGAGTTTCTTAATGCTCTGCTTCTTGTAATCCAGCTCCACACAGCGGAAGTACTTTCTGAAAAGAGATCAGGTCACCCCATTCATCACGCTCCCACTTAAAGCCCTTCATGGCTCCCCACTGCATGGAGCATGAAATCAGAACTACTCACATTACCTCTGAGGCCCCACATGGGCCGGACATACACCCCACTCCACCCTCACCTCTCACCATTCTTCCCACCTCCTCCAGTTGCTCAAAATCACTCCTTTCCCATCTCAGATGCTCTTGACTTTAATGCAGCTCTATCTCTTCCTTCAGGGCTTAGCTTACATGTCAGGAAGATTTTCCTATCTACCACATCTAGAGAAAATTCTCCTGCTGTTGCTCTCCATCCCAGGTTAGCACTTCCACAATGTATAGCGATTGAATTGGTTGGTATACTTGGATTTATTTGTTTTGAGACCCATAAGCTCCACAAGGACAGGACCCATGTCTTTCTTATTATCTTTTATCCCCCCTAGGTTGGTCTACTGCCTGGAACATGGTTAGAGCTCAGTAAATATTTGTGGAAGAAATGAATGAAGGAGCTCATTTTATATGATTTTTAGAATTTATAATATGGAACACTATATTTTAAGAGAGGAAACCTAATATAGTGATACAGCTCATGGACTCTAGAGCCATGAGGTGTACTTACCAATGGCATGATCTTGGGCAAAGAACTTCATCTTGGTTATTTCACCCATAAAATGGGGATAAAAATTTACCTATCTCCTTGGGTTGCTGTGAGGATTAATTGAGTTAATTCATATGAAATTCATAGAACATCCTTTTTTCTTCCTCTTTTTCTTCCTCCAGTAAGACAGAGATTGTGTTTTATTTTGTGTTTTATTTATATGTTTGCTTCTCTAGTTCCAGCACAAAGTATTGTACAGAGTGGACTTACTACAGCATTTATTGGAAGAATGAAAGGAAGCACGAATGAACAAATTAACAAACAGATCAATTCCAGACCTAAGTTGATATTTAATTGATTTACAATGACATAAGTCTAAAAATATTCAATAACACAGCCCTCCAGCAATATCCAGGTAATTTGTGCTCTATCAACAGAAGATGCACTGTAACTAAGTGAACTACAAGGTCACCTGAATGTCTGTTGGGACTCTTGGCTGGCCTTGCGGAAAGAATTGTGAACCCTTGGTTAGCAGTCCACCATTTCTGTTCAGCACCAGTATCATCCTCTAAAGCTTCCACACTCCTCATATGAAATAAGCAGGTGGAGTTGTTTTATTAATGTTAAAAACAAAATGACTAGAAATAGCATAAAGCAATACAGATGCTCCTAAAATGAAATCAGTGACATATATACAGCCATCTGCAAGCCATTTGAGAATCCAGAACCCAGGAAGAATCTAGCTTCAGGAAGGAAAAGAAACAAAAAGATACAGCAGGCAGCACAAGGAAATAACCTTCAGAAATGTTACAGTTTACAGAGGTCAGAAAACCCAACAGGGACAGAACACAGTTATAGGGACTTTTTTCAGGAGCTGGCAAATTTACCGCATCTTCTGGTGATTGATTTTGTCTGAAGTGCAATGCTATGGATTCATTCAGGGTAGGGGCTGTGTCTTAGTCTTCTCTACCTGTGCTTTTAAACTATGCACATGGATCCCCCTGAGGACCTTGACATGCAGTAGAATGACTGGCATAGTAGGTGTTCAAGAAGTATCTGTTGAGAAAATGGATGAGTGATTAATTCACCAGAATAATATAGAGCCCTCACCTTGCTCCGCCTGAGGTTTAGAGATGAAGAAGTTTTGGGAATTGTGACTGGTAAATGGATATAAGCAGGATAACTTGTAGATTTGAGAGGCAGTGCTCTAGGACAATTGTATATCTTCTTTGGAGAAACACCAATTCAAATCCTTTGCCTATTTTTATATTGGGTTGTCTTTGCATTATTGAGTTGTAAATGTTCTTTATATATTCTAGGTATAAGTCCTTTGTCAGATATGTGGGACATTTACACTTGCAAATATTTTCTCCCATTCCATCGGTTGTCTTCCATTTTCTTGGTGGTGTCCTTTGGAGCACCCTGAGATCAAGATTCAGACGCGTAACTGACGGAGCCACCCCGGTGCCCCTACAGTCAGTTGATTTTAAGTTGACAAGATATTACCTTTAATAATGTGGGTGGGACTCATCCAATCAATTGAAGACCTTAAGAGGAAAAAAAAAAAAAACCAACTCCAGGGAGTTTCCCGGAGAAGAAAGAATTCTGCCTCAAGACTAGAACACAGAAATCTTGCCTACGTTTTCAGCCTTCTGGCCTGCCCTACAGATTTCAGACTTGCCAACTCCCATGTTGCATAAGCCAATTCCTCAAAAATAAATCTCTTAAATCACATGTACATATATCCTATTGGTTCTGTTTTTCCAAAGATATCTGACAGATACACTTGTCGAAATCCAACTGACCATAAATGTAAGGATTTATTTCTGGGATCTCTGTTCTATTCCATTGATCTATATATATACCCTTATGCCAACACTGCACTGTCTTGGTTACTGTCATTATATAAAGTAATTTTGAAAGCAAGAAGTGTTATTCCACCAACTTTATTTGCCTTTCGTCAAGATTGTTTTGTTTATTCTGGGTCCTCTGCATTTCTACATGTATATTAGGAGCAGTTTATCAATTTCTGCAGAAAGAAAAAAAGGCAGCTGAGATTTTGATAGGGATTGAAGACCCTATGCAGACCAATTTTGGAATTATTTCTGTTTTAACAATATTAAATCTTCCAATTCATGAACATGGAATGTCTCTCCATTCATTTAGGTCTTCTTTAATTTCTTTTGGCAATATTTTGCAGTTTTCAATGTACTAGTCTTGCACTATTTTTATTAAATGCATGCCTAAGTATTTTATTCTTTTTATGCTATTTTAAATGGAATGTTTGTTAATTTAATTTATGAATTATTCATTGCTAGTATAGAGAAATACAATTGACTTTTGTTATTGATTTTGTATCCTGAAGTTTTGCTAAACTCGTTTATTACTCCTACTAGGTTTTTTGTGTGTATGGATGCCTTAGGACTGTCCATATACAAGATCATGCTATCTGTGAATAGAGAGAATTTTACTTCATCTTTTCCAATTTGGATGCCATTTATTTATTTATTTAGTTAGTTAGTTATTGCCTAATTGCCCTGGCTAGAACTTCCAACACAAGATTGAATATTAGTGGCAAGAGTAGACATACTTGTCTTGTGTTTGATCTTAGGGGAAAGCTTTTGATCTTTCACCATTACTGTGATATGAGCTATGGGTGTGTTTGTTGGTTGGTTGGTTGGTTTGTAGATTCCCTTTATCAGTTTGAGGAATTTCCATTCTATTCCTAATTTGTTTAGTTTTTTTTTTTAAATCATGAAAGGATATTAGATTTTGTCAAATACATTTTCTGCATCTGTTGAGATAAACATGTGGTTTTTGTCCTTTATTATATTGATACAGCATATAACATAAAATAATTTTTGTATGCTGAATCACCCTCATATTCCTGGGATAGATTCCATTTGGTCATGGTATATAATCCTTTCTCTATATTGCTGCACACACACACACACACACAGACATACTCAATCTAAAAACCACTATATTAAAAGTATTCAATGAGAAAGCAAAATAAAATAAATAGAACAACCAACCAAACCAAAAAGAAAGCAAAAATAAAATCCCACCAGACAACTTTGTAAGTTGAAGGTACCTTTGTAACTTTAAGGGATTATTATCTCTGGAACATCATCCAGTATAAGGCCTTGGAGTTGACCAAAACCTGAAACAGTTTATTTGCGTGACTCAAACCTCATTAGAAAAGCAGAATTCAATATGGTCCATAGGACACTTCTGGATTCCTGCCACATTTCCCAAGTATCACATACTTTTCTTCCTCCTTATCTGCACTTCCCTTTGCTGCTTCCAGAGCCCCGTGGAGTGGGGGTGATAGGTGATGGTGCAGGCTCGGGAGGCAAGGCAGACCCTTGGAATTACCCTCACAAATGCAGCATGTTAGGGACGGCACCAGGCCAGCAAGTAGAGACAGGAATGACCCAGGCATTGTATGCGTCTGGTTCATTAGCCTGTGAGCGTGGGCTTGCAGCTTGCAGGATCAGAGACCCTCCAATCGTTCAGTTGCTCGACCCTGAGCCGTGTTACGATGACGCGGGACTAGAAGCTCATTTTCACTTTGGATTAATAGTTGCTGATTCGTTTTCACATTGTCTCAGGTGTGCATTTGCATTCTTAGAGCTATTTTGTGAGTGGGATAGCTAAATGTGCTGAGAAACGGGGGATTATGAAATCTCCGTCAAGGGCAAAGGACATCAAGGTGCGTGTAAAATTCATAGAATCTGTGCCCTCTAAATGTATGGCAGAGGAAACAGGTTCATATAGTCTTGCCTCTCCTCATTTTCCCCTTAATGTTATTATAGGTCCCACTGCCAGGAAAAGAGTCTTCCTTACCTCTGACCAGCCTTTCCTCTCGTTCTGTCATCGCTGGAGATGGAGAACAGCTGCTCTATTTTATGGTCTCACAGTTAATTTAATTTATATCTGCTGTAAACATGATTTCTTAAACCTTAATAGAACATTTCAGTTTGGCATGTAGAAAGAGCCCTCTGCCTTGCCCCAGTCATTCCCAATAGATGTGTTTTATTGCATTAATTTATGCTTTTGTCTCTGTTGTTGTTGCTTGTTGTTTTTTCCCCCAATAGTGTGATTTTATTTTTATGACCATATTCTTCCTAGGAATTTTCTGGGCATGTGACATCCCCAAATCTTACCAATTTAATGATTCATCCCACTGGCAGGTAGATGATGTCAATAAGACAATGAAATGAGAGTTTAAAGACTGTTGCGTGGTTTCAAGGTGAACAAAGACCCAAATGTTGTTATTTTAGTTCCTCAAAGATGGTATGAATTGAACTTGTGGCCAAAGGGTGTGTAGCCCACTTCATTTGTGTATCTAGCATCCCTGCTGAGATTTTACACAAGTGAGAAATATCTGGGGGAAAACTTGGAATGAAATGAAGTGTCCTTTCCCTTTTGACATCTTTCTTCCTTGGCCAAAGGATGGAGAAGTCTTTTCTAAGGACTGCCTGGTAACTTCCACCCACTGGTGGCTGACCTGTAGCCCAGATGCCAAGCCTGAGGAGTTTAGAAATAGGCATATGATTGCTCCAGAGAAAGTTGCATAAAGTTTAAGCCATGGGGCTAGAGTTTGTCCAGCCCTGTAGACTAGGGCTTCACATGTGGATGAGACAATGCAACAGCAGATTCAGCATCTGACTGAAGTCATGGTGGTTCCTCACCAAAGCTCCTTTAGGTTCTCTTCAAAGTAAGTCAATAGGTAGGGGCAGCTATTTGTGAGAACAGAATGCATCATTTGGTTCAGTTGTGAGGAAAATAGGTGGTTTGTGTGACCAGTTTAGCAACTAGTGGACTAGGTTGCATTTGGTCAGTTGGAAATGAGGAAGACAAGAGACCATCCATACATATAGAAGGCACCCTAGGAACATTTATTGAGTGTATTCATTGTATCTTTATTGAGCATCATCTAAATGCTAAACTCTATATATGAGGCACTGTGGACACAGTGGTAAAAAAAAAAAAATCTCTGTCCTCCTGAAGCTTATATCCTATTAGAGAAGTTTGACTAAAAATTACATTTGTAATATTCTCTCTGGTAGTACTATCTGCCATTCTTCAGAAAAATCAAGCAAGGTAAGGAGCTAGAGATGGATTGTGGGTGAGGGTACCTGATAGGAAGTAGAGGAAAACATCTCTGAGGAAGTGATTTGGGTAGAATTCTAAAGGATAAGAAAGATCTGGCAATACACAGATGTGGGAAAAAACATTCCTCTGAAATATCCTGAGCAGAAAAAACTGGGCATGTTTGTTAAATAGCAAGAAGGCCCTCCATATTTCGAGTGTCCTTAAGGGAGTTGTTTGCTTTCTCTGAGCCTCATTTTTTCTTATGGACATAAAACCCAGATGTCATAAAATCCTGTAGCCTCTCTTTTAAGACAGAGGAAAAACTGGCCTGATGCATCCTCCTACCTCTACCACCGCAACCACCACAATCCTGTGGCTAAAAAAAAAAGTCTAAACACTCCTGCTCAAAGATTTTCCCTTTCCTGAGGGGTTCTGTCCTCATGCACCTTCTGCATCCCAGCCCCTGATCCAGTATGTGTAGTTTTGACCCTTGAGGCATTGACCAAGGACGCCTTCCTGGAAGAGCTGTAGAAAAACCATCTGGTCCTAGCAATTGTGTGCACAGCAGATGGATGGAAGATTTGCAGATGGGGAGAGACCCAAGAGGAGCACAGCCAACTTGTATAGGGGTGGCATTCTAACACCTCAAAGGGAATAGTCCCGGGAGTTTACTGGCTTTTCTCAGGGCTGGCCTCTAACTTCCTGGCTCTCTCCCCTCTCCTTTCTTTTCTTTCCCCTTTTCCTTCAACCTCTGCCCGCAGCTCCTCTTCTGACATCATAAGAGCTCAACCACCCCAAGAGTATCTTTCAAAGTATTTTCTTGAACAAACACAGTGGCATCTCTGAGTATAATTCTGGAGCCAGTTTTAGGGAAAAAAATCCTGTTCATATCCTTATGTTTAAATTACAGGTTATCGGGGAGCCTGGGTGGCTCAGTTGGTTAAGCGACTGCCTTCGGCTCAGGTCACAATCCTGGAGTCCCGGAATCGAGTCCCACATCGGGCTCCCTGCTCAGCAAGGAGTCTGCTTCTCTCTCTGACCCTCCTCTCTCTCATGCTCTCTGTCTCTCATTCTCTCTCTCTCACATAAATAAAAATCTTAAAGAAAAAAAGAGTGAGTGACACACAACAGTCACCCATTAATTAAGTAAATTACAGGTTATCATATTAACTTTGTGGGGTTATTGGAAGGATTACCTGGGATAATCCATGCACCAGCTGTGGCCACATTACTGGCATAAAGTAAATGCAGGTAAGCAGAGACAGTAATTAGTGGGGGTGGTGGTTGTTATCAACTCACGACTTGTTTGAGGTCAGGCAGCTCTGGGGCTCACATTAGAGAAAGTAGGAAGATGAAGGACTGGGAAAGCTCTTGCTACAAATATGACAAAGAAAATCACCATCAAAAGAGGGAAAGAGAATATTGAGCTGTACCAGGAAGCAAAAACAAAAAACAAACAAACAAAAAAACACCAAAAACCTCTAGAGATTTGGAGGTACAGAAAAGCAAAACAAAAAGAATGGAGAAGAAAGGTGATGGGAGCAAAGTTATGTCATGAAAATTTAGATAAACTTGGTGAGAATTCCAATTTCAGTCCTAAGCCTGGTAGGTGAATGGCACTTACAGCCTCTCCTGGACTAGGTCACGTAAATTTACTGAATGCAATTGAAAGAGTACAAAATGAGTGTTGGTTAAAGATTGTGGTGTACAGACATATAAATCTCCCCCTCTCCTTCCCCCCAAATCTCAAAAAGAACAGAAAATGGAGATACAGTTTAGTTGCCAATAAAATGAGGCTATGACTACATTCTTGAACTGCAAACGATGTAGCAAACCTGCCAAATGCTGTGAAATCTGGACCAAAATGAGGAAGAACACTGAGAATTAACAACATATCCTCAGACCTTGGGCAAGATGGACATCTCCCCCAAAGCGAGTGAGGTTACCCTGAAATGCTATGCAAGGACTCTCTAAGTGATGTAAGCTCCAAGGGCACAGAGGGCCACTGTAGGAGAAGCCTCTCCCCGTAGAGGCTCCGTTTGACACCACGGTGTATGGCAGATGAGAATAAAGGAGAAAGCAAGGCAACACGCAATTTTTATCCACAGACAACCAGAGGTGAGGTGAGATGAAGAAATTGCAGGAAGACAGCATTTTTCAAATTACTGACCCTTTAAATGCTGAAAATTGAGCGATGATATATATTCACGGGTTAAGAAAAAGAGTAGATTTGGTGAGAGGCTATAGGACGCAATATACTGGTTGAGCTTCCCAGCACTCGTTCCCTTCCCCTACAGATTACCTTTCAGCAAGTATATGAGATGAACAATGATCAGAAAGAATCCCCCACATGGACCTGCTTTGACATGAGAGAGAATATAAGAAGAAAAGAGTGTAAGACAGGGGGCACCTGGCTGGCTCAGTCTGTGGAGCAGGCGACTCTTGATCTCAGGGTCATGAGTTTGAGCCCCATGTGTTGGGCGTAGCACTTACTTGGGGAAAAAAAAAAAAGGAAGATGAAGAGAAATTTTCCAAGGAAATAGAGAAAGAGTTCAGACAAAGAGTTGTCTATATTCTCAAGGAAATTACAGGAGATAAATGTAAATGAAAAATAATACAGAGAAGAAAGTTGCACTATAAGCAACCAAAATTAGAATGAACTTACCTTAAAACAGACAGGACTTTCTTTCATTCGTTCAACAAGTAATTACTGAATACCCCATGCATGCCAGGAGGGCTGCCAAACGCTGGGGTTTTAGCACGGTTTAAGATGGGAAGCATCTCTACCTTCATGGAGCTTATAATCTCGGAGGGCAGGGAGGGGGGGAGTAGAGAAAATAAAATACATAGAATAAATGTATGTAGTCCTATTAAAAAAGTAAAAGAGGGGTGTCTGGGTGGCTCAGTCAGTTAAGTGTCCAACTCTTGATCTCAGAGTCCTGAGTTCAAGCCCACATTTGACGTGGAACCTACTTAAAAAAATTAAAATTGAAATTAAAAAAAAAAGTAAAACAGAACTATATGACAGAAGATGAAAAGGTAGGGTTTTTTTTTTTTTCTTTTCTTTTTTGAGAGGGTAAGATCTTTAGTTTGGGTGACCAGGAAGAAGAGGTCTCTCTAACCATGTGACATTTTATCTGAAACCTGGATTAATAACATGACTGATTCAAGTCTGCAAATATCTGGGGGGATATTCTAGGTGCATATAATAATAGTAAAAAAAGATGATAAGGAACAGGACAGATATGAGTGGCAATTAAAGAGTATCCAAAAATACATAATTGGTGTTTGCAAAGAAGAAATGAACAAATAAAACAGAAAATATGTTCAAAAAATATAATCGGAAAAACAATCCCAAAATAAATGTTTAAATCTGCCAAAGGCTTAAATCTGAAAGAATAATGCTGTTATGAATGCTTAATATTTGAATGATCAACATCAGTATGTAAGAGTAATATGGATAAACAGCCCTGAATCTGGGCTGGTCCTATGACTTGCTTTGACCAATAACATATTGTATCTGCTCTGACCTGTTCCAAGAAGCCTTATGTACTTCTAGTTTCTCTTGCAACTCTGCTACCATTATGTGAACAGGCCAGGGCTATTGTGCTGGAGGATGAGAGATCACACAACCAGGCCACCCCCTTGGCCCCTGCTGAGAGATGACCAAGTCTCACCACACATGTGATGAAGTGATTCCAGGGCAACCAGGCTTCAGACCCATGTCCTGACCATAGATGTGTAGGTAATTCACCCAAGATCAGCCAACCCAGAGCAGCAGAACTGCCCCCACAGACCAGGACCCATAGACCTGTGTGCTATGATGAGTGGTGTTTGTTTTCAGCCATAAAGCTTTAGAGAGTTTCATTAGGCAACAAAACTTAACTGATAAATATCTAAATGTTTTTCATAATCTTTTTCTTGCCTTTGGAAAGATAATTTAGGACATATCTTTTATAAGGAAATGTTTGCCTGAAATTCAGCATATGTAATTCTATTTTGGTTTCTTCTTCTTCTGTTAAATTCAAGTGGAATTATATTTAATGCTTTTTATTAAAAATAGCTTTAGTAGTTGTTATTAATATGTCTATTAAAAATAATTCATTCCATCAAAATTCTGTCAATTTATCTATCTATCCTTTTAACCATATCTATGCAGAAAGAGATGTCAGGAATGGTGCTTACCAAATGTTCATAGTTGTTCTTTCTGGTCATGTGCTTCTGTAATAAAATTTTCTACAATTTTTACATTGTTTTTGGTAGTTTTCTGTATTGTTTGAGTCTGTTGTGATTCATGAATATCAACTTTATAAAAACCAGTTGGCCCATTCTTTTAAAAAGAGCTTGGCAGGTAATAAGGAAGTGCTCACAAAAGGACAGGGACATGTTGGAAGGCTGTAAGGGCAATGTGGGATCCTGGATTGGCTCCTAGATCAGAAAATGGACATTAGTGGGAACACTGCTTAAGTGTGAGCAAGGTTTATAGAGTAGTTATTCGTGTTGTATCAATGTTAATCCTTTGGTGGGTTCATTGTGCCGTGGTTGTGTAAGATACTACAATAAGGGAAGTTGGGTGAAGGGTCAAGGGAACTTTCTGTACTATTTCTGCACTGAAGTCTAAAATTATTTCAAAATGTAGCCAGAAAGGAGCACAAAGATCTATTAAATCATGTCAAGAGGAAGTTGCATTTTGATCTTACTTTTGAAATGTAAAACTTTTCCTCTGTGAAATAAATGGGGGAACAGTTAAAAATGACTAATAACTAATGCATCTAGTAAATAAAACTTGCTATTAGGTGTATGCTCTTCCTAATTCATAGTTTTAGATCTCCAAGAAATTCACAGAAAGAAATCTGTTGTTGTAAATGTTTATTGTCTGCAACCTATTATCTCAGTTGTTATTAATATATTGATAATATTTGGTCTGTCTGGGATCAAATCAGTTCTACATTCTGTACAAGCAGGCGTTTGTATATTTATTATACTTCTACAGCAATTATTAATATACTTCCAGCTTAATTTTAAAGATGACATTGACTTTAATCAGAAGAAGAATAAAAGAAATCAAACACAAGTTTACATCTTTGAGGTAGTGAAACATGGCAAATACAAAAGAGATACCAGAAAGGATGCTGCCTGCTATTTGTGATGCATCAAGGGAACACCATTTGGTCCAGGTTGAAACAGTACTTTCTTTAGAGGAGGAGAATTGTATGTATACGTATATACACACACATATACATATATACTTATACATATATATTATATATACATATGCATAGAAGTATGTTTGTATATGTGTAGATAGTAGATATTTATACTACTCTTTACATCCATTTTGGTGCCATGACAAAGTGATATCCATATCACACACCATGTGCCCAAACACTCTTCAAATGTATAAATAAGCAACTCCAATATGCTCCAATTGTTTCCCAAAGACAGCTATTTTTAAAAAGAGCTGAATGATTCCATACCAGGTTCATTGCAGAGGAATTCCCTGGTGGGTTCTGAAGCAAATAGGAAACAACAGGAATCTTAGAAACTTGTAACCGACCAATTAAACTGTATTTTGGGGGCACCTGGGTGGCTCAGTTGGTTAAGCGACTGCCTTCGGCTCAGGTCATGATCCTGGAGTCCCGGGATCGAGTCCCACATCGGGCTCCCTGCTCGGCAGGGAGCCTGCTTCTCCCTCTGACTCTCCCCCCCCTCTCATGTACTCTCTCTCATTCTCCCTCTCAAGTAAATAAATAAAATCTAAAAAAAAAAAAAAAAAACTATTTTGGAAACAGTACTGACTCGGCAATAACTCACACCAAGAAGATTATACGTGCTTGCAAAGTTGTGTGTTTGGCCTCTCTAATGCTACTGTCAAGTCAGATGTCAAGAACGTTGATTAATGAAAGGAAGGGGAGGCAGTGAGTGAAGTCTGTCAACAGAGCCCTTGCTGTGACTTGAGTCCCGTGGTAGCTATACGGAGCATTCTTTGAACGCAGGAGACAATATGTGATAAAGCATGTAAAGAACACAGGAAAAGTTGTTCAAAAGCTGTTTACCAAACACAGGTACTCTTATTGTAAATGACCAAAAACCGGTTCCAGGTTGTTCAGCTCACCAGCGTGTGGGTATCGGCTCTCTTGAGTTTTATTTCAGCTCTTTGTGCTGTGTTCGTTCCTTATTTGATTGGCGCATGCTGTCTGTCAGAAGGTCTCTCCAAAGTAGATTACAGAATTCAGAGATATCTTTAAAGTCCATTGATAATTTTCCAATTCTGGATATTCTAACTAGTTAGCCCTCAGCCAATAGCCCAGGTGTAAAACAGGGAAGAAAGAGATTCCCACATTAAAACCAACATGTTTCCGGGGCACCTGAGTGGCTCAGTTGTTAAGTGTCTGCCTTCGGCTCAGGTCACGATCCCAGAGTTCTGGGATCGAGCCCTGCATCGGGCTCCCTGCTCAGCCGGAAGCCTGCTTCTCCCTCTCCCCCTGCTTGTGTTCCCTCTCTCACTGTGTCTCTCTCTGTCAAATAAATAAAAAAAATCTTAAAAAAAAAAAAAAAAAAAAAACCAGCCTGTTTCCTTTTCTCAATGCTCCTGTGTCCTACCCTATTGAGGTATCATGGGGCATGCAAATGGCTGTGGATTGGTGTAACAATTCATTTTTTGTTAAACTTCTTTTAGCTCTAGAATCTAATCAAAGGCATTTCTTTTGTGCAACATCACTCTGAAGACAACCGAGTGGGACCTGGCAGGCGAGTGTTGGTAACAGACCCTGCATCTGTCTCTTGTCCGTCAGTGTCATGGCTAGCTCAGAAGCTGGCAAAGCATTTTACAGCTTTATAAGTTGCTTCTCAATCCATTTAAAATTAACCCCGGTTCAAATAAAAAATTACACAGACTGAACAGGTTTTTTTGAATATTAATTTCATAAACACACTGTCGGAATTATAAGTGAGCTTTGTCTAAGGAGGAAACTGAAACATAACAAAATGCTTTATTTTTTGGAAAAATGTCCACAAATGACTACATATGTTACTATGAATTTTTGTTCACCCTCTAATGTATTCAAAATAATTAAGAGAGGACAAAAACCTCCCCCCCCCCCGCCCGCCGCACGGATACAATTATTCACATATTCATTAAGCAAATAGTCATGCCTCGAGCCCAGAGTCTGGCATGTAACCACAAGTCAGTCCCTTCTCTGCAACTTTCCGCCTTGTCTCCAGACTTTCTCCCACCACCTAAGATTCATATTGGATACCAAGTGGTCCCAATAGCTCACCCAGGCAAGCAATAATGTCCAGGACAAAGTCCCTAATGTATTTTAGGCATCTGCTGATAAAGATGTATTGGGTGTTGTTTTGTTTTGTGTTTTTTGCTCTCCACATGGGCATGTTCCACCTATCCTGGCAAAGAAGGAAAACGGGGCTGAGGGGGCCCTGCTGCAGCCAACAACATCGCCGTCCACTCTGCAGATATTGGTGGAGTCTTGAGGAGCATGAGGACTCGAGACAGGGAAGAGACCCAGCGGTCTCCTTTACCTTCTAATCTAAAGCCAAGTGTCTTATTTTCAAGTCCGGGGTTTTAAACAATCTCATTGACGTTGTGTAGCCAGCAGCTGGGTGCAAAGCTCAGGACTTGCCCCAAGGGACAAGTCTCTTGCCTCTGAGACCACTGTGCCACCTGTGTGTTCAGATGTCACGCCTTCTCTCTGGAGAGCCAGGCCAACTGCCAGACCAGCTGCAGAACTCATTATTTGTATGCAATACTTGACATGGACATAAGACATGGTACCTTCGGTGACAGGCAGGATGTCCATATAATTTAGCATCTGAACTAGACACTTTGGAGAGAGGGCACTATTAATAATCTCACCAGGTCATGAATGGAGGCTGTCCCAGGCAAATGGGGACACATGGCTATGCTAGCCAAAGGAGCCCTATATTCAGGATGCCTGAATTTTCTCGTTAGTAGGTTTGCACTGAAGACATTTATAGCTTCCTCGAGGCTCCACCTCCAGAGTTATATTGCCTGGAAGTAATTTTGAGAATGTATTTTGGGGCAAAACAGATTTGTTGAAGAAAATGTCTTCATAAATGTGTAGCAATGACTACAGAAGTCCTTTTCCCACTTTGCCTTCCCACTGTGGTTGGAGGAGATTCTAGAATTAGAAACAAAACCAAAAAATGAAAGACCTGATCTGAGGGCTTAATTTTGCCCTTCAGGAAACAAACATACAGAGTGGCCAGTGGGTTCTGTAAAAATGTTCCCCATCTATCTTCCATCTTGTGCTCATTTGGTCTGCATTTGAATGACTCTCATTTCATGTTTTGAGAAAAGTTATTGTATCTACAGCCTAGAAACTTTGAAACACTTTGTCACTATCAAGGAAGTGGCTCACGTGTGGAGGGCTCATGATCCCTGCCAGACCACAGCGCGCGGTCCAGTGGGCATCATTTTATGAAAGCGTAAAAGCTTTTGTCTTTCTTTATTTGAAATACGTTTGGGGTACCATCTCCCCGACAAAAACTGCAGTCGTTCAACAAGGAGAGAGACAGAGGACCGGGAGCTGGCCAGGAAGAGGACCAGGTCTGGGGCCGCGGAGCGGGGAGGAGTGTAAATAAAGTAAAGGCCTGAGCAGAGCTGCAAGAAATATTTGGCATTCCTGGCTTCCCACAAAGGGTAGGTCAAGGGGAGGGAACAAGCAGTTGGGATGGAGTGTACACCACAACTATGCTTTCTCAGGCCAAATCCAGTCCACCGTATCACAGAAACGTCCCCGGTGGGAAGACCCCGAGTTTACTCCACAGTGTGGCAAATGCTCCTGGTAATTACACGCGATGCCTGTCTATCTGCAGCACAGGGTCAACGTCTGTGGCCAAGACAGCTGCTGGCTTGGAGGCTGTAAGTTAAATCCACTTTGACAAACAACCGTCCGTGCTTTTAAGGGACGGAGCACTGGACGTGCCCTTCCGCAGGCCCTGGTCAGCACAGAGTCCACTTTCTCGGGCTGTGCCTACAGGCGGGCTGTATCAGAGCCCTGCTATCAGCTTCTTGGATGGGGATTTTGGAAGGGGAGCCACACTCGCTGTTTCCTGGGTAGTGAATTAAAGACGTGCCTCTCTTTTCTCTGAAACTTGGGGGAAGAAAAAAAAAACCCATCATCAATAACAACATAACTGCACGTACATCAAGACAAAAACAGCCGTTGAGTTGAAAAGAGATTTGGTCATCAACAGGCTTTCTTTCTGCCCACCTCTCTGGTCAGGGGGCTTTGGTCCTGCAGCCAGATCTATAGAATGCTGGATTGAGACGACTTCACTAGGTCCCCAGTAGCGGGAATTTCCAGCTACTGGAAATACCCAAGGCCAGTGTAAGCTCATTTGTTTTTCTTAGTTTGAGTCTCAAGTTATAGACTACATAACAGGTGCCTAATGTCCTCAAGTGCTTCTGAGACAAACATCACAGGACAGGATAGGGATGGAAGTATGCATGGGAAATGGGACACTGCGACCCAGGGTCAGCATGTGGACAGACTGCATGTAACCCTTCTCCTGGGAGTCATAGAAACGAAGTGTCCAGGTGACAAATCTGAGAAGGTGCCTCCCATCGTGGCCTTCTTGTCTCCTCGTATGCCAGGGCAGGAGGATGGCCTTCTTGTCTCCTCGTATGCTCTGTCTCATGGCCCAAAGTGAAGTGGTGACTTGGAAATCACATTAAGACCTTGATATGTGGCATGAGTTGTTTTGGAGCATTTTTCTTTTTGTTCCATTCTCATGAACAAGGAGTCCTCATACAGTGGCCTCATGTCTTGCATTTCCCGAGACCGTCCTAATTTCTGCTGTTTTTGTATGCTCATCCTATATAAGTATGCTAGAATCACCTTCCCTCAATTTCAGGTTCAGAAAACATGGTTGCAGAAATCCTGGAGCATCTGTGCATTTTACAGGAAGAGCAGAGGAGGAGAGAAGGGAGGGGCAGATGTGGAGCACCAAGTTCATGACAGGTGACGCACCAGGAATCTGCACAGTTGGGATGTTTAGCTCCCAGAGGGCTGGGCCTTATTGCTCTGATTTTATTTTTTATTTTTTTTTTAAAGATCTTATTTCTTTATTCATGAGAGAGAGAGAGAGAGAGAAGCAGGCTCCCAAGGAGCAGGGAGCCCGATGCGGGACTCGATCCCAGGACCCCGGGATCATGACCTGAGCCGAAGGCAGATGCTTAACCATCTGAGCCACCCAGGCACCCATATTACTCTGATTTTAGAAGTGAGGAAACGAGCTCAGAGAAGTACAGCAGCCCACCCGAGGTGCTTGGCTATGAAACCAAGCTTTGAATCCAGATCTGTCAGACTCTAACACCCGTGGCTTTTCTACCACTGTGCAAGTCACTTATTCTGTTATCAGGAAACTCAGGCATTCTTAAGGAGCTAAGATTTATAAACATGAAAACTCTAGATAACAAAGAAGGAAAATAATGTGTTACATTATGACAAATGGTCAGTCCTATTGATCAGATAAGTTACCCATCTGTTGCAAAATGTGATCCATGTATGCACCCAGGTTCTATTCTCAGTGGAATAAATTTCCATTTTTTCATAATTTCTCGAGGAAGATTCCAAATTCAAGGGAGACTGGAGTGTCTTTCAACCCCATGTGGGGCCTGGAACTCAAAAGAATCCAGACCCTCCAGTCAAGATGCTGGCTCTGCTCAGGAAGCACCCCCCCACCCCCGCCCCCGCTCTGTCAATGTCACGCCACATGCTTGATGATGGCACAGTGCTGCAGAAATGGAGGCAGGTCCAAGGGTAGCCCGTCAGCAGGTAGCAAGGGCCGTGATGCTTTGGAAGCACTGTCAGCAAGGAAAATACTTTCCATTCCATAAACGTTCAATGGGTCCCTGCTACATAGAAAGCACAATGTTGAAACATGCTAGGGCTAGGGGCTTACAGTAGAGGGAGATAGAAAACTCAACTGTGTAAGAAAAATGCCATCTGATTGGTACAAACAATACACTCTGCCAGTTCCAGAAGGGAGTGATATCACTGCATCTTCTGGAGACATCAGGGGAGGAGGCATTGGACATAGGCCTTGAAGAATGTGTGGGAGTCCAACAGACAGGGGTGGGGAAGGAAAAATAGAAGCTAAGGCTCAAGGAGGAGAATACAATCTATATAAACAGCAGTGAGTCATCCAGCGTGTCTGGATTGTAGAACATATGTGAGGGAGTAGTAATAAGACTTATTTTCTGGGCTTGCTCTTCACCTTGAACTTCAGTCTATGAAAGAGTCATCACTTCTGGCTTGTCCTCCTGAGGATACCAGACTCTCTCAGTCAGCAGGCGGCACTTGCCCCACGGGCAGGAGGCTGAGCTGCTCTCCTGTGTGTGTGCATATGAGGACCAGGGATACACGAGCAGCAGTGTTTCCTCACTGAGGAACTCGGCCTGGCCTGGAAGAACTAGCCTCGCTGGCCTCGGAAGCTGCTCTGGCCCTGTTCCTGACCTCCTGCTTTCTCTGTCCTAAACTCTGAGCCCCTGGACAGAAGGCTGGGTCTTGTAGCCAGGGGACACTGAGAAGGCCATGTCTCACAGGGGCTCTTCTCCTCTCAGGTCCCCAAAATTCCTGGGGTGGGCAGCCAACACCCCCCTTTCCCTCTGGCTCCAGGCAATGGCTACCTACCAGTTAAGCCAGAAGATGTTTGCCCATAAGATAGAGTCTGAGTGTCAGTCTGAGGTTTAAAACAAAACAAAACAAATTCTGCCTCACTGCATCTGAGACTGTTGACTTCGGGTGAAGTATCTTCTCACAACAACGCCAACACCATTAGCCTTCCTGTGAAGAGAAGTGAGCAATTTAAAAACTTGCTTTAGCTCTTCCCTCATTTCCTTGCCCTGCGAAAGCATCTGGCTCTAAACTGGGCCCCCAAATGCTCAGTGTGATGTCTGCTACCCATCACAGCTGACTGGGGAGTTGTTGGAAATGCAGATGCTGGGCTCACCCCAGACCTGATGAATCACAACCCGGGGGCTGAGAGAGAGAGAGGTCTGCGGGTTTTATTTTTCACGTATCTTCCCCAAGTGATTATTGCGCACAGCCAGGGTAGAAACCACTGCCTCCGGCAAATGTCTTGTAACTTTTGGTATTCACATTACCTAATCGTTGCATCCTAGAATTTCCAGCTGGGAAGAGTTCTGGATGTCAGCGAGCACAGCTCTTTCTAAATTCATGGGAGCGGATGCGAGTCTTGGAACTGGGGACATAGCGGGCAGTGTCTCCTCAGTGGGTCTGACTGGAGAGCAACTTCTCTTGGAACTCAGATTGGCATCTCTTGGAGCCCAGAATGCTGGTCTAGCTCAACCTTCTCTTCATGCATTTGAAGAAAGAGTGCTAACGCGCCCAATGGCACAGAGCTCTTAGACCTGTAGGCTCACGTCCCCTGCCCATGCTGCTGCGGGCTGACCCCCTCCGTCCCCTGGCTCGGGGTGAGGATGATAGGTGCGAACAGATGAGGCACTTGTGGGAAAACCATGTCCTAGAAGTGTGTGAGGTGATGCACTCTGTTTTGACTTGGGCTTTTTCTGAGCCTTGCTTCGAGACTACAGCAACCACTGAAATCACAGAGCGTCTTAGAATCATTGAGGAAAGGAGACCTTTTTGTCTCCTGAGTCCCCAAATCTGAATTCCAGATTTGGGTACTCAGTAAGCAAAAATTCCCTACATGCACCCCACCTTGAGCGCAGCTTCCGTGGTGGACTCTGAGTGCCTGGAGCACAGGAGTCAACCTCCATCCCCAGTAGCTGTCTAGGCTGCCGTGGTCACCAGGGGTGGAAGGTGTAGAAGAGAGGAGGATGAACAGTGGGAGCACGGGAGGCCACAGTGGGAGGCAAGAGGAAGCTGGGGTGGGGGGGAGGACAGAATGAGGCTGTTCTGATCCCTCACCGGCTCAGATAGCTGGCTGCACGTGCTCACCTGGCACCTGACACTCTGCCCGCTGCCAGTAAAGCGGATCCTTCATCGGATGATGCAAGGACCATGAACTTATGAAGTTATCTGCTTTACACCAGTAGGAAGTCTAAGCATGGTGCCTTGTTCCTACAAATTGTTCAGTGAATATATAAATAATGATGGGATAGTGATGTACCAAGAGTGACACAGCAGGGAACCTTTCCATCTTCAGAGGAAGACTGCTCTTACACACACTCTCCCAGGGAAACTGCCCTCTCTTCCAGAAGGCAAGCCTCTCTGGATATTTGGGGCTGCCTGTTGACCCCCATTCCTCTTCAGCCGATTAGTCAGAGACAGAGCTGTTCCTGGATAACACCCTTACACACACATGCACACTTAATCTGTTTACTTTCGAATCTTTGCCCAGAAGCCTCCAGAAACCCAGACCAGGTCCTGGGTTCCCAGGTCCAAAATTTTTGTACCAAGAAAAACCATTTTAATCTGAAACTTTTAATAGCATATAAATAAAGTGATCCAGGCTCCAAATGGCCCAGGCAAGGCCACCCTATACAGGGCTGTGACTATCACAATAGGTGATTGTTTTTAAAGTGTTTTAATGAGTCTCAAAACATCCTACATAATATCGGCCTCCACTTCAGTCCTCCTGACAGGCTCCAGTAAATAACATGAGTTGACAGGAATAAAACAGCTTGCTCAGGAGTAATTGAGTGGAATTAGAATGAGCAGACAAGAAAGAAAAATTGGTGCTTGGGTCACAAGGAACTTTTTGTTAGGAGCGCCCTGGGGGATTTGGTGGGATGTGGTCCCGCTGACTAATCACCAGTATAGAAAGTTTACAGTCTCTCCACCATGCCAACGTCTTTAATAACTTGAAAAGCACAAGAGGTGGCTGTTAATTTCAAAGACAGTTATATGAAGCTTTTATTGAGTGTGGCTCAGAGTATATAGTTAGCAGCCTGTAAGATAATGAACCCTTTAAATAGGATTTTCAAAAAAAAAAACCCCAAAAACGCTGTTTTATTTTTGCTTGAGCCAAAAGAACAGCAATTTTCTCCTCTTATTTGAAAGTAGAAAAATGTATATAAAGTAGGATCTCTCCACTGCGCATGAGAAAGGCAGCTTTTTTCACTGAGGGCATCCGCCGCGCCATAGGGCCATGAGCACGTAGAGGGACGAAGCGGACGTTGTCCTGACACGTCTCTGCCAAGAAGAGTGCAGCTCGGGAAGGGAGGGGTCACATGTGTTGGATACCACCCTCGTTGCCCTGTGAACATTGGCTCCCGGACCCTCTCTCCCCACCCTTGACTGGCAAGACTGAGAAGAAGTGGGGCCCCCTCATGCCCCCAGATGTCACGAAGTGGGCAAACCAGAGACCAAACCAGTGGCTTCTTGAGTTTAAAGAGAAAAAGAACCAACCCAGGAAAGAAGCAGGATTTCACATTGCTTCCCCAGGGGCATGCTGGGGGCCAGAGCCCATGGGTGAGGAGCAAGGTGGGCAGACATTGCCTTTCCAGCCTAGAAGTGGATAAAGTGAAGTGAGCAGCTGATGGGCTTGGCATCTCCAAGCCATGGTGACGGGGCCCTCCCTTTACCCCCTGGCAACATCTATGATTTGAGCTTTTCTCAGTGTCTCTCCTGCCCCCATCTCCTCCTCTTCTCCCTCTCTCAGTCGCCTTCCCTCCCTCGTCCCCCCACCCCACTGCACTGTATGTATAAGTGCGTGAAGAGACTGAGATAGAGAAGTGTGCCCAGCCCCCTTTGGCAATCATCTGTTGTTTCCTCACCCTATCGTTCTTGTAGTCAATATTCATTAACCCCTTGCCAAGAACAGGGTGTACTAATGTGACAAGGGCAGACAGGGCTCCTCCTTTCCCTCCCTCCACCCCCAACCCCCAGGTCAGTCCTACGGGCTCCAGCTGGCAGTGGGCAGGGACAGTGTTGGTGAAAGGGCAGGTGCTATCCCAACTGCAGGACCAGGCCTGCGGCTGGCCTTGCTGTCTTCCTCCCTCATTCCTGGTGCCTGTGTTGTACCAGCAATGGCTTTCACCAGAGGGCTCCCTGGGCGGAGGAGCAATGGGACCAAATCCTACCGACCGAGGACTAAAAAACAAAGCAAAACAAAACAAAGAAACAGGCCTTCTGTGAGCCGGTCCTGTGGCGCAAACGAAATAATGTAAACAGAAGATTAGTTAAAGGAAAATGAATTATTTCCTGCCTCAGCACTGGCAACAAGCAGAATCTAAGAACTTAATTCAGTCTTGTTGTTAGCAACATACGCTCTGGCTTCACTCTGATTTTTTCTTTTTTTTTTTTTAAGACACACGTCTGTCCCTCACATGATCTGGAGAATTTAGCCACTTCCAGCAGTTTATTCTGCAATCTGCATCAAGTCTGACCTCTTCCTGAGCCATCAGTGCTTGCTAGCCCAGGAAAACCCCTTCTAGAAGCTTCTGGGATCCGGTGAGCCCTGAAGGAAAACTCCTCACTCATTTCCAGTGGTTTGGGAACGTGCTGGGAGCTGCATCCGTGGGAGCGTGGAATGCTTAGGAAGGCGGTTTGTTGGCCACATTGCATTGGAGCCCCGTACAGATTCCAGCTGGTCCAGGGCGTATAAAGAAGCCAGGGAACAGCCTTGTTTTAGGAAAAGAGAGAACTGCTTCTTCTAAAGCTGTCAGGGAGCAAAACAGTCTCGGGGCGGGGGTCAAATTGACTTTTCCACGGGTCCTAACAGAGGCAGGGATGTTTGAACACACTTTTAAAGTTGTTATGCTCTAACTGTTAGTGATTCCCAGCCCTAGCGTCCTAGAAGCACCTGAGATTGAGCCTGAATACGAGTTGCTGTTCCCCTTGCCCCACCGCCACCACAGGAAACGCCTTGGGTGGGGCCTAGGAATCTGGATTTGTAACAAACTCCCTTGGTGACCTTCATGCAACCAGTACGGTGCCCCCACCCGTGAAGCGACGGTGAGTGCTGTCACCCAGGGGCTGCCCACATGGCAGGGACGGCAAAAGGAGCTCAGGCTGAGCTGTTCTGGCGAAGCCCCTTCTTAGGAAAGGTGGATCTTGGAGTTTGGATAAGGCGACGGGGAGGGAATGCCGAGCCCCGGGCGCTCCCGAACACCTCCTCCTTAAGGATGCCAGCTTGCCGACTCGCCGTCCCGCGTCGCTCCGCGGGCGCCCGGCGGCCCCCCGAGATGCGGTCGGGGGCGGAGGCGTGCCGGAAATGCCCGCGTGGGACAAACAGCCCCGCTGGAGGACACTGGTGAGACGCCCTGAAGCTGCCCTGTGGGTCACGCCCAGTACTAGGCTGGGGTCGAGGTGCGGGTTTCTGGCGAGCCCGAGCCTCCACAAAGTCGTCCCCTTTTGCCTCCCCTTCGGACCCCCCTCACCTGTCATGGCGGCCTGTGCCCGGCGCGCATGCGCCGACTGCCCAGGGCCCCTCGGGCTGCTCAGGGGGCCGACCGGGCTGCCCGGAGCCGTCCCTCCCGATCGCAGTGAAGCCCCGAGGGAGGCCGGAGGCGTTTCTGACCCTGGGAGTAGTATCATCTCCCCCAGAAGCGTTTGACTACGAATCTTCTGGGCAAAGAAGGAGCTTGCTTCCTGATGCAGAGCCCATTTTTCCACAGGGAAGGAAGTACCTTCTGAGCTCTTATCCAGAGTTTGCTCTTTTTAATGGTAAAACACAGGTAAGTGACCATTCAGAGCTTCTCTTCCGGCCAGTGTGGGGTATGGATGTCTGAAGCGGAGAGGCCACCTGTGCCTCACGCCCGGGGTGGGTCAGAGCCGTGGCTGGGATCCGCCTCGGCCTCTGGGAAGAAGGTTCTGCACCACTAGGCGCCCGGGAAGCTGGGGACAATGCAGTCCCAGTCCATCAACAACTATTTACTGAGCCCCTGCCATTGTCAGACATTCTTCTGGACTGTCGGTCTTATGAATTAACTTTTAGAAAAGTCAGGGACACACGGGCTGTATTGGAAGATTTTTCTTTAAGATTTATTTATTTTAGAGAGAGAGCGAGCTAGTGGGGGAGGGGCAGAGGGAGAGGGAGCGAGAAAAAGAGAGAGAGGGAGAGAGACAGAGAAGCAGACTCCCTCCTGAGCGAGGAGCATGCCGACACCGGGTTGATCCCACAACCCTGAGATCATGAGCTGAGCCGAAACCAAGAGATGGACGCCTTACCGACTGAGCCACCCAGGCGCCCCTGTATTGTAGTTTCGTAACTGACCGTAACACCACCCAACCAACCCCCCTTTCCATCTCTGGCACTTACCAGACTCCGCATGGTGAGTCTGGCTATCATATTTTCTGGAGGATTCAGAAGACACCTGGTTTAACACATCCCCCTCCACACCCAGCTTCCGAGAAGTTCTGTCTTTAAGGCGGACTGAGCAGGCTTACTGTCAGGAGGCTGGAGCACTAGTAACCTTATTTTGTGATGTCATGAGTGCAACAGGTTAGTGCCCTGGATGGAGTCTGGGTGTGTGGAAACTCCTCTTCTTCAGAACCAAGTGACAGTTGTAGGGATCATGTAGTCAGGGGCATCATCCCAGCACAGACAACCAATGAGGGAGCTCTGAGAGTCAGGGAAACACTCATCACTTGTGTTCTTTGTGTCCTTGACACTATCCAGGCTCCAAAAGGAGAAATGCTGAGATTGTCTGCACTTAGCCAGGGCTTGAGAGAAGACGCCTCTTCCTCCCGCATCCTGACAAGAGAGGAATGCCCTGACCCTATGGCAGCAGCACTGGGGAAAGCATCCCGAGCAAGGAGCCTCCTCTTGCTCCCTTGGTTCTAAGTCTCTCTTCCCAGTCTTCAGACTGGAGTGGGTGGTGGGCAGCTCAGACCACTCCCCTCACCCTCCCAGTCTGACTTGGGAGGAAGTGGAGCCGGAATTCTACCACTCACTTACTCATCCATCCCTCTATCCACCCAATATTTATTGAGCTGCTACTAGGGGCCTCTGGAACCCACCTGGTGACCTGCTGGTCCAAGTGCCACGTACACACTATGGGGAAGGTACTAGCGAGAGGAGACCAGGCAGCCCAGGTCAGGCCCTGGGAGATCATGTGGCAGAGCAAGGGTGAGGCAGGCAGTGCCTGGCACCAGAGTTTGGGTAGTATCCAGGAAGCCCTCAGGCAAGTGGTAGTGTATGGAGAGAAAGCTGATACCGTGGGGCTCCTAGGGGGCTATGGTCATAGTGTCCAGAAAAGCTGGTCTGCAACCCTCCTCTGAGGAGCTTCTGCCTCCCCCCTCCCCACCCCCTCCACCCCCCCAACCCCACCCCCAGCTCAGCCCTGCCCTTGTGCCCAGTTCACCTGAACATGAAGGGCAGGTACAGGTGCAAAATAGACATTCTCCCCCACGGGGGCAGCATAGAAAGATCCAAATGCTTCGACAGTGGTTGTAGTTCATTCTCTGAGGATATCAGCCGGGAGATCACGGGAGCCCCGATATTTGGGCCTTGCCCTACAGGTTCCTCTGTCTGGGGGCATCCCATGGGTGCCCTTCTCACAGCTAGGAGGGTGAGGCCAGGGACAGGGGCGCATGGCCCAGGGACACCTCTCCTGAGAGCTGGTGCCAAAGGATCCCAGTCATTCCCACTGTGCAGGGCTGCATTTCACCCGGCGGGCCCAGCGCTTCCTCCTCACCATGTGCTTGTCTATCCCCGGGACTAGATGGGGGCCTTTTGGATTTCCCAAGTATCCCCTCCTTCCATTTCATAGATTCACATGGAGAAGGCTTTTTTTTTTTTTTTTTAATCACAAGGTTGTTTGCAAGGCAGATTAAGCCTAGACTCAAACCGTGAAATCATAGAATACACCACAGGCTGGTACCAAATAGCTGAAGTGAAGAGTCCCTGAGCTGATCATGACATTCAGGTGCTATAGCCTTCTGATCAGGACAGGATGCAGGAAAAGCCGCCGAAAGCCTGTCTCCACGGCCTCGCGGCTTTGATCTCTGGTGAAGTGGCGATTAGTGCAGACAGCGAGCCATAGGTCTTGATTCGTCCATTCAAGCTGGTGACTGCAATTTCCCCGGAGACAGAAGCACAGAAAAGTCAGTAAGTGTTGGGCTGAGCTTTAACCAGCTGTCTCCTCAGAGAAAACCCAGCTGTAGGGGAAGATTGCTGGACCGGCCTCAAGGCAAACGTCTACACACCCTGTGCTCTTCAATCCAGGGGGAGGGCTTGTCAAGGTGTCAGCGGGCAACCGATGACTCTGGTCTTAAGAGCCCTTCAATGGGCCGCAGCCTCTCAGTACAAATGAGGATAACCGCGCCCTGGTCTGAGAGGAGTTCCTTCTTCGGCCCCCAAAAATGCCATCAGCCGGGCTGCAGACAGCTCGCTCCTAAACTGGGGCCGCCGGCTTCCGTGGTGGTTGAGTCCATGTGGTGGAAATTCAAACCTCTACACCAATCCGCCCTTCATATCCCTGGGTAATTGTCTTATATTTCTAGGCAGACAGTTGAAATTTGGTCATGGTGTTATTTTGCCGCTTTGGGCTGGCAAATGTAAATGCAGTACCAGGAAAACACTGAGTCCGCAGAGTTGGGGGGCGGGTAGCGGGCACAGCTGCCTTGCGATGGGGAGCAAGAGCGGCCACAGTTCCCAACGACAGTCCCAGTTCCCCTGAGACAGTCCTGGGCCATGCCGACTGTCCCATCCAGTTTACATTTGCTTCTCTCCAACCTCCCCTGGTTTGGCGATGAATTACAGAGCCACTGGAGGGGAGGTTACTTACCCAGTCCCAGGCTTTATTTGAAGGAATTGATGTGCACGGGCCCTTGGCTTTGGGTGAAGGAAGCGTCTGGGCTCAGGTGGGTGGGGTTAAGTCAGGACACAGGCAGAGTCAGGGGCCTAGTCTTGGGTCTTCTCTCCCCTCAGGCACCACAGGCTGAGCCCAAGACTGGGTGAGTCAGGCTGAGGGGCTCCACTGCTGAGGCATCTTGTGAAATCTGGGGGAGTAGGGCAATCTTCACACTTCCGTGCTGAAACAGAGGCAGCATCTGACAGGACCTGGGAGGTCCCACAGCCCAGGGGTGGGCTTGTCTCACCAGAGCTGAACTGAGCACAAGGTATCATGAGGACTGCATGGATCATACAAGTTCGGATGATATAAAGATGTCTGAGAGTTGTACATTTTAGCTATGTCTTAGGACAAAGATAACACAGAAGGAGAACTAGAGGTAGGGAAGCTCATGGTGGTAGAGAAAAATGTATCCATGAGGATACTGGCCCATATGTTCTGGAGCCCGCAGAAGGTTCCTCCCGGGCTTCAGGTCTCTGTTCAAATCCTGTCCCTCTACTCATTAGCTGTCTGACCTTGGCAAAGTTCCTTAACCTCTCTTAGTTTCCCTGTCCATCACATGGAGAAGATAAGAGACCTGCCTCCCTGAGCTGTCATGAGGTTTAAGATAGATAGTATAAGTATGGTGGTATTTGTGCAGCTCACTAAAAAGTCTTACCTTCCTCCTTTTAGGCACATGGTGAGACTGCATTTCCCTAGCCCCTTAAAGTTGGACTTACCCATGTGACTTGCTTTGGCCGATGAAATGAGAGTAGAAGGTTGTGTCACAGGGCTCCAGCTCCCTCCCTCCCCGGGGATGAGCACAGGGCTCCTAGGCGAGTGCCCAGGGGAGGCTCTGACAGCAGTGCAGGGTCCTGTAGGCATGCAGGCAAGGGCCAAGAGGTGCTGCAATGTAGGTGTTCATGTTAACATGCCTCACTGATAACATCAAACTGGGGATGCCTGAGAACACTGGCTCACCCGTGAAATGGGTACTTTGTTAAGACCTGACGCAAAGGCTGTGGTCTTCTTCCACCCCAGAGCCCCTCTCACTTCTGGACAGCTAGTACTTTGTGATAGGCCCTCCCTTTCTAGAACCTCCCTTGGGGGTCCTTCTCTCCCCTCCCAGACGGCAAGCTCTCCCAGGGCAGGAGATTCATCTTTGCCTCCCTCACAGAACCTAACCATACTCGTGTTTCGGGGGTGCTCAAGCAATACTGGTTGGACCAGCGAATGAAAGGCCATGAAATGCATGCACCTAATTCTCCAGCTTGGCAGCAACTAGCGAAACTTGAAGCCTGAACTTACCAAGGAAATTCATAAAATGAATTCATGAAACACCCTGGCCCTTTACGGGTCCAGGGAATGCTGGCGATCTTTATGTGCTCTTTATGTGCATTGTGAATTGACCGGTTTCTTAAAAATCCCCTCCTAACCACGATTTTTCTGAGGTAGAACCACTTTATTTCATTTTATTTTATTTTTAAGATTTTATTTATTTATTTGACAGGGAGAGAGAGCACAAGCAGGGGGAGCTGCAGGCAGAGGGAGAGGGAGAAGCAGGCTCCCCGCCGAGCGGGGGGATCCCAATGTGGGGCTCGGTCCCAGGCCCCTGGAATCACAACCCAAGCCAAGGGCAGACGCTTGACCGAATGAGCCACCCAGGTGCCCCTAGAGTCACTTTATTATGTAATGAAGGTGTGAGAAGGTAAGAGGCCCAAGGGAGTGTTTACCTTACTGGAAAAGCTTTAGACTCATGTTGAAAGATTGGTTTAGAGCCTCAAGTCGACATGCTCCTTCTGGGGACCCACTGGGCCACAGAGCAAGGAGCGCCGGTCCTCAGCTGCCATGTTGGGTCTGCATGGCTTCCAGGGGAGTTGGATACTTTTTAATGAGACATATTTCCCCTATTTAACCACACATTCCCTACACAGATGGTATTTATGCTCAGGAGATGACTCACACTCTTTGTCAGCATACCCTTCTATATTAAATACCCCATCAAGTTCATGCTCACTGGGCTTCAGAGTGGGCTGGGCGGTATTAAAAGATCCTCTTCTTTCTCTCTAGGAGGTGTGTGGCTTTTGGAATTTACCCCCAAGTGCCCCTTTCTGTAGACTGTGACTTCGTGGGACTTCTCTGTTTCACATCTGGGCTTAGAGCCTAACTCTACCACTTAACTAGCTATGTGGTCTTGAGATTCTTACTGTCTCTGTGCCTCAATTTAATTACTTATAAAATGAGAACAGTATTACTGATCCCCTAATGTTGCTGGGAAAATCAAATGGGGTTGTGGCACGGGAAAAAGATTGAAGCAAATATTTTTTGAATGAATAAGTGACTAAAGCAATAATAGAACTATAAAAAATTATCAACCAACCCATCGTGTATGACTACCGTTTACGTATCCGAGAAACAGTTCTAGGTTCTTGAGCACACACTATCTTAGGGTAAGTGAAGGGACGGGGATGTGAACCTACATCTCATGGGCATCCAAGGTCATGCTTTTAACTCCTGCCTGCATTGCCTCTTCCACACTTGTAATAAACTCTTTTGTCACTAGAGACTCCCTGGGATAGAATGACGAGCTTCTTTAACTGTGGCTTCCTTTACTCTAATGTAACTGAGATTCTCATACTTTTATAATTTACTGAGTTTAAGAGGAAAATATTTCTATGACATGTATTGGCATGAACAAAGATCTTGGTGTCTACATTAAGTAATCAATGCCAAATATTGGAATCAAGTACCTAGCATCTGTTACCTGTTACTCTGAGCAAAGAGTACATTAGGCTTATGCCCCAGAAATAACTTTCCTGAGAGTGGGGACAGGAACTAGTCATTCACTACTTACTTTCTGGTTGGTGAAACTGAAGTACATCACGACAACTCTACACTTTGGGCAGATAGTGGTCTTCCCTTTCCAGTTGCCAGAAAGAGTTTCATTTTTCCTTGACACCGTGCTTTCCTGGGTTCTGGTAACTTTCAATGACTTTGAATTCCTCCAGCGGCACTATAAAAGAGTGTACAAATGTTTGCTCAGAACAATGCTGGATTCTGTGTGGTTGCTTCAAACAATAGTGGTCCTGACCTTCGTCATAGAATCAACATAGGAACTATCATTTACTATTAGATTCCTATGTTCTAGGGGCTATGCGAGTCACTTCATGTATATTATTAAAGTCAGGGTAGGCCAGTTTATGCTGTAATAACAAAGACCACCAAAGTCTTAGTAGCTAATAATAAGTTTACTTCTTGATCTCATTAAATGTCTACTGCAGGTTGGCGAGGGGGCTCCGTTCCACATTTCTTCACATGTCAACCTGGAATAAAAGAACTTCTACCTACTCCATCTATTGCCTTGCTCGTTGCCATGGCAGGGGGCTCACGACAGTGTCTTATACTGGCTATTAAATGCTTCTGCACAGAGCAACACAGAGTCCTTCTACTCTCATTTCACCGGCCAAAGCAAGTCACACGGGTAAGTCCAACTTCAAGGGGCTAGGGAAATGCAGTCTCACCATGTGCCTAAAAGGAGGAAGGTAAGACTTTTTAGTGAGCTGCACAAATACCACCATACTTATACTATCTATCTTAAACCTCATGACAGCTCAGGGAGGCAGGTCTCTTATCTTCTCCATGTGATGGACAGGGAAACTAAGAGAGGTTAAGGAACTTTGCCAAGGTCAGACAGCTAATGAGTAGAGGGACAGGATTTGAACAGAGACCTGAAGCCCGGGAGGAACCTTCTGCGGGCTCCAGAACATATGGGCCAGTATCCTCATGGATACATTTTTCTCTACCACCATGAGCTTCCCTACCTCTGAGTTCTCCTTCTGTGTTATCTTTGTCCTAAGACATAGCTAAAATGTACTACGACTCTCAGACATCTTTTTTTTTTTAAAGATTTATTTATTTATTTATTTGAGAGAGAGAGTGAGAGAGAGAAAGAGCACAAGAGGGGGGAGCGGGAGAGGGAGAAGCAGACTCCCTGCTGAGCAGGGAGCCTCTCAGACATCTTTATATCATCCGAACTTGTATGATCCATGCAGGCCTCGTAATACCTTGTGCTCAGTTCAGCTCTGGTGAGACAAGCCCGTGAGTAGAGTCCAAGAGAAATGGTTCCTTGTGCCAAAGGTAACCTTAGCAGGTCATCTCCAGATACCTCACGTTATAGATAAGAAGGGTCTTGCCTTTTATCCAAAGCCCATGACCCGACTTATAATTCAGACTGCTTTGATTGGTGGGACTTGGCCCAGCTATGTCTATGCATGATGTCATATTTTAAAAAGAAGAAAAAGGCATGGAGTGTAGCCCTGGTGGGCAGGCTATGATGTGCTTGAACTTGATTGCAGCTGTAACTGGGGATTAGGCCAGAGTGGAGGGTTTAGTATCCTCAGAGTCTGAAATCTCGCAGAATCCCACCTCTAGAATTCTTGCACACATTATCAGAAAATCTCCCTGCACTTTCTTAACTTTGCCATCCTGAGATCTTAAAGAAAACACTAATTGTATGTTTGGAAATCCAGAAAAGGAAAGGGGGTGAAGGACACTGAGACCAGCCACTCTAGCCCTGGCTAAGCCTCTCTTGGCGTAGGCCCCAGGGATGAGCTTGCCTCTGTGGATTCCCAGCCGGGAAGTACCACCCTGGTTTATTTTCAGAGGTGGAAACTCAAGCAACAATTATCTCCTGTCACAGCAAATTAAAAGCCCAGGCTCAGCCATCCCAGGAACAGGGAGAGCAGAGCCCGCGGCCAGCAAAGGGCCATAATGACAGGCCAAGGCTGGTGCATTTCCTTTAAAGGCATGAGCCACTCAAGAAACACACAAAATAAACAGAGACATAAAAGTCCATAGCAAAGGCCCACAAGTGAGAGCAAGAGTCTGTGCCAAGATCAGAGAGTGTATTTTGATTCCGTGGGGGATCAAGGATTGTGGCAGCAAGAAGGGCTCAGTGGAGGATGAGTTTTGGTTTGTGTTTGAGATAATGGGGAAAGCTATTGCGCATAACACTGCAGAGGGTAGGGATGAGTGGCCCTGCCTGTCACACACACACCCACACACAGGAATGCATGTTCTCACATACGCATGCTCACACGCTCACACACACACGCACACATACTCATCACTATGGCCTCAAGCATGCTGCCACTCACTTCTGTTAGAATCTCCGTCCCTGCCTGGACTCCTGCCTACCTTGCCCTGGACAGGGCAGCCTGGTGGCCAACGTTTCTGCTTGGAATCCTTCTTATCTCTTATGTTCGGTGCCCTGCCTTATTGCCAGGAACCTAAGCAAAACTCCCCTCTTTGAAGTCACCTCCAGGACTGGGGCTTCTGATCTCCATCACCCTCCCCTTGCAACTCCTTTCTGGAACTGCGTCTGCTGCTTTATGTCAGTGAGGACTTGTTATGTCAGGTTGTTGGAAGTGAGTTTGGGCTTTGTTATGGTATAAGATCCACAGAAGTAGAGATTTCTTCTTTTTCCTTATATTTGTGCCTCGTATGTTTATCTTTCAAAAAGTGTTTTCACATCCATCATCTAATTTTGTCATCAGTATTGCCTGGTGAGGTAAGTGGGTGGGGAAAATCATTCCAAGCACCAATGGGAACGTATATGGCAAGGTGGCTAAGAACTTGGGCTTTGGCTGGGCACGTTGCTGATCTCTGTAAGCCCCAACTCTCTCATCTCTAAAACAGGGATAAAAATAGTTTCTGCCCATAGGTTATTTTTAAGGATTAAATGAGCTAACATGGGTAACATGCTTACCTCACGCAGAGAAAATGCCCGGTAAAATTGTCATTATTTCAATAGTGATGGAGGTTGGGCTCAGAGAAGTTAATATCCAAGGAGTGGCAGAGTGGTGGGAGAAGCAGAGGGGTTGGAGGCACTGGATTCTGGTTCCATTTGCCATGTGTCCTTGGGCAAATGGCTTTGCTTCTCTGATCCTCAGCTTCTCCATCTCTTAAATAGGAATAATACATCGTATATCACACATGTCACATCATTAATCAAAAGTACTTTTGAAAGCATATTGTAAAGTGTGCCCAAAAAGTTCATTTACTAATCCACGTAAATTCAGGCAGCAGGTCAGCACTGGAGCCACATTTCCTCATCCCTAGTGTCCTTTCGAGCGGTCTGTGCTTTCCTCCAGAGCCCCCTCGGGGCCTCCATAAATGCTATTGACCACCTGTGGGCTGGACAAGCGGGCTGCATACCACAGCTCTGGGCACCCAGCATTAAGCAGCAGAGGTCCCCAGCCTGCCACCCCTGCCTGTCTCCTGCCTGCTCTCCACGGACATTGGGAGTGTGCAGAGAAAGCAGAGCTCAGAAACCAAACTCATTTCAGCTGTTCCTGACTCCTCTGCCTTACTGCTGCTGTTGGCCAAGAGAACAAGAAGGAGTATGAGAGAGATGGAGGGAAATAGATCTGAGTACATTAGGGACAGGGCCACCAGGACTCAGCTTAAGAAAGGGGAGGGAGGGACCTTAGAATCTACACAGCCACCTGCCCAGGTTGCAAAGTAGACCTCGCAGGTGGCTTGTGACTCACATTATCCATCTCACTTTACTTAAAGATGAGCTGATGAGCTGATGAGCAGGTGAATGTTTTACTAGCATTGTTCCCATTGGCCCGCAGATTAATTTCTCTGAAGCCAGCCTCTTTTTTGGCTTGCAGGGAGAATGTGGTCTGCTCTCCGCTGCATGAAGTCACTTCAGTCTTCCCACTTGTTCTTGGGCAAATTCAGGCCAGGAGCTGCCACATGACCTGAAAAGAACACCATGGCTCTTGCTCAGAGAACAGCTTGCTTTGGATGTTTCGCGTTAGTTGTGAAGTTGTTCTGGAATCATCTCAAACCCTTCAGAACAAAGTTCCTTTGAAACGTTCAAGTTGATCCAGGCAGGGTCAGGGCTGGAGTCCTCAGTTAAGCCTATCCTGAAATACCTTGTTTTCATCCTCCCTGTGTCTGCATGCCCTTTTCTAAGCAATATTTGCTCCAGAACAATTAAGAGGTTTCTGAGATGCTGATTGGATGATGAAGAGGCAAGCATGCTCTCACCATGTGGCCAAACGGACTGGAGGGGGTCAAGATGCATAGTTTTGGTCCCAAGCTTTACTGCAGACTCCCAACTTGACATTGGGAATATTCCCAAGACCCTCTATTAGGCATATATGGTTTGGTCCTTGATTGGTTAGAAAGATGAGGTGGGAACCAGTGAGACTCTGAGCCTGAGCCCCAGATATAAGATCATACCATGTCCATTTATCTAAAGAATTACATGTACCAGAAGAGTAGGTCTTCGTGAATTCATCAGGTTCATAGTTCCAACTTTAGTCAAAAGGACTACAAAATGGTGGAGGATCAAAAGTAATTTAAATGAGAAAGATGATGTTAAGAGTACCTTTTGTACCTGATTTCAGTATCTATGCAATTTTATAGACACTTTCCTAGTGTCTTATTTAAGGACTCAGTTATCTATTTCTGCACAACAATCTATCTCCAAATTTAGTAGCTTAAAACAAAAATCATATATTTGTTTAGAAGTCTGTAATTGGGGGCACCTGGGTGGCTCAGTTGGTTAAGTGTTTGCCTTCGGCCCAGATCGTGATCCCAGGGTCCTGGGATCAAGCCCTGCATCGGGCTCCCTGCTCAGCAGGAAGCCTGCTTCTCCCTCTCCCATTCCCCCTGCTTGTGTTCCCTCTCTCGCTGTGTCTCTCTCTGTCAAATAAATAAATAAAATCTTTAAAATAAAAAAAAGTCTGTAATTGGGCCAGGCTTAATCAGGCAGTTCTTCTGCTGGTCTCACTGGGGTCATGTGTGCTGTAGTGAGCTGCAAGTGAGGGGTTGGGGAGCAAAGAAATGACAACTCAGGGGCTGCCTGGTCCAGCTGTCCAGTCCCACATCTGGTGCTTCTGTGGTGATGGCTTGAGTCACCGGAATGATTGGAGTTCTCTCTCCATGTGGTTGCTCATCTTCAAGGAGACCAGCCTGGGCTTCCTTACATGGGAATCACAGAGCACCAAGAAGGGGAGAACAGGCACTCAAGGTCTAAGGTCACTTCTGCCACATACTGTTGATCAAAACAAGTCACACAGCCAGCCCAGCTTCAAGGGGGAGGGCAAATAGGGTCCACCTTTTATTGGAAGGGAGAAGTTCACATTGCAAAGAAGCATGCACCTAGGGATGGAGGCCATCCTTAGAATCTACCACAGTCACTAAAGCTGTCTTTATAAATGATTCCTCTCACCCTTTAGGAATGGCCTGCCCCTTAGTGGCAAGGACAGATGGGGACCCCAGCTCTGCCTTTCTCTGGCTGAGTGAACTGAGGTAAATCATTTAAGTGGGAATATAGAATGATCATTTATGGGATCCCGGCTCTGTGTGAGCCCTGTACATATGTCATCCTATCTAACACTCAAAACAACTTTTGCATAAGTTTTATTCACATTTTATTACTAAGAAAGCTGGGGTTCAGAGAGAGTTAATGACTTACTCAGTGTCACTTGGTTATAAGGGAGGGAGCTGGACGTTCCTTCATCTGTACAATGGGAATCATGAAACTTACCACCAGCACATTTGGGAGGATAAAATGAGACCCCATATGTGGAGGTGCCTGTGAAATCCCAAAGCACTGCACACATGTCAGTTGTAGTTTTCATCGAGCTGGGCAGACTTCTTCAGAGGAAGGGGGGTGGTCTAGGAAGGCGCCAGAGCCATCTGAGCCAGACACCAACTGTTGTGTGTCTCTCAGCTGCTATTTGCTTTGGCTTCAGACCAAATGCTCTATCCAGTGCCTTTGGTAGTGATGGACAAGAAAGAACCCTGTGGGCCAGGTGGCAAGCCTGGGCATGCCACAGGTGAGGACACAGGCTTCCCCCACAGTCTACGCTTCCACTGGAAGAAGGGAGAGACAGTAGCAAGGCTCGGGCTGCCTTGGTGTTGTCTTCAACTGCCTGGGGCCAGGGGTGGAGGAATTGCATGTTTTTTCATTGACTCAAGATCACACATACACCCTGGAATTGTCCTGAGCTTACTTTTCCCCAACTCTGCCTTTCACCAACTCTCTTCTCAATTCTTTTTCACTTCACCTTATTTGAACCTTATTCCCTTATACTGAACTCTTCCCCATCTTCAGCCTATATACCCACTGTTTCCTCCACATCTGTGTCTTATCTGACACATGAATTTTTTATGACCTAATGCTGAGGCCAGGAGGCAGGGGCAGCTTCTCCACCCATAGGCAAGAGCTCCTCCTTTGAGCTTCCTGCCACTCAGATGCACCACGACCTCTCTGCCCTCCTCACTGCTGGGATCTGCCCACCTCTCATCAGTTACTACCGTCTTTCTTGGAGGATTCTGGGAGCTCACTCACACCTCCCGGCCATGACCAAGGACAACTTCAGCACTCCTCTTATCTTCAGAGTTCCTTAACTTTTACAGCCCCATTGCCCTTCACCTATACCCCATGACAGCTGAATACACATAGTGAAAGGCCTCCCATGGGGAAGGAAAACCAAAGCCACTATGTAGCCAAAGGTGGCAGAACCAGGATCCATGGGAAGATGTTAAAGAGACAGGTTTCAGCTGTTAATCAGGAGGAACTTCTTACCATAGCTGTCCCCTGCTGAGAGAGGGTGCTTTGCCTGTTGACTACAGAAAGCGTTTGCCAAAAAAGCCTGATGTAGGTGATAAAAGAAGAGTCAGATTCGGACCAGGAAATCTGGTTTTGAGTCTGTCTCAGCTCCTTACCAACTATGGAGCCTGGATAAGACTCAACCTTTCTTAACCTGGATAAGAAAACCTTTCAGTTTTCTCATACTTAAAAATGAGGACGAATAGCTACCGTACTAGGTCATAGTGAAAACCAAGTAAGTTCGAGAGTGAGAAAAATAACTGTCAATTAGAGGATACTCAACAAATATCACTATAATCCCTGGGGAGACAAAGCATATGAGCCTATAACTTAAACAAATCCAATTTTTTGTTGTTGTGGCTAGCCAAAAATGAGAGAAGACAATAGTGGATTCCAATTGATTAAGATGATCAGTTGAATCCATACATCTATTTTCACTACCTCTCAAAATCTTAAAAATTTTTTAAAGGCATAAGCCAACAAGAGTAGAAAAATAGGAAAATAGACCATGGTAGCAACATGGTGAAAGGAATGACGGTAAGCCTGAGCAAGCTGAATCCTCGGACAGCTGTGAGAAAGTGGAAAGGGAGCCCAATTTATCCCACCAAATCTCAAGCAATCAGCTGCCAGGACACTGGCAGCCAGATCTTCACTCTCCAGGCGAAAGAATAGACATGTTTAGTCTGAAAAACCTGACCAATTCAAGAGGAAGCACCCCAAGAAACTGACATTGGGGTTCCAGCCAGATCACCCTATGAGGAAGTTAACATTCAATCAAGGCCACTCATGTTTTAAAGCTTCCAACCAGCTTTTTAGAGCCTTAAACATGTAAAGATAACCAAGGACCATCACATAGATGAGGAAAGCCTCACATGAAAGAGAAAGCAAAACAAGTTTAAAAAAATGAAGCAATTTCGAGGAAGTGGAGACTTTGTAAAGAAGAGAATGGGTGTGTGTGTGTGTGTGTGTGTGTGTATCTCCTAACTCTGTCTTTATATCTTTAGGGAGATAAGACATTTCAATCCTGAAACAGATTAAAAAGAAACATTATTAAAATGAAACATTCACAGAGGAAAAAAGGAGCTCTTAGAAGTTACAAATATGAGAGCAAAAATGAAGAACTCAGCAGAGGTGTTAAAAGATAAAGTTGAAGAATCTTCCAACCAATAGAGCAAAAAAATAGGAAATAGGAGAGAAGATTTAAGAAAAGTAGAAAATGACTCGAAGAAGTCCAATATGCAAATTGTAAGAGTCCCAGAAAAAAAGAAGAGAAGAAGAGACAAAATGAGGGGAGGAAATCAAGAAAAAAAAATATTTTTTCCCAGAACTGAAAGACAGACAAATACATAACCACATATATACAAACTTTCCAGAACTGAAAGATGTGAGTGTCCATATTGAAAGGACACAACAAGTGCCCTGCCCAATGAATAAAAATAGACCCATATCAATGCAAATCATTGTGAAATTTCAGGGCACATGGGACAAAGTTAAGATCCCACAGGCTTTCAGAGAGAAAACACAGAAAGAAACAGTTATCAGAATGACATCATCCTTTTCAGTGGCCATGTTGAAAGTTAGAACTGTGAAGCCACTCCTTCATAATTCTGAAAGCAGATTTGCAACCAGAAAATTCTACAGGCAGACAAACCATCAATAAAGGTGAGGATAGAAGGAGGACATTTTCAGACATCTAAGATTTAAAAAAATGAATTTCCTCCTCACCCTTTCTCAGAGAGTTTTTGTAGGATGTATTCTACCCCAATGGGGGACTGAGACAAAGAAGAGGAAGACATGGGGTACAGGAAAGAGGAGATCCAACTCAAGAAAGAGGCCATGATATTCCCAGGATGATGTGGAAGCATGATCCAGGACAACTGCTGTGATTCAGTTATGAAGGGTAACCAGACCCCATAAACGAGTTAGAGGGCTCCAGGATATTTCTCAAAGCTAACACTGACCATGTGATGTGTTTGAGCAGACTGGCAGGAGATTTGGACAACTGGTAGAGAATTTGAAGTTGCATTAGCATAAGTGCATAGAAAACCAAGCAAACAAAAGGCAAATATATATATATATATATACACATATTTATTTATATTTATATATATTTATAGATATATCTATCTATATACACACACACAAACACACACATATATATGATAATTATTAGCTCCATGGAAAATAAAAAGTTGTTCATGAAAGGAAACTAAGTTTACCAAATAGCTCAGCTGTGAATATTATTTACATAGTCATAAAAATGTAAACACTGAATATTGATCTCACCAAAACTATAATAGGACTGCAGTGGGAGAATGGGGGAACTGGAAGGATATGTGTTGGGGGATAAGGGGATGAAAGAGAACTAAATTCTCTATCTTCTATGGCAGAAAGTCAACCAGTAAGGCCTAAAAAATGAAAAACCAAGAAGTAGCAATGCAAGTGGAGAGCCAGTCATTCAAGTGGAAAATCATTGCCTCCAGGGAAGGGAAAGTGAAGGTGGGGTACTGATAATTTTTTTAACCAGTCTGGTAGAATAGTTTGATTTGATAAAATACTACACTTGATAAAAATAAAAATTAAAAATTAAGTAGTATAGATGATTCTCTCTGCCATTCCATGTATAAGGTTGTTGTGCCTTGGGATAAGAGTGAGACCAGAGACATGGGTCTACCTATTGCCCCACTTCCCAAATGCCTGTCATATGAGAACTTCCAAAGGCGATATTAACAATACTCCTTTCACCCTCCATGCTGACTTTGGAACCTAATGCCTGCTTAGAATATGTCTACTCTTTATGAGAACTTCTCCAGTTCTTTTCAACTCCTAGACAGGGCATACAAATATATAAAACCAACTAAAGTTACACAGGGACTAAGGGTTGGTGAACAACTGAAGGGGCTGGAGGCAAGGAGAGGTCAGGGAAGGCTCCCTGGAGGAGGCATTCTGCTCCTTGAAACGGTACACCAGCCTACCTTATTGATGCATTAAATTAAAGCATGTCTGAATGGATGCATTTTAATGTTTTCCTTTTTTCCATGTAATTAAGCACCCAAAGTCACAGCTGAAGGAATTGATATTTTCAGTGCCCAGCATTAAGGCATTATATAATGGGAGAAGTATGTGTCTACTGTCTAGCTGGTATACCCCATGATAAGGAGAGGGGTTCCAATAGAGTCAGCAAGAATGCCAGATTGCAAGCAGCAAGTGCATAAATAATAGGATGCAGATCCTTTGATTTTCTTGACTATATCTTTCACTCAACTTCCACCTGTCTCTGTTGGCTACCACTGGGGCTACCAGAAGCCACATGAGAGCAATCTCCCTGGCAAGGCAGAAGCAAATAGGAGATGAGGGAACATAGGACTTGAAGCAATAGTTGGTTCTTTGGCAAAACAAATAGCTTGTGAGATCCCAAGCTTTAACATATCTTGTGCCAAAAATGCAAAATGCCAAGTGGAAGAAAAGCACTAGACTTCTCAAGGGTCCCATCGGAAAGCCCTCATAAACCTCACTCAAACATGATTGCTCTCATTATCACCTCCCCACATGTTCGGAACCCTTCCCCACCCTCAGAGGAGCACTCAGGTTTCCTCTGGGCTATGACCCAAGCTTGGGAAGGCTTGCAGAACAGCTAGTGTGGGGGGCACTGACTTAGAATGCCCCATTCTCTCCTTGAGCCACCCCCATGAGATGACATTTTTGCATGAACATGAGGCCCGAAAACACAATCTGGAATAGGCTTTGTTGTCATGATAAGCGGTTTTCTTTGGGACGCATTTCCACAAGGCTGCAGTTGTGGTGGGGAGACACTAAACATTCAAGTTAATAAAATCTCCCCATCATATTTAAGGACGAAAACAAATCTGATGAGGTATTGCGTAGGGGGGTCAGTTTAGATCCTCCGGGAAGCGGACTCCGAGCTAAGAGATGGCAGGTAAGGCGTTTACTGGGAGATAAGCCTGTGAAAGGTAAAGGGGGCATTGGGCAGGGAAGGTCTTCAGCTGGTGATTATCTGAAATGAAAGGGGGGGCGGAGTAAAATTGGGTAAGGAAAACCTCAGGCAAACTCAATAGAAACGCTAGAACAAAGATTGTCCATTAGAGGAGTCCCACATTGGACAGAAATGGCCATGCCGTAGTGCCCCTCCCCCAAAGGCTCACTCATGGCCCCAGGGGCTGCAGCAGAGCATGAAATCAGCTCTAACGCTGTGGGTTGAATCCAAAGGCACTGGGATGGAGGCTGCCTGCTAACTGCACTTCACACAGCTGAATGTCAACTTCTTTCTCGAAGGAAGTTGTCAGGAGCTTGGCTGTCACAGTAGGGATGACCATAAAATAATAAAATGCCAAGACATTCTGAATTTACGCATTAGGCCAAGATTTAACAAATGTGGAAAGAGTATTGCAAAACCCTGTTTATCTAGAAGAGTATATACTGAGCTGATTGAAATTGGAATGATCTGGCTTTCTATCCAAGGTCATATGATAATCTCATTGATTTATTATTTTTTGATTCATCATCAGCAACTGTTTATGGATATCCTATTATGTACCAAGCACTACACTTTGCTTGTATCCACCAAGAGTTGACATGAATAGAATCAAATAATTAAAACAACTCATGATAAGAACTGATGGAAATGCATGTAAATTATTGAAGAAGCTTGGGGAAAAGAAGGGCAAAACTGCACAATAATTAAAGCATTTTTTTTTTTTTTACCCTCAGATAGGGATCCTGCCATTCTACTCTATATCACGTGTGCTGGCTTAGATGTGCTTCCAAAATGGATTGGAATAGATTAGGCAAGTGTTAACCATCTCTAGAGCAGAAAGTTCTATCTTGAAAAAGAGGTCAAGGTCAAGGTCTATCTTGAAAAAGAGGTCAGTTACTAAATTTAGACCATACCAGTCCAGTTTTAGAAACTGGAGCACCTACCCCATCCCAACCAGACTTGACCTTAACCCAGGTGGAGAAAGCTATGCTGATTTCAGCCATGGAAATAGAAAGGTCATGGGCTTGGGGACAATTTTGCCACCTGAAAAGGCCATGAGACCACTTTTTCTCATTGGGATTTCTTTTCCTTTTGGCCACATAGGGGTATAAATATTGACCAAAGAGTTCACATGTTCAATCAACCCTTGATGTGCATTTTTCCAGAGTGAGGCTCTATAGTAGATATTGGGGGAATGGAATGGGGTATAACACATGGCTTCTGCTCTTAAGGGACACATAGTACCAGGTCCTAAAAAACCCACCAATTCCTATGGAGCTTTTCTCATTTCCTGTAGGACCCTTTCTGAGATTCTCTGCTAGCTCTGATCACATGACCTTGGACTATCTGAGTCTATCTCTTTCCTGGGCTGAGGCTACTACCCTGAGCTTCACAGCCTCCAAACTGATTAACCTTTCAGTCTGTAGTTTTTCTATTGCTATTTTGCACTGACTTCACACTGTGGGGGCCTTAATACCGCCTGAAGCCATTACACCTACCTGGCCGGTGTACTGGACCTCCCATTATCCTGATGGGCACAGATTGTGATCAAAGCTAGTCCTTGTGCAATCCATATTAGTGTGCAGTTATCTGCAGTGACTCAGCAATCGGTGGCATTCTCTGAAGACCTGTCACGCATTTCTTGAGATGTTGTTGTAACAACAGGGAAAAATAGATCCACCCTACGAGCACTGATACAAAACCAACTTGCGAGTGCAGAGTAACTTGCATCTTAATGCAGAAAAAATATACAAAAATGTATCATATTCTATTCCTAAAGCTTATCCTTTATTTCCTTGTTCTGGAGGGGAATAACAGGAATTCTGTTGTGTTTTCTTTATTCTTTTCCTTTTTAGCCCATGGCCTTCATATTTTAGCCACAACTCACCCCGTCGGTAATAGAGGCTCTATTATGAGCCACATGCTTCGTCAAAAGTAAACCTCACATTCTTCTTCTAATTGTTGCCCCCTGACAGGTCGAGGAAAATAGTGTTGTTTTCATAGTGAAGTCACAGTCATAAATCTCCCAGGATTAAGACTCTCGAAGCCATCCAGCATGCTCATATCATCATGAGGACTCCTTCAGGGTCACTCGCTGGGAAAGAGAGAGAGGGACTGAGAGAGAAATTCTTTTTAGAAAACGTGAATTCTGGAGGAGAGCGGCACATTCACCAGCCTCCGCTCCATGTGGACTAGTCTCGTGGGATCATGAATGGGAGGTCCAGATCTAATTTTTCATCTAAACAAGATGAACCTCTGAGATCTCTTTTTTTACTCCCCTTAGAATCCCCCATCCTGGTGTTTCCTCCCCCTCCTCCCTAGCTCCTCTGTGCAGTTTGTTCATTTTTAACCTCCAGCCCACAGTAATGGGGGGGTTGGAGCACTGGGCTTGAATGAGAGAGAAGCAGGCTCAAATCCTTCCTTCTCTGCTTTCTGGCTGGTGACCCGCGGTGCTCTCAGCCTGTGGCTGCAGCTGTAACTGAGAAATAATAACTTCATGGGGTTATTGGGGGAACCAAATGGCATAACATATATAAAAACGTCTGGCACAGAGGCCCTTAATACCATCCATCAGTCTCCACTCCCCTGACGGAATGTTCTTCTGAAACACATTCACTCAAGGGGTTCGCCTCCCCCAAGGTGGGATAGCTGACTTGTGAACCAAAGTCAGCTGCCATGAGCAGCTAATAAGGTCCAAGCTTAGGATGGAAACCACTCAGCTCGACGGCAGTAATGGCTGCCATCTACCTCCCCATGGAGCCAATGCTAAAGGTTTCCACAGAAGTAAGAGAACTCATTTGCCCTCCCCTTTTCACTTTTCCTGCATTTAGAGGGCCTGACATTGTCCCAGGGGAATCAAAATAGATAAACTTGCTTACGAGAGTGAGTAAATTTGTCAAGATATTTTTCTTTAGCCTTAGAAATATTGTCTACCGAACACCACACTCTCTCAACTACCTCTTTCCTCTTCTCTCTCCCTCCACACCTATGTCTCCTTACTTCCTGCCAACTTCATTGTTGCCAAAAACAGTCACTTGAAAAATGACCTAAAGGATTGTTAAATGAGATGAATAAGTTGTGTCACTTAAACTAAGACTAGAACACTCAAGAACTCCCTCTCATGATGAATCATGGGGAAAGTCCTCAGTCTGAATTTTAATGGCTTCCCCATTTGGCCCTGTCTGGCTACCCTCAGCTCTTGCTGGGTCCCAGTATGGACCTGTCAGTTTTCTCCACTCTCCATCTGTGTCCTTCCTCCTCTGGCCCAGCCCCAGTTGGGAAGAGAGAGAGGGGAGGATTTCTGATCCTCTCCCTGGAGAAAAGGTAAGGGGGCTTCCACTCTGTACTAAGACGACTCCCCCCAGATTTCTGAAATCAAACACATCTCACTGTGGGCATTCATTTCTCTGCAGAGACTCTCAACTGGGCTCCATTGCAGGCCTTTTAGTAACTTAACATGACTCTTATGTATGAGAACCTAGAGCTCTGGCCTTATCTGCCATTATAAAGTTTTCTTATATTAGGTAAATATAGAGGTTCCATTTTAAAATTGCTTCTCCCTAAGCATTGGGTTTTTTTTTTTTCTTTGTTTATTGAGGGTTTTTTTTTCCCCCATAACTGAAAAACCAGGGAAAGGGGGCAAGGGAAAAAAAAAGCCTCAGTTTACCCTGCTATGCTTACAACCTTCACAAACCTAACTACTACATCATACATCAACAATTGGAAATTAAGCTTTAGAACTGCCAGAAAAGAACATGGAAGTAAATTCATATAAACCAGAATTTCTCATTATGGGAGAGGAAAGAATACTGCTAATATAATATTCTCTGATTTTATTTATTTAACAAAGAAGACATTATTACATTGGGCTGTTGAATGTAATGCTGTCCTGTCACTAATGGTTCTCTCTCTCTATATATTTTCCTTTTACTCCTAGGTGACAGAGTCCTTATGGGCAGGGACTGTGTTTTACTCTTTTGTTGTTGTTTCTTGCAAAAGTTTTTTAGTGATACTCCTCTAATCCTTGTGAATCCTCTCCTTCTACTTTCTAGAATTAGAGGTTCCAGTCATGACAAGTTATCCACACTTCCATCTATTCATCTGCCCATCCATCCTCCCATCCATCCAGGCTTTGAATCTCTACGTACTAAGTAATATAGGCTCTGCTTCTGATTTTTGGTTGGGAACATACACACACATACACACACACACACACGCAAGCTTTATTTTGCAATGAATAAGTAAATGCCTGATCATGAAAATCAACCTTCTCTGTAAGTGCCAATAAAGTATTTTTATACCAGAGAAACATTTAATGATAAGGACATCACCACCTCCGCTAAGCATCTTACTTATAAATATCCTTACTTCTTAATTAACCTCCCTATCCTCCAGTAAATAAAGCCTCCCTTCCTAACAGAACCACCCACAGCAAATTTTTGTTTGTTTATTTGTTTGGAATAATTTGTAATCACTATCTAGCTATTCTCTCTAAAATCGCTCCCCTAAATCTAGGTGATAAATGCCATACAGTCTTCCTTTAATACACACCAGCTGTAAGTCAGATAACAGTCCTTCACTCAAGGTCAGGAACCCCACATCAGGGTGTTTCTTTGCTGCTCCTCCTTCCTTCCCCAGCCATCTTTGGCTATCAATCCCTGCTTCCCTAGGTTCTTTATTTACATTTATTTTTTATTCACATATTCTTGATATATCTACATTTTTTTTCACAGAGAGCACCTCCCTCCATCGGGCATGTATAGGGAAGTGTTTAGATTAGAAAATGGACTGAGAGGGGCGCCTGCGTGGCTCGGTCTTTGAAGCGGCTGCCTTTGGCTCAGGTCATGATCCCAGGGTCCTGGGATCAAGCCCCACATCGGGCTCCCTGCTCAGCGGGCAAGCTGCTTTTCTCTCTGCCTCTGCTGCTCCCCCCATTCATGCTCTCTCTCTCTGTCAAATAAATAAATAAAATCTTAAAAAAAGAAAAAGAAAATGGACTGAGAAATTCCTTTGCAATTTTGGGCTGAATTGAGAGGATTTGGCCACCCAGTCACTCCTCCATGTTCCTTCTCCTCAGTTCAGCTGAGCGCATCAAGTGAGAATGGCCATTAGTGGCCAGCTGACAAGAAGGCCCGTCAACTCATCTTTCATAGTTTGGATTAAGGGAAGTTCAATGAACAGAACATAGTCTGTTTTTAAGCAGCTTTATTTTTCTTTTTAAAGATGGAGAAGATTCTTTCTCAGGCTTAAGTGCATGGAAGATGCAGAATAATTAGCCCGAGTCCATAATTCTTCACTAAAGCTTCAAATAAATTCATAGGGAGAAAAAAGTAAATGCCACGAGCCACAGTTAGCAAGTGACTAGAGTCTGAGTGAGGTTACAGTGATGAAGAGTGAAAAGATCTGTAATGCAAGAGGGTCCAATAAGGATCAAGGGATAATGTTATAAAAAGTCAAAATACCTAACCAGAGCAGGCTCCGTTGAATCTTACAGAGACAGTTTTCTAAGTTCAACACGTTCTATTCATTCATTCATTCATTCATTCATTCATTCATTCATTCATTCATTCAT
>NW_023270305.1:23108220-23422157 GCF_011800145.1 Mirounga leonina
CATTCATTCATTCATTCATTCATTCATTCATTCATTCATTCATTCATCATGATAAGTGTACTCTTTAATCCCCATCCCCTATTTCCACCATCCTACCCCCTCCCCTCTGGTGACCATCAGCTTGTTCTCTATAGTTAAGAGTCTGTTTCTTCGTTTCTCCCTCTCTCTTTTTTTCCCTTTGCTCATTTGTTTTGTTTCTTAAATTCCACACGAGTGAGATCATATGATATTTGTCTTTGACTTATTTCGCTTAGCATTATACTCTCTAGCTCCATCCATGTTGTTGCAAATGGCAAGATTTCATTCTTTTTATGCCTGAATAGTATTCCATTGTGTATATATACCACCTCTTCTTTATCCATTCATCTATGGATAGACACTTGGGCTGCTTTCATAGTTTGGTTATTGTAAATAATGATGCTATAAACATAGGGGCGCATGTATCCCTCTGAATGAGTGTTCTTCTACTTTGGGGTAAATATCCAGTATTGTGATCATAGGGTAGTTCTATTTTTAACTTTTTGAGGAAACTCCATACTGTTTCCTAGAGTGGCTGCGCCAGTTTGCATTCCCATCAATTGTGCACGAGGGTTCCCCTTTCTCCACATCCTCGCCACCACCTGTTATTTCCTGTGTTGTTGATTTTAGCTATTCTGACAGGTGTGAGGTGATATCTCACTGTAGTTTTGATTTGCCTTTCTCTGATGATGAGTGATGATGAGCATCTTTTCATGTGTCTGTTGGTCATCTGGATATCTTCTTTGGAGAAATGTCTGTTCATATCTTCTGCCCATTTTTTAATTGGATCATTTGGGGGTTTTGTTGTATCAGTTCTTTGTATATTTTGGATAATAACCCTTTATCAGAAATATCATTTACAATATTACAAGTATCTTCTCCATTCCGTAGGTTGCCTTTTAGTTTTGTTGATTGTTTCCTTTGCTGTGTAGGAACTTTTTGTTTTGATGTAGTCCCAATAGCTTGTTTTTGCATTTATTTCCTTTGCCTTAGGAGACATATCTGGAAAAATGTTGCTGTGGCCAATGTCAGAGAAATTACTGCTTGTGCTTTCTTCAAGGATTTTCATGATTTCAGGTCTCACATTAGGTCTTTAACCCATTTTGAGTTTATTTTTGTGTATGGTGAAGAAAGTGGTCCTGTTTCATTCTTTTGCAAGTGGCTGTCCAGTTTTCCCAACACCATTTGTCGAAGAGACTGTCTTTTTCCCATTGGATATTCATTCCTCCTTTGTCAAAGATTAATTGACCATATACTTGTGGGGCTAAGTTAAACACTTTTGAAAAACTCTCAGCTAGGAAATAAAAATATTCCAGGTTGAAAAAACTGTATCCCTGAGATGATTATCCTCCTTTACAATATATAGATTCTCAGGGAAGTGCTCGGAGCTTTGGCCAAGGAGAGGGGCACTCCCCAGGGCAGCCACATTTATCCGAGATGCCAGAGGGATAACAGTGATAGGTCACTCTTGTTCCCAAAGACTCCAGAAGGACACTGGCCTCATGGAAAAAGAGCGGCAATGCCAGTGCTCTTATCGGGCATGTCAAGTCGATTGAGACTGAGGCTGAGGAGAGAGAACACTTCAGCCTAATCCTTGGAGACCATGAATTGTTATTATTGGCTTGTTCTTCAATTTCTCAGCTGAGGGTAGCATTAAGATGCTGTAATAGACGTTCTTCATTTGTGGCCACCTAATATCTTTTTTTTTCTTATTTTATAACAGGGTTATTGAGATCTAATTCACAAATCATAAAATTCACTCATTCAAAGTGTACAATTCTATGGCTTTTAGTATCTTCACGGAGTTTTGCAACCATTACCACAATCAATTTGAGAACATTTTCATCATCCCCAAAAGAAACCTTGCACCCCTCCGAGTCATCATCCCCCAATATCTCCCACCACCCTTCAGCCCCAAGAAGCCATTAATCTATTCATTTCCTGTCTCGATCATAAATTTGCCTATTATGGACTGTCATGGTTCCCCCAAATTCATATGTTAAAATCTGAACTCCCAGTACCTCAGAATGTGAATGTAGTTGGACATAGTCTTTTAAAAGGTAATTCAGTTAAAATGAGGTCACCAGGGTGGTTTTTATTCCAATATGACTGATGTCTTCAAAAGATTAGGACAAAGGCACAAAGGGAAGATCACATGAATTCAGATGGAGAAGATGGCCATCTTCTCCAAAGAGGGAGGCCTCAGGATGAAACCAACCCTGCTGACACCTTGATCTTGGACTTCTAGCTTCCAGAACTGTGAGCAAAATTAAATTTCTGCTGGTGAAGCCACCAATATTTTATGGCAGCCCTAGCAAACTAGCTCAGAGACATTTCATATAAATGGAATCAGACAATTTATGGTCCCTGTGCCTGGATTCCTTCACCTAGCACAATGCTGTCGAGGTTCATCCATGTTGTAGCATGTATCACTACCTCGTTCCTTTTTATGGCCAAAAAATAGCCATTGAAATACCACACTTCTTAATCCATTCATTAACTGATGGGCATTTGGATTGTTTCTACTCTTTGGCTATTTTGAAAGATGCTGCCATGAACATCCATATAAAGGGTTTTGTGTGGACTTACGTTTTCAATTCTCTTGAGTGTATACCTACAAGTAAAATTCCTGAGCCATGTGGTAACTCTATGCTTCGCTTTTTGCAGAACTGCCAGACTGTTTTCCAAGGTGGGTGCAACGTGTTACATTTTCAACAGCGATGTGTGAAGGTTCATTTTTCTCCACATCCTCAACAACACTTGCTATCATCTGAATTTTTATTATAGTTATCCTAGTGGGTGCATGGTACTATCTCTTTGTGGTTTTGATTTTCATTTCCTTGATGGCTAATGATGCTGAGGATATAGCATTTGCATATGGGCCATTCATCTACCCTCTTTGGAGAAATGTCTATCCTGATCCTTTTCCAACTTTTATCTGATAGATGATTTGCAAAACTTTGCTTCCATTCTGCAGGTCGTCTTTTCATTTTTACGGTGGGGTTTCTGAAAGACAAAAGGTTTTCATTTTGATGATGCCCTCTTTACCTTTGGTAATATCTGACATTATAAGTTGCATCTTCCCAAAATAGAATCTAGAAATCTTGTGTACCCAGCTTCCCTTGTAGCTAGGGTAACCTGGATTTCATAGGTCAGCTCCACCCACGAGAGCCTTGGATTTGGAGGGCTTGGCTGAATGGAGAGAGATTGGCATGATGATTCAGGATCAGCACTGGATTCAGGATCAGCACTGGATTCAGGATCAGCCCTGGCAGTGCTTCTCGTATCCATCCCAGTTTTGTCACTGGGCAAAGCAATGACGCCAAAGGCAACTTTGTTCCACAAAGTCCCACACTGTGGCCAGACATTTCTCTCGAAGCTCTCAGAGCCTACTCTCTGACTCCCCTGGGGTTCCTGTGATATTCTGGAATAAACCCCTTTCCTGCTGAAGCTAACCGGAGTGGATTCTGTTGTTGGCAGCTCAGAACCCTGACCAATAAACACCAGTCTAATCAGAGTAAGGGGATTTTGGGGTTTCAGGAACTGAAGACCTTGCAACTTCAGCAAAAGTAAACTGCTTTTTGTCTTTTAAAAAATGACCTAACTCGGAGAGGTTATCAGATAGGTCCGTTTTTTCACAATTCTTAATACAAACTCGAAATAGCCTGGTAAAGACTTTCAAACAGCCTGATTTCCCCTGATGGTAGGTTTACAGAAGTGGAATGAATTTGTTCAATTTACCCACACGCTTAGCTCACCTCTCATGATCAGGGTCTGAGTTTGCAGGGTGTTGCAAGATGAGCCCAGGAGCTGGGACAGGACACAGGTGTTGGCCACATGGAGATCGGCCATGAACACTGGTGTTACTGGTTTTATGCTTCAAATGCTGCACGATAATCAGGAAATTAGACCTCCCTTAGTTCTAAAGAAGGGTAAACAATTGATTGAGGAAAAAAGAAAGATTACAGTGGTTCAAGAAATTGCTGGACTAATATCAACGAGAATTAAGGATGTGAGTCTCTCCCTGCTTCAGGGCCCCATCTAGATTCCCAAGCTGGGGTTCCAGGAGTAACGATAAGCAGAGGTCTGAGAGTCATATATGGGGGATTCATGACTTCTCAAAAGCTTATTTCAGCCTAGCTATACTTTTTTAAAATTCATCGGATAATTGCCCAACACTGTTTTGAATTGATTAATTGGATCTTACATAAGGGAAGCCACATTACTGAGCAATGACAAGTTCAAAAAGAGGAAGACATTAAGGAAATTAAGAAGGGTTTCTTTTTTTTTTTTTTCAAACTCAAGGCCACCAAAGCTTATTCCAAACTTTAAATCTATAAAGATCAAAAGTCCTGCTAGAGGATAAAGCATACCAAAGCCATAGAGAAACGTTAGTTTTGGCAAGATGAGCAAAGAGAAGTGGGAAGAAAGGAAGCAAACAAAATACAGAGAGGAAATTCTACCTTGACTCTCCTCACAGAAGTTTCACTAAAAAACAACAAACAATCAGCCAGCAGTCTTTTTATATCATTGAAAAAATAATTAAAAGAAAAATATTTAAAATGAGCGACCTCTGCAGGCTCTGCTCTTTTCAACATGCAAGATTCTGAGGTTAACAAGTTTTATGGAATTTAATCTCTTTGGAAATTAATCTGAAGGTCCAAGTGCTTACAGCCTCACTGGTTGGCATGGCTGGTTCCCTATTTCTAGGTGAGAAATACACTCACTCTGCATAAATATGGAGGCACCACCAGGTGAAGCCCCACCCCCAAAACAGAATGATTCACCACCGTGAGCACGAATTAGGGTCCCAAATCTAATACTCCAACAAGAGAGTTAAGAATTCATTCAGTTGTGTTGACCTAACAGAAACAGCAGAAATGCAGCTCAAATCCCTCCTAAAAGTTGCTGATGTCCATTGATTTTGGAACATGAAACCATATCAAATACACAGTAATGCCACCTGCAAAGTTGAATAAGGACATTTCTCTTTTCCCTTACACAGATATGCCCAGTGATGTTAAGCACACAGAGGTAGAGTAGAAAACCACTCCCTTCCCACATTTCCTCCCACCTCCAAGTTACCTAGCCTCAAGGGAATATCCCAGGTAAGCTGGGTTGTATGCATTCTGCAGCAGTAGCTCCTTTTGTTAGTAGAACTCATGCGAGTAGGACGAATGATAGAAATTATGTTTCCTAGCATAAGCTCCAAGAATCTGCCCAGTTCAAGCCCAGCTACAGCACTTGGCCTGCACTCAAAGAAAGAACTAAATCTAACTGTAGCCTCTACTTGGGTACACCTGAATTTATGGCTCATTTCTCTGCTTGCTCCATGCTCCATGGGACAAATCTGAGTATGTTTCATTTCACTGAGAGCAACCCAACTCCAGGCCACAAAGATCAATAGGAGCCCTGTGCTCAGTTTGGCTGCAAAGCTAGAAAACAAGGTGAGAAATTGTCCCTAAGTTAATAAAAGGAAACAGAGTACATGTACACAAGCTCACCCATAGACAGGAGAATGAATTCACTTCCAGATGGGCTGCTGGAGGAAGCTTATTGTAAACCAAGCTGGCAGAGCGCAGGGAGGGACTAGCTGGCACAGCATGGTAAAAATGAACACTTCCCCCCCAAAAGATGGTGAAGACCAACAAAATTAATATGAATGAGATCTGAGTGTTTCATTGAAGGCAGCACTTTCCATTTATGGCTGAGATTTGAGTGACTTGGTAAGTCATTCAAAAATGGAGTCCCAGGTATATCTTATAGCACTTTGGGGAGAGGGTAAGGAGAACGCATACAAAAGTGAACTTGTATTAAGTGAAGGGAGCATTCCTGCCCTGAAGTCTCAGATCTGGGTCTTTTCTCTAGAGGATATCTCAATTATTGTATAGCAGGTTGAGGTGGTGTGTATGTGCTTGTGTGTATGTGTGTGTGGAACGGGGTATACGGATGTCTAGTATTAATATCTCGGGGAGTTATTGCTGCCATGGAGGAATGTTTTGCTCTCAGAAGCAGAGTACAAAGAGTACAAATGCAAACTCTTTTATATACAACTGGCCTTGTAGATTCTCCATGTTAATAGAGTAATTTCCGTTCACATGGGCAAAGAAAGACCTTGCTCTGGATACAGTATGAACATCCTTATAAAGAAAATTTCTAGAAGCCAGACTAACGATGCTTCGTGTCTGCACCCGTAGATTCCGGCAAACAATCTTTATCCACACACACGAATATCTCATTGGTGCAGTCCTGACTTCCAGATGCTCTCCTCCTCTGGAAAAACTCTAGGGACCCACAGAGGAGACTCATTTCAACCCTCTGTGTGCCCCTGAACATTGCTGGGAGGACCATCAGAGTAAGAGTCAGCCCCATTGCAGCACAACGGACACATATTCAACCCTATGTACATCATCCCATTAAAGCCTCACAATAAAGCCTCAGAGAACTAGTTATTTTCCCTATTTTATTGATGAGAACACTGAGACACAAAGATGACACTGACTTGCCCAAAGCCGTGCAGCCCAGGATGAGCCCCTGTTCCTAAGAACAAAGTTCTCTGCATTGGGGAAGGTTTCCACGGCCAACCTGGTTCTTGGCAGCTCTTGAACTCGGTAACCGAAGTCCCTAGGAAAGACCAATTCCACGTAGCACACACCCCAGCAAGAAACAGGACGTAACTTGCTTAGAAGAGCAGAGGCCCTTCCTTCCATGACATATATACCTTCTTTCATATGTCCTTCTGACATATATGTTCCCAACAAACATGTTCCTCACAGTATGTTCCTGACACATACAGTGTAGACACATATATTCTTCTTTTTTTATTATGTTAATCATCATACATTACATCATTAGTTTTTGATGTAGTGTTCCATGATTCATTGTTTACATATAAGACCCAGTGCTCCATGCAGAACGTGCCCTCTTTAATACCCATCACCAGGCTAACCCATCCTCCCACCCCCCTCCCCTCTAGAACTCTCAGTTTGTTTTTCAGAGTCCATCGTCTCTCATGGTTCGTCTCCCCCTCCGATTTCCCCCCCTTCATTCTTCCCCTCCTGCTATCTTCTTCTTCTTTTTTTTTTTTTAACATATAACGTATTATTTGTTTCAGAGGTACAGGTCTGTGATTCAACAGTCTTACACAATTCACAGTGCTCACCATAGCACATATATTCTTCTACTGTCATCCTCTCCTTAACTGGGTTTTCTTTCGATTGCCAGTTTCTGTTACCCGTGGTCAAGTGTGGCCTGAGGCAGGTGATCCTCCTACTGACTTATCATCAGAAGGTCAGGTGTAGCCCTTTAAGGCTAGGTCACATTGCCTATGTAATGCACCTCACTTCATCTCATCACGTAGGTGTTTTATCATCTTACACCATCACAAGAAGAGGAAAGGTGAATATAGTATAATAAGATGTTTTGAGAGAGAGAGAGACCACATTCACATAATTATTTATTATGGTATAGTTATAATAAGTAAACTTATAGTATAGTTATAATTTTTCAAGTTTATCCTTTGTTATTGTTGTTAACCTCTTACTGCCTAATCTATAAATTAAACTTTATTATAGGTGTGTAAGTATAGGAAAAAACATAGTATATGTAGGGTTCCATTCTATCCTGTTTCATTTACTGGAAGTCTTAGAACATATTCCCTAGTCACTTGTAAGTATTTGGAAGTATAGTAGTTCCTATGCTTCTGACTAGCAGAACTATCTCTCCTGCTTGGCTGACTACTTGATACTCAAGGGTCATTTATAGAGCAATTTATTCCTACCCCTGCTATGTGGGGATAAGAACACAGATTTTTAAGCCAGTTATAGGCTGCTGGCATAATTTCCTTGAGTTCAAGATATAATAGGACCCTAGCCCAGCACTGAGACACAATGGGGGGAAGGTATGGTTCTGGGTCTTGACAAGGCAATGAGTTCTCATGCAGAGCTAGTTCACCCTGAGGTGTGACTATGTGATAAACTGAAAACCACAAGCTGATCATTGTGGCTCAGGTGATTGAGGTTACAAAATCACCCAAGCTGAGTATGTGGAAGGTCACCTTCCCTTGAATCTGTACCACAAGCACCCACGGGAGCTACCAGAGAAGAAACCTCTGCCAGCAGTGGTCCCCAAATCGAGCTTTGCCTTTTGTGGCCTTCACCTCCCACAGGCATTATTCCTCTGTTGCTCATGCCTATAAGGGGACTGACTTCAGAACCTTTTCTATTTCCACCTCCCTGAGGCAGCCTAATACCATGGGCTGGGGGCTGAATGGGGGAATCAGAAGAGCTTTAATGAGAAGGAACCTAGCCAGCCAGACGGGGAGCCACCTTCACTGAATGCATGGAGGTCAATAAGGCTGGTCCTAAAGAATTCCAAATGCTGAATCAAGATGGTGCCCTCATGCCTAGGTTGCTGGGGAAGCAGGGAACTGGAGCTCTGCCCCACTTCAGGGCCCTGGACCGGCCTGCCATGGGTACTGTTAACTCAGCTGTCAGCAACCCTTTGTTGTGAGGAGTACTCTGAGATAGGATTGAACTGGATACTTTTAAGTATTTGGAAACCTGTACTCTATTTTTTTTTTTAAGTATTTGAGAGGTCAGGGGAGCATCAGAGGAAGAGGGAGAGAGAGAATCTCCAGCAGACTCCCCGTGAAGTGCAAAGCCTGACATGGGGCTTGATCTCAGATCCTAGACCTGAGCCAAAATCAAGAGTCAGGCCCCTTAACCAACTGAGCCATTGGGCGCCCCTAGATCCCTGGACTCTTAATGGAAAGAGATTGATCTCTTCAAGGAAGTTAGACTAAACTTTTGGACTTTTGGCTATTACCAAAAGTGATTTTCTGACTCTCCACTTTAGGAACTGATGGAAACAAGTGACCTCAGTTATAACCCTTGCCTCACACCGTGCTCTAAAACTAGAAATGATCCACATGTTTGTCAGTAGGTGACTGGATAAACAAATTAAGGTGAAGCCATATAAATGGAATACAACTCAGCAGTAGAAAATGAACTATATTATTAAGTATAATAGAATGGATGAATCTCAAAATAATTATGCTGAGTAAAGAAGTCAGACAAATAAAAGGCCATACTGAATGATTCCAATTATATAAAATTCTAGAAAATACAAACTAATCTATAGGGACAGAAGTGAATGAGTAGTTGGTTATCTGAGCATGGGGCTATGGGGCAGGCAGGGGCAGAAGCAAAAGATTAAAAAGGGGCATCAGGAAACTTTGGGGATGATTGGGGTGTTCATTATTGATTGTGGTGATAGTTTCCTGGCTGTATACATAGGTCAAAACTTAGCAAATTGTACACATTGAATATGTGTAGCCTATTGTACACTGATACATATAAATAAAGCCATTTTTAAAAAATGAAATAATATATGCAGGGAGCGTAGCACTGTGCCTGGCATACAGTCTATGCTTGGTAAATAGAGGCTTTTTTTTTTTTTAATCATTTTCACACTGAGCCTTGCACTCACCTACATTAGTGATACAGGAGCAAAGGACAGGAAGATCCTATTTCGGTGGAGTGTTTCAAGTGGACCCTACCCAAAGGCTGAGGGAGCCCCCGGTGTGTAGCAGAACTAGAGACAGCATAGAAAGAAATTCAGAAATTGGTTTGGGACCCCTTTCCAGTGAAGTGACACTTCCTAGAAAATAGAGTCTCAGTGACGGGGAGAAAAGCTTGTTGAAATATATTTCTGATAATTCCTGTCATTCTAACGGCACATTTTTGTCTGTTTCCTTGCCTTGTACTGAAGGATCATTCCAGATCCGATCAGTCATTTCTGCTCCTCTCAACAAAACCAGCCCCTTGATATTTCAGTGCCACTACACGGTTATAGACGGCCCACCCCACAGCGTTGGAGTCCTTTGGCTGGATTCCTACAGTCCTTCCCATCCTTGAACCGCCCAGCCTCTGGTTCCACATTAAGAGCAAATACCCCACCACATTTCTGTTCTTTAAAGACAGTATCCAGGGGCGCCTGGGTGGCTCAGTCGGTTAAGCATCTGCCTTTGGCTCAGGTCATGATCCCAGGGTCCTGGGATCAAGCCCCATGTGGGGCTCCCTGCTCAGTGGAGAGTCGGCTTTTCCTCTCCCTCTGCCCCTGCTTCTGCTCTCTCTCTCTCTCAAATAAATAAACAAAATATTTCAAAAAAAATACAGACAGTATCCATGCTCCCCCAAATCCCTGTTCCCTCACACCCTCATTCCTTCAGTACCTTAAAAACACCTATTTACTGGGGAAACAAAATCTATTCACTAATCACTCACAGATTCTGTGTTGCCTTTAAAAAAAAAGTTTGCTTTTAAACGAGGGTACCAGGACAACAGCGACTTACCAGAGAGTCATATCTGATGGCAGAATTTCTGCCACAGGGACAGAATGATAAAAAAACATATTCTTAATAGTGACATTACTTTAATATCCCTTCTATGCCTATAACCTCACTGAATTTCGTAACAATCATATGAAGTAGTTAATGATGCATAGATAAGAATATGAAATTCAGAAAGTGCCAGTGTTTTCCACAAGGTCACAGAGCCAGGAAATAACAAAAGTGAAACCTGGAAGCAGTTTCTCTGACTCCAGAGCAGGGGTCTTTCCATCGGACTACAAGTGCTTCCCTTGGCAATTCCTTCATGCAGGTCGTCAGGCCATCAGCTGGCTTGAATTAGGGATGGAGAGGGGCTCCATTGGGACAGCAATATTTATGTGACTTTCCATAACTCAAACAGGTACCCTGGGAATTACTTTTCATTTTCCTAGGTGATCTGCCAAAAGTATTTCCCCTTCTATTTTGCTCTGAAGCTAATTTAAACTCCCTTCTAAAATTTTGAGGTGTTCGGGAGGAAGGAAATAGTGGCTTATGGAATGATGCCAACATCCCCAAAGTCCCTGGGCACTGCTTATGAACGGGCCTGTCCTTCTCCCCGCCCCCCCCCCCCATGAACTGAGGGATCAGTCTTAGCTGTTAAGAACGTCTCCTAGTGGTCCAGCAGCATGGGAAAAAGATCGCCTGTCTGGTGGCCTTGGCCCAGCCCTGACCATAAAAAGGGATTTCTTATTATTAGCGACTTCCCTTTCACAGTTCGTTAGCATGAGATGTCTTGGCAGTTGCAATGACAATGGGGACTCCTTCCTCACCAGTGATTTCACAGGGAGAGATGGAAAATACCCCATCCTAAGAGCAGCCATGGCGCAGCTGTACTTGCCGCTTTAATGTGTGGCTCTGGCCCAAGAGCAAGTTGAGATGCTGGAAGATGCTGTCGCAGTGATCAGCCGGCAAACAGATGGCAAGCTGAAATTAACTTTAGATGGCAGGTCTAGTGGCTCAACCAGTTGTGTCTGCATGCCTAGCTTTGTCCACGTTACTAGAAGGCTCTGCTACCAAGGCTGACCTGGAGAGAGTGGGGTAAACCGAGGTGCCCCAGATGGTCCCAATGAAGTATGTGTGTGTGTGTGAGGGGGTGTATGTATGCATATATAGGTATAAAATATAAACAAACATTTATTTTTACTCAATAGTTGCTATCTTCCAAAAAGGTTGGAAGATATGGTTATATTAGCCCCTGAGAAAGTTGCATTTGAGGTCAGGACATGAAGTTCCAGTCCTATGTTTTCTAGGAATATTGAGTATTGTTGCGCAAGTTAGAACCAAAAAGGATAGGAGTTGAAAATAATAATTCCCAAGGTCATTTGAAATGTACACTCCTTTAAAAGACAAAAACAAGGGGCGCCTGGGTGGCTCAGTTGGTTAAGCGACTGCCTTCGGCTCAGGTCATGATCCTGGAGTCCCTGGATCGAGTCCCGCATCGGGCTCCCTGCTCGGCGGGGAGTCTGCTTCTCCCTCTGACCCTCCCCCCTCTCATGTGCTCTCTCTCTCATTCTCTCTCTCTCAAATAAATTAAAAAAATAATAAAAATAAAATAAATAAAAGACAAAAACAGAGTGCATGACCCTGTTCACTAACGGAGTCTCTCCATTGATACCTCAGGTGACATCCATAGCTCATGCTGTATGTGTGAAAATTCAGGCATTGGCCTACACTAAACTCAAAGGTTTGTTCTCTTTCTGCTTTGGGCCCACTGGTTGAATTGCCATCACTAGGCAGAGTTCACTTCAGCCCCACCTCTGCCTACCTACCAAGTAGACATTGAAGGATAAAAGTGAAGGTGGCTGGTACAGAATTTTAACTCTGCTGTTTGCCTAGGAGCAATGTGGCAAGTAGCCTCCAAGATGGCCCCCAGCAACTCTTACATCGTGGTATTCATATTCTTGGGTCATTCCCTCCCCTTGATTGTGTGCTGAACTTACTGCCTTATATCTAACAAACACAGAACAGCAATGGGATGTCACTTCTGAGAGTAGATCATAAAAAGACTGGGGCTTCTGGCTTGGATACACACTCCCTCTCTCTCATTCTCTCTCTCTCCCACTCTCTTGATCTTACTCTCTCTGATCATTCTGTGGAGTCAGCCACTGTGTTGTAAGTTAGGCTGTCAGAGAAGGACAGAGACCTGCCGGTAACCACATAAGTGGGCGTGGAAACAGACTCCCTCCTCCTTTTGTCCTTTCTCTGGCATTCAGATGAGACCACAGGCCTGGTCAACAGCTTTCCTGCAGCCTCAGAGAGCCCTTGACCCAGAGTCACTCAGTTAAGCCGTGCCCAGATTCCTGATCGAGAGAAACTATGAGATAATAAATGTTTTTGTTTGAAGACACTAAGTTTTGGGTGTCACTTGCTAAGTGACAATAGATAAACAGTACAGGAAGCAAGGGGAGACAAGGTGACTCTCCACTGACAATTCAGTGATGAGCCAGGTGGTTACAGGACTCAGTAGCCAGTATACTCAAGTTCTAAGTGAATCCTCATTTTGAGGAAGATTTGTTTTCAAAACTTAAGTAGTGGAATCACCACCTGTGACTCACTGTGCATACAGGGGCCTCTTCAGACACATTTCTGCCACTGGCTACAATGGTCTAAAGATGCCAGAATGGTTTAAAGACTCCTGTCCAGAGTGCTTTTAAAAATACAGAGGCCAAGGCTCCGCCTCAGACTTAGAAAAATAGAATCTCTAGGGTGGGACCTGGATCTGTATTTTTAGAAAATCGTCCTGGTAATTTTGCTGTTTAGTCCAGTTTGGAAGTGGCTGGAATAAATAAGCTTTCCAGGTCATCTTCTATGTCAGACTTCTATGGCTGTCTGTGTTAAGGGAATTTCACATCTAGTGCAGGGAATACATTTTGGAAACTGGGTCCCAGCAATGAGTTTAACATACTTGAGTATTTTGAATGTGGATGTCAGCAACTTGCAAGACTTGGAAAGTTGAGCAAGGCCACAAAGCTTGCCTGTATTCCTGAGCCTAATCAAAGTAGTTAATGGACTCTAGCATAATTCCATGAATAGTGTGTGTTCTAATGACTCAAACATCAATGATGTGTTGCTCAAGCTGTGTTCAGGAACACCATGGTATGGGTAAGGAGATGTTGGGATTAGAGTCAGAAGAGCTGAATTCAGGTGCCAAGCAGCTGTGTGAACTTGGGCAAGTCAACTAATCTCTCTGAGCATATTTCTTTTACATTTTAATTTATTTTTAAGATCTTTTGCTGTGGTTATCTTCTGACTATAAAAATAATATGGCCTCCTTCTAAAAATATGGAACACGCAGAAAAGTATTTTTAAAATCCAAAATTACACATAACCCAGAAACCTGAGATAACTACAGTTCTATTTCTTCCAGTCCAGTTTGAATAGATTTACATGCATGTTTTCATAAACTGTGATTGTGTTTTATTATGTCTTTTATCTTGCTCTTTCACTTAAGACTATATTCTAAACATTTTCTCATGTCATTAAAGTTCTTCCAGTCATCACTTTTAGGGGCTCCCTAGCAGTCCATTATGTAGGTGTATCAGAACTATTTCTCTATGGTTAAATATTCAGGTCATTTTCAAGTTTTTGCCTTTATAAAGAATATTGTGAAAAATATTTTTGTAGACAAAATTTGTTCACATTCCCTATTACTTCCTTAGAAGGAAATCCCAGAAATTAAACTACTGCATCCAAAGGTATGAATACTTGTAAAGGTTCTGATGCATGTTGCAAACTGCTCTTCAGAAAAGCTTAGCCAATGTGTACTTCCCCCAGTAGAAAGAGAATTTCCATCCCAGTGCAATGTTGCCAGCATAAGACAATTAAAAAAATATATATATTGCTGATTTGATGGTCTGCATATCTCTGTTAGTTTGATAGTAAAATAAGCTGTCTTGTTTTAATGCACACTTCTTATATTGCTAGCAAGATCAAGCCCTTTTCCTACATTTAGTACTGAGATTCTCTCCTCATTGGTAAACTGAGAATAATAATGCTTATGCACATCACAGCATTACTGAGAAGATTTATGAAATGATGATTGTGAATTCTTTTTACCAATGCAGTGATAGGGTACCTTTATATAATTCCTATGGTCTCAGTTGACTTGATAGCTACTTTGTATGTAGACAAGTCAATCTATCATAAGGCTGTAGGATTGAGAGTAGATCCTCCCCTCCCAGTCTTCCTTCATCCCACACATTTCCATGTCATGTAATCTGAATTCAGTAGCATTAAGAGCTGTAATGAAGGAATACTCATAGATGGCAAATGGACCTGTGCAGCCTGCATGGCTATCTCCATGTTATCACTCTTGCTGATGGCAGGTATTAGGGGAGATATGACTTGGTTGGATGGATGTTTGTTTGTGGCCCCCAACTATTTAACAATAGCTCTTGATAGCCACTGCCTCTTCTTTCTCCAGCCATGTCCCAGGGTCACTGCTCACATGTGGGTCTCAGCAGCAGTGAGCTCTCCTACAGCAAGGACTAACACACTGCCCCTTTTGACATGGCCTAGGACTGGTCTGTCTGGATGTAGAAACTGCTTGATTTCAACATTCATAATGATGGCAAGCACCAAGAGAAAGCTACAATTCTCAGAATTTCTGTATTAAGTGGATGACATATATTATTGTTTATTCAACTTGATTCTCTCACTTAATTGAAAAGGAAAATTAAGAAATGAAAACTATTATAATAAAGTCTTAAAAGTTCTGGGAGAATTTTTCTACAAATTCAACAGGAAGCATTCAAGATGTTGAATAATATGTGGATTTCAAAGGAAAAATGTAATGGATTTAAAATGTAATTAATGTTCAGTTAGACTATAACTTCATGGTCAGAGACCTGGAATTCAGCCTTCCTTTCTTCCAAGAACTCTGTCCTTTGTGCCTGGAGGCTGTAAGCACTGGAGTGGAAGTTGTGAGGGTAGAATCTGTTCTTTCTTATTTATAATTAAAAAAAATTAAAAAGGGTGTTTGCGGACCACTTGTACTAGTGTCTATAAATCCACAGTAAGGAATTTTGCTTTAGTAGCTCTAAACAGACTATTCCTTTTCCCTAAATTTATGGAAGAATTTTAAAGGCATTTTGTGTACATAGTTATGCAGTCTGTGCTTTAATTCAATGGGACTCTTGGCTGAGTATGAACTGCAATTTAGACATTTGGGGTTCAATTTTCTTTGATATATCTTTCCCAGATATGACTTCATTTTACTTATACAATTTCATGGTGTCTCTATAAACTTGCTACATTTTCTGAAATCTCATGCAATAAATAGCAAAGGGACAAAAAAAATCAGTCTCCTAACATCTTTCAGTGAGAGAGCCGCCATTTTGTCCAGAAGGGTGGCTCCGTTAGTAGAGCCTTCATTCTGGTGGCCAGAGTGGTGTCTGCCTTGAGGTGGAGTGTCTCCACAATGCCCAGCAAGCATTTGCCAGGGAAGCCTGCATCAACTGTCCCACTTCCCACTAGGGTTTGTAGCACTGGAGAAGCTTGGATCAGGGTGGCACTGGGTTTGCCATAGAGCAATGGTCCCCCAGCTCCTGACTGCTTTGGAATGACCTTGGTGACTAAAAACTGAGGGCACAGCCATATGAACAGCAATGGAGAAAAAGTCCCTAAGGGATTCCCCAGTTTGGAAATGTCCATTCCTGATCTTCATGTCCCACATATGACAACACTGAATTCTTTGGAGTGGGATAAACTCAAGGAAAGACCTGTTTGACTACCTAGCATCCTTCTTGCCACAAATTCTCTGGCAAGTGCAAAGCTTGCTCCCACTTTATTTATTTATTTTTTTAATTCTTTTTTTTTTAAGATTTTTTATTTATTTATTTGAGAGAGAGAATGAGAGAGAGAACACATGAGAGGGGAGAGGGCCAGAGGGAGAAGCAGACCCCCCGCCGAGCAGGGAGCCCGATGCGGGACTCGATCCCGGGACTCCAGGATCATGACCTGAGCCGAAGGCAGTCGCCTAACCAACTGAGCCACCCAGGCGCCCTTGCTCCCACTTTAATATCAGAAATACTATCACTATATTAGATAACAATGATAACTAATATGTACGGGAGTTTACTAAGTGGCAGACCTTCACAATGCCTCAGTGAGGTAGGTGCTCCCATTATCCTACTTAGTAAGCTAGGAGCTGAGGGGTTAGCTAACTTGTCCATGCACTTGCTTAGGAATTGGCTCAGTCGGAATCCAAATAGGTAGACAGGTCCCGGAGTCACTCTCCTCCCAACTAGGAGGGTTTCAAGTAGTGCAAACAGTGCTCTGGGCACAGACATTAAATGGTCACAAGAGTGCATTCAGTAGCCCTGACTTCCCATCACAGCCTAAAGTACAAAGGCACCCATCCTGTAGAAAACGTCCTATAGGTAGCAAGGTCAGCACTTCTTTGTGTCTAATCTTTCAGAGCATCAGCAGGCAAGTAAACTCTCCCTTTCTAATGCTGTGACTGGGATGGAAGGCAGAACAGAAAGAAAGAAAAAATACAGTATTTCTTTCCCTACTTGTCACAAAGGAAAAGTTCCATGCAAAGTTGAGAAACAGATGGTCTGAGGCAAGAATCAACAAGCTTGATGTCCAGGATTAAAGACCAGATGCCACTAACAATCTTTAGAAGTCTCTAGAGGGACTTCAAAGAAATTGCCCAAAGCCCCACATCTCTCCCCCTGAGGGGAGTAGACTTAGTCATCCGTGCCCCTTTGCAGCCAGGTTGTCCCTGGCCAGGCTGTTCCCCAGGATCAAGCTAAGCAGATGAAAGTAACTTTTAGGTTACTGGGAACAGAGAATTCTAACATCTTATAGCTTCAGTCAATTTAGTTGTTTCACTGAGTTGACTGATCAACCACGGTTCCTTCAGGTACCAGTTCCTCTCCTGACTTTCATAGCTTGTAGTTCAGTCCACTTCTTCTTCTGGAGATTTCTCTCCCACACATATGCAGCACGAGTTTCCTCTTACCTCTTCTTGAAGTCAGCTCTCAATTTCAGCATCTCTCTCCCTTCATCATCTCTTCTTACTCCATTTGTAAGCCTAAAAGGGATGCTAGTGATTCATAATGCCAAACCACCTGAGTGGTGCTGGAGACAGCCTGGGGCACGGAAGAGGAAAGACGTCGATGAGGAAGTACAGTTTGAATAGTATGAAATGGAGACTGTCAACCTCTGGAGTTCTAGAACCTTCCATCGAGCCCCTTCAGAGTCTGCCTTTACAAAGAACCTAGGATCACATCAGAGAGTCTCCAGTTTAGGGAAGATCATAGAGATAATCTGACCTGTCAGTCAGAGGCCATTTGCATGCCCTCGTTCACATATTCACTTAAAAACAAGGTCAAGCTATTATTGAGCCCCAGCACTGGGTTAGGTGATGGAAATTTGGGACAAATAAGACCCAGACACTGTCCTTAAAAAGCTTAGTGCCGTAAGGGGTCTAGGGAGTGCCATGCAGAGGGAGGTTAGACTAGGCTTGGTGGGGGAGGGGGTCAGAAAAATTTTTATAGAACTGGAGCTACTTGGGCTGGTTCTAGGAGGAAGAGGAAGATTTTCCTGATTGCATGCAGCAGAAATACCCCTTAGGCCAAACGAGTTATATTAGAAGGATATAGGTTCTCTCACATTACTTGGTAAGAGCAAGGATACAATGAAGTCCCATGGCTTCAGATGTTCTTAGGGCCCTCCCCATGTGCTCACTCTGTTTTTTCCTGCATATCAATCTCTTTCTTTCCTACTGCAGACTGGGCTGGAAACTTGGCAGCTGGAGACTCCCCACCTCAAATTGCACAGCTGTGCCACCAGAAATGGACTGATCCTATTTCCTCAGATCCAGGACTGGGGACAGGGTTGGGGCCCACCACAGAGTAGGTCAGCAACAACCAGGGGATAGGGCCATGTTATACAGACATGGCCTCTGGATCTCCAGCACTGTGCATTGAGCCCATTCCCAATAAAGAGGAAACCCTGGGGACCACACAGCCATTCCACTTAGGGTCTTCCACAGATGTGTCCCTCCAGAGCACTAGTCTCACCTTAAATGATTCACCAGCATCAGGATAGAAGCTCCGTAAGAAAACTCCTGAAAACCTAGCTTCCAGCTCAGTATTGTTCTAAGTAAACAGACTTTGCACACTGCTTTCCATAAATGCATCAGTAATGCATTTCAGTAAGCATTAGCTGTTAAACAAATACAAGGGCAGACCACGGCGGGGGGAGAGGTTCAGTCATTTGATGATGATGATAGTGATGAATAACAGCTGAATACACTGGAGGCTTCTAAATATGCATCTCATTTGAGTCTCACCACCATCCTGTGGGGTAAGTAAAATATAGTAAACACTTAACTGAGCACATACTATGTGCCAAGCACCCTTTTAAGAAGTTTACATGTATTCATTCAATCCTTGCAATTCCATATGCCACATATTATTGTTACCTTGCTTTTTTTTCTTTATAGATGAAGAAACTGAGGCACAGGGAAATCAAATAATATAGCTAAAGTTACATAGCTTATAAGGACACAACTGGGATTTGAACCCAGGCAGTCTGGTTCCTGAGTTCATGCTCGTAACTTCTATTCCGGTAGACCATTTTTATGACATTCACTTTATAGTGCCGAGTTCCATCAAAGCAAAGCCATAGTGAGTAGAAATAAAAATAACAATAGCTAATGTTTACCTCCCACTCACTATATATCAGGCGCTGTCCTAGGCATGGGTCCTCTACTTTCCCCCAATGATCCTGAACGGGAAGTTGTGTTGTGTTGCTTTTAGAAAACATGCTCAGAGATACAAAGCCCAGGGCTGAATTTCACATGCCTACTTCCACAGATGCAGGCTGTGTTCTGGAGACTGTAGAGGGTCAGGGAGATACTGGAAGAGCTGAGAGTTGGCCCACTTTGTAACAGAACCAAACGTGGGTTTGGGCAATGCTCAGAATAAGCCGTAGGGCTAGCGGAAATAAATATCCAAGTCCTAATGTTTGCTCTGGTCCCTCACAGCTTTCCCACCCAGGTCTACTTACTAGAACAAACATCCCTAGAGCAGGGGGTCTGACATAGAGCTGGCTTCTGCCACCAGAGTCTGTGTCCACTGGGGTCAGCTCCTGCTGAGAGTTGCTCTCCTCATCTGTAAAACGGGAATGTTGCTTGAAATGATCTAAACGTGATGAACATCCGAGCAATGACCTCCTGAGCTCTAAAACCTCCTGAGTCTCCCCTGATATGGGGTTTTATATCTAGGATTTCTTCTTAGAAGACACTCTCATTTTAGACTCATGCCTTCCTGGGTGCTATGGTCTGAATGGCTGTTTCCCCCAGATTCGTGTGTTGAAATCCTACCCCCCAAGGTGATGGTATTAGGAGGTGAGGCCTGTGGAAGGTGATTAGGCCTGGGGTGGAGCCCTCACGATTGGGATTAGTGCCCTTATTAAAGAGGCCTGGAGAGCTCGTTCAGCCCTTCCTTCCACCAGGTGAGGTTAGAGTGAAAAGGCAGCCCCCTGGGAAAGGGACGCTTACCAGACACCAAATCTGCCAGTGCCCCGATCTTGGACTTCCCACCCTCCAGAACCGTGAGAAGTAAATTTCTGTTGTTTGTGATATTTGTTATAGTAGCCCGAACGGACTAAGACACCAGGATTCATAGCAAAATAGAACTGTGATCCTGGGAACAGGAAGGGGAATGTGAGACAGGAAGTGCCTCCTAGGCCCCAGTCCACCCCTTAGGGCCCTCACAAATCCCCACCGGGGTTCCTGGCTCCAGGCAAAGGGGCAGCAGCTGTCCCTTGCCCCCGGGCTGGAGTCCTTACAGCCACCAAGGCAGGAGGCTCAAACCTTATGGAGAGCAGGAGACTGGAGGAATCATACACACGGTCTGTAACAGGCGTACTTGTAAAATCTTAGCACACAACCTTCCAGAAGTCCTCCTTCTCCCAAACCGCTCAGGTTCAGAGGCATTTAAATCATGGCTCTTGCAGGGAATCCTGCTCCTTTTTCATATTCTTTGGGAGCTATTGCGGAGGCACTGAGATCAGCAGAAGCTGCTGCTTCTGGAAGTTTTCTATTTCTCCGATGGTGATTCTTTCAACCAGCACTTACTGGATCTTTTTTTGTTTGTTTGTTTGGTTTGGTTTTTAAAGATTTTATTTATTCATTTGAGAGAGAGACAGAGCACACAAGCAGGGGGAGAGGCAGAGGGAGAAGCAGGCTCCCCGCTGAACCAGCCAGGACCCCCATGTGGGGCTTGATCCCAGGACCTGGAGATCATGACCTGAGCCGAAGGCAGACGCCCAACCATCTGAGCCACCCAGGCGCCCCCAGCACTTACTGAATCTTACTGGACAGAAATACCACTCGTCTAGAGCAGGCTAGGTACGGCACTGTTCTAAGGCAGTCACCTAAGTGAAAGCAGTTTTTCCTTACAGCAGACCTGGGACGAGAGCTTTCCTTTGAAGGAACTGATTTATGGAGGTCAAATAACTTGTCCAAGGTCACCCAGCTGATAAGGGTTGTGTGTGCATTTCCTGGGGCTGCTGTAACAAATGACTGCAAACTGAGTGGCTTCAGACAACAGAAATTTATTCTCTCACGGTTCTGGGGTCAGAAGTCCAAAGTGACGCTATCACCAGAGTCACACTTCCCCAAAAAGCTCTAACAGAGACTCTTGGCTTGCCTCTTCCAGCGTCTGATGCTCCAGGGGTTCCTTGGCTTGTGACTGCCTTATTCCAATGTCCACCCGAGTCTTTACGGGGCCTTCTCCCCCTCGGAGTCTGTTTTCTGTTCTGTCTCTTATGAGGATACTTGTCATTGGATGAAGGACCCCCCCCATCCCCTGTAATCCAGGATGCTCTCACCTCAGATCCTTCTTGTTTTACATCTGCAAAACCCCTTTCCCAAATAAGGTCACATTCACAGGCTCCAGGGGGTTAGGAGGTCCACAGATCTGTCAGGGCCAGCGTTCAATCCACTACAGCTAAGCAGCTGGGACTCACAGGCGGTCTTGCTCCAGAGGGTGGCCTCATCACCGTTCCGCTGCACCCCTCGCACACGCTGACTTTCCACAGGTGTCAGGAAAATGCCTGCTAAATTAATCTGAGCTTTTCACAAATCATCACAAGGCTGAAGGGATAATTTTTCCATGCTGATATTCTGTCCATGTTCCAGAAGGGTAGTGCATCAACTCTACTCACGCCATCCCACACATGCCCAGACGGAGGGGGAGGAATAACAGCAAATTAGGTTACTTTTTGAAGAGAACTGAATTAAACTTTGCCCATGTTAAAAGCTTGTATATTTTTAAAACTTCAAGCACAAGCATAAAACCCCATTGCCTCAAAACCACAGTTGACAAAACCACCATTGACAAAGAATTACTCCACAGACAGTGAAAATCTGACATAACGCAGCGATAGGCCAAAACACCGTGTTAGGTCATTACCCGGACGCCGGCAGAGTGAGGAGCTCCATCATAGCTCCTTTTTGATGAAGGGAAACAGATTTTTAAGTGAAGCCTGCAGCTTGAGTGTAGAAAACTTAAAGCTGCAGACAATCAGCATTGTCATTTAAAAGGGTGAACTCTATTTCTTCCGAGATAAAGCGATGAGCCCAGGCAAAGCACTCACTCCATCAGATATGATTTGAAACAGCTGAAAAATAAACTTCTGACAATAAGATTTTAGGACAGAAACACTGCCAGAGCTCTAAGTGCTCTTCAGAATAATAAAAAGAAAGTAAACAATGCCAGAAGAACAAAAGGAAAATTCTCAGCTTCATTTGTTCTCATCAAAGACCATAGAAAAATAATCCCTGCTCAGGCCCTTCTTCCGGGGTCCAAATTCCTGCCTTGTGCTCATCTTTCTGTTTAAGTTCAGTGCTCTTCAAGCTGTCATTAAATCGCTTGCCCTGGTGGACGGGGCCAAGATGGTTTCCAATCTAAAGCCAGTGAGAGCCTCCAGGCAGATTCTGAAAGCCTTTTACCACCTGAGCTTGGCCATCTGAGCTCTTCCTTTCACTGTGGTGACATTGACTTGGGTGTCTTGAGCCCTGTGGGAGAGCCGAGCCCATTGGCAGGATCCTCGTGCCTTCAGCAACCTCAGTCAGCCAAGAGCCTGGCATGAAGCACAAGGACAGGTAACAAAAAGCAACAGATCATGAGAAAATCCTCTGGATTAGGCATTTTGAGGAAAAGGCTCGTTTTGTCAGACACTCAGAAGTGCCCTGTGGACAGGCTAGAAGCTAGCTGGCCAACAAAGGAATGAGGGATAGATGAGTGACAGGCTGGGCTGTTGTTTCTCGAGGTGACTGAGGCTCAACTGTATGAACAGGCATGTAGTGATTAACTGACTAGCACCAGAATTTTACCAGCTACCCTGAAGCTTGCTGATTAACACTGTCCCTGGGGCCCGTGTTATAATGAGGTCCTTCTGATAACCTACTCCTTTGGAAGGAGTCCAAGAGGGACACGTGCCCTGTGGAATTCCTCATTGTAACTGGGCATGCTTCAGAGAGATTCCAGAGCGGTGATGATTTTACTTATTTAGGCTGGAGGTTATCTGCTCGTCCTCCTCCAGATCCCTTTAAGCCAAGGGAAGGGCACCTCATTAGTGTCAGATGACAGGGGTCTGGTTCCCTTTACTAGAATGAGCTCTTCATGTCATACATGCTCTGGAAGATCTGAAAAGCCTTTTCTCCTGGCCTCTAGTTAGGAAAGAAGGCATCATAACCGGACACGACAGCGGGAAGCACGGAAGCTTGCCATTACTACTCATCTTGGTGCTATTCATGGAGGCTCTCGGGGGAAATGTCCAAAAGCTTCTTTATAGCTCTCGCCATTAATCCTCAAGTTCTGGTTACCAGTCCTGTAGAAACATATGGATTACAAATGGTCTGGTAATTACTGTTTCAATAAAAAGTGAATGCATTATAATGAGGGTAGTAGTAGAACATTGGGATAATATGGGTAGGGAGTGAATTGGTAGTGTTTTCTTGTTTCTTTTGCTTTATACAGTCCCAGTAGGGGAAAATGCCATTTTTAAAGAGAACTGATGGGATTTTTTAAAAGATTTTATTTATTTATTTATTTATTTATTTATTTATTTATTTATTTATTTGGGATAGAGCGAGAGTGAGAGCAAGTGAGCGAGCAAGAGAGAGAACACAAGTGGGGGGAGAAGCAGAGGGAGAAGGAGAAGCAAGTTCTCCACTGAGCGGGGAGCCTGATGCAGGGCTCGATTCCAGGACCCTGAGATCACGACCTGAGCCAAAGGCAGATGCTTAACTGACTGAGCCACCCAGGCGCTCCTAAAGAGACATGGTGGGATTTATTTAAGAAATTAATATATACCTCTTTCCCCCCACCCAAGTTCTGAACTATTTGAGAGATAGGCAAGAAATAAGGCAAAAGATGGTCAAAATATCATCTTGGTTAATTAGAACAGCTAGGATGTGTGCCCTGGGGTTAGGAAGCATTGCCACATACATGGGCAGTCTCAGAAAATATAAGCCTCTCCACCGAGGGATGCCCATGGCTTATTAAATTCTTAATACAGTAGTCTCCCCTTATCTGTGGGCAGATGTTCCCAGATCCCCAGTGGATGCCTGAAACCACAGATAGTACCAAATATTACATATTCTGTTTTCCTCTACATGCATACCTATGATAAAGTTTAATTTATAAATTAGACATAGTAAGAGATTAGCAACAATAATGAAATAGAACAATTTTTACAATATACTTAATAAAAGTTACGTGAATGTGATCTCTCTCTCTCAAATATCTTACTCTACTGTATTTACTCTTCCCCTTCTTGTGAGGATGTGAGATGATAAAGTGCCTACGTGATGAGATGAAGCGAGGTGGATGGTGTAGGCATTGTGATGTCACGTTAGGCTACTGCTGACCTACAGACCGTACATGGAAAGGAGGACCCATCTGCTTCCAGACCACATGGTTGGCCATGGGTAGCTGGAACTACAGAAAGCAAAACCGTGGATAAGCTGGGGGGGGGGGGGTACTGTATTAATGTTATTAACTCATATTATGAACTAGTAGAATTTTTAGACTCTCACATGCTTAATTGTTGGTCTGTGTCACAGTTTTCTAGCCTATAAGGACCATGTCTTGCTCTTATCTCCAGAAAATCACACACTAATTACTTAGTAAATAGTTCTTGATTAGCGGAATAATTTTGGTCTTGGAAGAATTCTCTTTATATAACCAAGAACTCTTAGGTCTTAGTCTTACAGCTGAAAGGGACCTTAGAGACCCAGGTCTGGGAGCTGAAAGGCAACTTGCTTAGGGCCCCCCAGGCTCAGAGACGAGAGCCAAATCTGAGTTTTCTTGATCCAAGCCTGTTTTTCTTTTTACTTTATCACATTGCCTCTCTACACAACTCTCTAACTGGTGGCTCTCTCTTCTCTAAATCCATCTCATTCCATTTTTTTTCTCTCTTTGGCAAATGCCCTAAATTCACGAAGAGGGAAAATGGAGGAAAGGTTGGAACAGGGATTTCTGGCTTCTGTGTTTGGATTACTTGCTAGGGGGGATTAGTCTTCTTGCTCTGCAGCTTCTCTCTTCCATCAGCTTAAGGGGCAAAAGAAACCCTAAACATTTGGATCAGCAACAGGTTGGTCCTCTGCCATCCTTCCCCCAGCCAGGCAGTGCTCACTGCAGCCCACAGACAGTGGTTCTACCCCCTTCCTTCCTGCAAAGGAGCCAGATGAAGCGAGCAGACCTTCAGGGGCTGACCCCTCAGCCCAAGAAAGCCAAGGCAATACCTGGCACGGCTGTCATTGGCTTAGAGCCCAATGTCCCTCACTGCCTGCCTTGATGGCTTTGGCTGTGAACACTCTCCTTACAAAGGAACCTCTCACGGGCTCCAGCTACTGGAGCCCTACAGCCAGGGTTTCAGGAAACTGGGGTGAAATGGGCAGAACAAGAGTTTGTCCAAAGACCGAACAGGACAGGAGGTTCCCACTGCTTGGAAATCTGTGTGTTCCCGAGACTTGCAGAACAAAGACCTACACATGGTTATTTTGGCAAGAACAGGAAGGTTTCGATTCTCCTTTTCCACCCCCTGGAAGTGGCCACCTAAGCTGTGCGTGCGGAAGGAGCATCTGTGTTCGCACTAACAGAGCCTCGGGGAGGCCTCCCGGCGCTCTTCCAGGCAGCTCCAGCGACGGGAGGGCGGCGGTGGTCGCTGCACACGGAGTGAAGGGCTCGGGTTCTCCCTTTGCGCTCCGCGTTTCCAAAATGACAGCGGCCAGCGAGGGTGCTCTGATGGCCTCCGCTCCCTGCAGCTCTCCCCAGGGGCGCTGAAATATCCTCTGAGGCCACATCTTGCCTCCTTGAGGTGTTATTTTTGGAGAGGGCATTTGGGAAATGACAACATAAAAATATGCAGGGGGAGCCTTGCGCATCTCTCCTGCGCGGGGTCCCTGAAGTGCGGGGACTGGATCTGGCAGCGCGCCGTGTGCGGGACGGCTCTCCCCATCTGGAGCCCAGGTGTGCGCCTCGCCCCCGGGTCCAAGACGCAGATGCCGGCGACTCGTGAGAGCAGGGCAGACCCGCCTCACCTACCTCTGTTCCACAGAAACGCTTTTACTCTTGGATGTACGATGTCCAGATCCACTTTGATTTGTAGATCAAGTGTAGCTGCCATCAAGCAGACGAACGCACGAAGAAAGAAGCGATTTTGTTAACTGGTTGTTGAGAGTCAGTGTGGATAATGGCTAAGAGTTTACAGTCTGGGTCAGAGACCTGAGCTCAAATGCCAATTCCGTTCCCGGTTCTCTCTACGACCTTAGAAAAGTAAAGCTATTTGTCCAAGCTTCATTTCTTCCATTATAAAAGAAAGATCATTGTAGTTCCTGCCTGGGAGTATTGTAGTGATGAGTAAGAAGGAGAACACTTGTGAAAAAGTCACATGCCACAAGGCCAGTCACATCATCAAAGCCCAGTTCACCGATTGCTGCCATTACTATCAAGCTTAGAAGCAAGGGCTCCCCTCTGCAAGACCCCTTTCCAAATACTTCCATCCAGAGCTGCCATTCCGTCTTCTCCCGCTGTTAGAATGTCTTCATCCTAAACCAAAGTCTCACTCCCCTTGTCTTCTGGTCTTGGCATTTTCAGCTACCTTTCTGGAGCCACGTGTTAAAAACTCGCATCCTTTTTGTGATGGCCGTGACCCGGCCACCACATGGCATGGCTCTGAGGGACTCCCCTGACGTTGTAATCTGTGTAAATGGCACCCCCTGGTGCTAGCCCTCTAAGGAGAGGTGACTAGCAAGGATGGAAGGGAAGAAAGGTTGGAGAGAGATTGGCCATATTCTTTTCCACAAAAACCCCTAGCGAAGTAAAAGATCACGCTGATGCCCTACCTTCTCAGGCAAGCAGCTACAATTCTATCAACGCTTCCTCAGTGAACAAGAATTCACCTCAGAGTCCATTCATTACCCTTGGACCACGCTCCTCTGAAAGCGAGATACCCAGAACTAAGTCAACATTCCAGATGAGACGTGACCAGAGCCAAATAGAGTGGAAGTTGACCTTTTTGTTTTTCTGGATACTGTATTCAGGATGCCACTGTGATCCAAGGTAGTTTTAGCACTGAGTACGTATAGCGGTTATTTCCTGGACAATGGCTTTGGCTTTTAATCACATGTTGTCCTACAATAGCTCTTCATTTATCTTGAATTGTTAGGTTCTTTTTATTGTTATTATACTTCGCAGCACCAGGAATGATGAGCTTCTTTTTCAAACTGTCTATGTTGGGAGTTGCCTGAGATACATCTGTGTTTGAACATTTTAATGACTCCTGTTAAGTCTACCACAGTTTCTGGGTCAATGAAAATGTGCCTTATTTGCATATTTAAGCAGAACCAAATCAAAGGGGCAGTATTTACTAAAATTTAAAATGGCCACCGTGGCAATGCAATACATCTATTCTGTGTATGTGGCTTTCCTGGGATAAAGTACCCTTGCAAAAATGGCAGTAAGTTCCTATTTGGTTAATGAACCACAATTCCCCAAAATAAAACCATGACGCTTATGGGAACCCTTAGTAATAAGTCTTCACGTGTGGTTTTCTCGCTCACATTCTTTATATATGGAGTGATTTCCAAATTAGGCTCTGTGGAGCCCATGGGGTTCAGAAGGGATGTCCCAGGGATATGGGAAGGGCAGAAAGAGTGAGAACAGAGGGTGGGGCTCCTGTCAGCCCTTTATTTCACCCAGAGTTGTTGGCTGTTTGCTGTTGTATGTATTGAACTTCCCTGTAATATTTCCTTTGGGGGAAAAAAAGTTTAAACACCATTAAGCCATTCTCTGCTCACTTCAGAGTGGTAGGGAGTACAATCACTTCCATGTTTCCTCTTATGAAATGGATTTCTGGGTGAAGTGGATTGAAGATGAGCTAATATTAGATTTTTAATTGCTGAATTTGGCACTAATATGTTTAAAACTCTCAACAACCTTGGTCTGAAGGAAGAGTAACCGCACCATCACCACCACAATCCCTGTCAAGCCTTGGACATAGCTGGAGATGGAGCTCAGATCTGGAGGAACGCTGGGGATTTGAAGGACACCTTCTAAGCAGTGTTGCAGGTTTGTGATTTGCTTCAGGCTTTGGGGAAGTTCCTTGAGAACTTCAATCCTCACCTTCTGTTGTGATGATGGGAAGGGGGGTATAGCTCTTCTGCTTCTTGAAAAAGACCCCTTCTGTGGTTTTCTTTCTCAGAGATGAAATCCTGATATCTAAAAATGGGTCAGTGACTGGCCTTCATTGGTGATCTTCTTTGGGGAAATTTCTGAAGGAGAAAGTGCAGGTTGGGCAGACATATTTCCTGTCTCCACCATACCTCAGCCTGATTCCTAGAGCTCCAAGACAGGAGAAGCCAGGGTAGGGCACGCTGACATCTACCTTCGCCTCCCAGATTATAGTTTTGGCTGTCAGGCCTCCTTTAAGAATCAGATTTTCACAAGATTTGGGGGATCATACCAAACTTCTCATCATTTTATGTACCATAAATATTTAGGAATATCTTAAGTCTGTTGTTTCATTGTTTCCTTATCTGCAAGAGGGAGATAATACTATCTTTCACAGAAGACACTTGGACTAATTAAGTGAAGAGGGATGACAAAACAATAGGAAGAACAATAATAGGAAGAAGTCTAGAATGAATGTGGAAAGAGACAGTAGCAAAAATTACAGGCGTTTGGCTGAGGTGGATGATCCCAAATCTCGAGCGCTAGGAAGGAGAGAGGTGAGGAATACCACATGGTGAAAATCTCATTGCACTGGAAAGGGGACATTACTATGATGTCTTCACCCCCTTCACACTTATGGAGCAAGAGAAAAAAATCTGAACTATGTTCAATATAAAAACTAAACTAACCGAGGGGCTTCTGGGTGGCTCAGTTGGTCAAGCATCTGACTCTTGATCATAAGATAAAGCCCTGCATCCACACCCAGTACAGAGCCCACTTAAGATTCTCTTAGTCTGCCCCTCACCACCCCCTCAGAAAAATAATAAAATAAAATAAAATAATGTTAGGAAATATTTCCATTTTTCTTTTCTTTCCGTGTTACAGTAAATTAAATCATCTTTTGACCAACAAAAATGTACAAACTTTCTCCCTAATGTGTATTAGGTGCATTTAGCACCAGGAATGATGAGCTTCTTTGAAAGTAACTTTAGTTAAGACATGTATCTTTTCAGTTTGTGGGATTCCACCCAATTTGATATTCTCGTTATATTTAACTTACACGCATTGAGTGTCTCCTGTGATGCTATTAAATTCAGAGAAAGGTTTAAATATATAGTGTAGAAGTCTATTAGGCCTGTTTATTTCTCTGTAACTAATCTCTGCGACAAATCTGCATGAGTCCCCATCCTACTGGGCCCAGGGGTGGGAGGGACCAACAGGGGACAGAAAATTTTCCATTTTCAGGAATCTTTGGGTTCAAAACAGTGTCTTAAATCTTAAAGAGATTCTTCAAGGTGCATGCCCATCTTTGGGAAAATGTTTTACCACCGAGGTTTCCTGCCTCCCTCAACCAAAATGGCATCTGGCTGAAGAGGGATGCCCAATGTCCTCAAGGTGATGAGGAAGACGGTGTACCAGCTGGGTCTCTGACCCAGTGTGGTTGGCCAGGGCTGTTCCCTGGGCGCTTGTGTGATGTCTGTGACTAAAGTTCATGGCTGATGAAACTCATGGTCTGTTGATTACTGGCTCCAGCTCGGGGCCCCTCAATTGGTCTGGTTTTGGGTGTTGGGCATCTAACTGCTGGCTCTATCATGTAGCATGTTCACTTGTTTTTGAACAACTAGCTACATGTCTACTACATAGCTTCCTGGCACTACAGAGGCATGACCTTCTCTCTCCCCCACACCTAGACTGAGTCTACTCCATAGCCATTGTGTGGGGTTCTTTTTCCCAATGGGACAGCTTCACGTAGGGCACATACAATCTTCTCAAAGCCCTAGGAAATCTTGGAGTTCACACATGTTAGCCTCATTTCTGGAGAAAATCTATGCCTTACCCCAGATCATTACGCTAGCACTTTACCTTTTCCAATCCATCACTTGAGAGATGTCGTGTTTGTTACAGGAATTCTTTAAAGAGCTTTAGCATTTCCTTAGTCTTGGGAAACCTCTTTTCACTAGGATTGCCTTCAAATTATTTTATTTCTTAGGCTCCTTTCGAGAGTTTCAATTCCCCTTCCTCTCTGAGAGGGATTCTCCCATAATATGCCCTTCTCCTTCCTGAAGCGGCATCCACTCTCTTCCTTCCCCAGAGTCATAATGAGGCAAGAAATCTGTCAAAGGGAAACAAAGCAGGAAGTATTTTTATTATTATTATTCTCTTTACCGATACTTTATTTATTTTTTTTTAAAGATTTTATTTATTTATTTGAGAGAGAGAATGAGAGACAGAGGGCACGAGAGGGAAGAGGGTCAGAGGGAGAAGCAGACCCCCTGCTGAGCAGGGAGCCTGATGCGGGACTCGATCCCAGGACTCCGGGATCATGACCTGAGCCGAAGGCAGTTGCTTAACCAACTGAGCCACCCAGGCGCCCCCCGATACTTTATTTTATCTAATCCTTGCAATAGCCCTGAGGAGTACTTGTTATTACCCTCATTTGCCAATGAGGCGTTCAGCCTGGGTACGTCACTTTCCCAAGCGATTGAACCAGGATTAACGACAAATCCTGTGCCTTTCTAGCATGCCAGCCCGCCTCCCCAAGGACCTGCAGGAGGGAGACACTCCCGAGTTGTTTTCCACTATCAAGGACCTGCTCTTCCATATCCCCAGCACTTCAATGTGATTAGTCTTTCAGATTTGCCCCCCAACCCCAGTGCGATGCAGGAGAGGAGAAATGCACAGCCTTTTAAGGTGCCTGGTCAAAAAGGCACTTAATACAGAATTAATACATCATCGCTGCAATTGCAATTTGTTTCTCTGTGAAAACCAGGGAGATGCTCACTTATTTGTGACCTCTTCCTTCAGAAAGAGCCAGCAACTATGGTGAAGTAGCGAGTTTACAATAAACAATAAAAGGTGAGCGCAGAGGCTTTTTATAGCAAGTCCAAACGTTTGGCAGGAGCCCAGAAGACATTACTCTTTCTCCATTAGGATTCTCTCCTACACAGTTTTCCAGAGGAGGATGAAATTCCTTGGGTCATGTTATAAACATTCATCTTCTAAATCATGCCCCTAATAGAAAGAACAGAAGACAAAGCATGTGCTGTAAGTCATTCGCCCGCAGAATGTTCTCCGCACACGGTAATATAACATGTGGGGTCAGCCCCTGCGTCAAAGACCAAATACACAAGTGTAAAGAGATGGGAGGAAAAAGACAGACTCCACATGGCCAGCCTGGGGGAGGGCAGGGCGTCACTCTGGGGAGGGGAGGCTTGGAAAAGCCTTGCAGGGGAGGAGCAGAGGGAAACGTGGAATCACTGGGCTTTGCAGCCATCAGGGACAGAGATGGGAATAAATTCAAGGGTGTGGGGGCAATGCACATCGGAGCAAGGAGGAGGGCATGGTTGGGGGAAGTGGGGCAACTTCTTGGCCAGTATACAATGAGGTATATTCTAGAAGCAGGCCAGAGCTAAGGAAGGCGCCTTTCCTTTCCTCCAGGCTCCAATCCCTTCCAGACTCCCCAGATCTTCCTTTCTTAACATGTCCTCCTTTCACTCTGCACCCAAAGGGAAAAAGGTTTGCACCCTGGCAGAGCAGACAGCTCAAGGGATAGTTTCTGTCTCAATCTCATCAATCCTTTCCTCTCCAGCTAAATAAATCCTTTAGCTTTTTCAGTCCTGTCGAGGAGCCAAGCAATATATACAATTCACTTGAGTCGTGCATTCCCCAGCACCCAATACAGGAACCCTCCCTAGATGCCCTGTCCTGAGTAGCTGATGAACTGTCATTGCCTCATTTGTTAATCTCATAGACCCCTCCTCCGAGTTCACAACCTCTCTCTTACCCCTGCCTAGTTCAAGCGTCACAACCTAGGAAAGCAACTCTAATAGAGCACTGTGCAAGGAGTCTGAAGACTGGTTATGCTTCTAATTGCTGAATGGCCAAGAGTAGTTAGAATAAGGAGGAGGATATCTACCACTGACTGAGCATCTAGAAGGTCAGGCCCTATGCTAAGCCCTTGGGGTAATTATCCTAGGAAAATGATTACCATTATTTTAAAATTTTCTATTAACTGGAAGCTTTGGTATCTCATTAACTTGCCTTATTTTTCTCCATAGTTATTAAATTTGAAAACAAAACTGAAAGGGTTTCCTGATTCTCAGAGTAAGAAGAGAAAGGGACTGTGTGTGTGTCAAGGTTCTGTGGCATTTTCCTCATCAGACTTCAAGTGGGAAAACAGGTAGTAGGAGTAGAAAAGGCAAGTAGGCAAATCTCTGAGACATTTAAGGGACAGGAAAGCAGGAAATAGGATGCTGCCCTAGGAGACATGTGTCCATGCGGTGGACAATGACTGCGCACCTTAGCTTTGCTCAATAATCGGAGGCCTGCTCTCAAGTCTTGACCCTGGTGCTCATTGCCTAGGTGATCCTGGGAAGTTACCTCATCTTGATGAGCTTCAGGTTCTAGTTTGTAAGATTAGCAATGGCCAGTTACCAAACTCAGGGGCTACAACTCTAGTTCAGGCACCTTCTCCCCCAACAGACTAGCTGTGTGTGACCTTGGGTGAGTCACTGAACCTTGTCTGAGGTCATTTTCTCATCTAAAATGGAAATACTGACGCCTATGCTACCCTCCAGATCAATGTGATAATGCTGGACCAGTGCTGTTTATGAAGCGAAGGGGTCAACAGGTGGTGATGCAGGTCCCTTTTAGCTAACACCTATTCAGAGGCAGTGACCTCATTTCCTGGAGACGGGCCTTGCAAAGCCTCCAGCAGCCTGGCCCTCTCCACATGGCTACTCCTTGTTTCCCACAGCTATAGATGAGGGAAGGCTCCTCGGGGGTGCTTACTCAACAGGCATTATTATCTTATTTCTCTGCTGATCAGAGTCTGGCCAAAAAATCAAAGGATTTCTCTTTCAATCTGGCAGTCATTTTCTTCTTCACTCTAAAGTCACTAAGCAAGGTCAAGGTCAAGGAACTGAATTCCTTAGAAAAGTGGTCCCTGATTGTCTGGGGGAAATTTGTTCATAGTTAGGATGGGTGTGTCAAGACCCCTGTGGCTTTCTTTCTCATGGTTTTTGTAAATTAAACCAAAGGTGGATTGTGTTGACCCAGGCATTAACTATGACTTTTTTATGGGCTGTTTCAGGTATCTTTTGTGAATTTTACGATCCTCTCTTCTGGGATGGGTGGAGTGGTGGTTGCCTTGTTTTTCAGTTATTGATTTAAATTAATCATAGCTCATCCTGTCCAACACTGGACTGTGTACACAGGTGACAGGCTATTCATCTTTAGGCATTTAAATCCTGCCTGCTCTTACGTATTAGTAGAGATAGACTATCAAGCTGCAAAAATATAAGGATCTTCTCCCAAAGAGACCTCTCATACAGCTTCTTAAATGTTATCAAAATAGAAAAGAAGCATTCAGCTTTGGAATCTATATTCTGATATTTTTAAGTGGCTAATATTGAGGAACAAACTGAATTCTGTCTTTGGAACTAACAAACTTATTGACTTCTTTGGAAAGCCCCAACCTTACTACTTGTTAACTGTGTGTTCTTGAATAAATTACTTTACTTCTCTGAGCATCAGTTCAGTTTCTTCATCTAAAGATGAGGGTATGGGAGTGTCTGGGTGGCTCAGTTGGTTAAGCGCCCAACTCCTAGTTTTGGCTCAGGTCATGATCTCAGGGTCATGGGCTCGAACTCCATGTTGGACTCCGTGCTCAGCTGGGAGTCTGCTTAAAGATTCTCTCTCTGTCTTCCTCTGCCCCTTCCCCCCTCCCCACTCACACGCTCTCTCTCTCAAATAAATAAATAAATCTTAAAAAAAAAAATGAAGATAGGGGCTCCTGGGTGGCTCAGTCATTAAGCGCCTGCCTTCGGCTCAGGTCATGATCCCAGCGTCCTGGGATGGAGCCCCGCATCGGGCTCCCTGCTCAGCGGGAAGCCTGCTTCTCCCTCTTCCACTCCCCCTGCTTGTGTTCCTCTCTCACTGTGTCTCTCTCTGTCAAATAAATAAATAAAATCTTAAAAAAAAAATGAAGATAGGGCCCCAAACCCTACTACATCATTTTTTAACAATATATTTACTTCATTTCTAATATGCAAGGTCTTCGGTTCCTTATGAGTTATGATGTAAGGGTAAGGGTACCTTTATTTCTCATTGTCATTAACATAATGCCTTGGACAGGGTAGATGTTTGACATATATTTATGGGATGGGATGGAACTGAGTTAATTGTAAATGGTGCTTACTCAGAGCATCAGGTTGATTTCCCAGGGGCAGCACGACTGTACATCCTCAGTTTACAGAGGAAGGAACTGGGAGGGAAGAGGTCAGTGGACCAGAGAGGTCAGCCAACAGGCCCATGAGCACACAGTCTTGGGTGGTGGACCTCAGACTAGAATCTGGACCACCTAAATCTCAGTCCAATTGCCCTTCCACCACACACAACAGCCTCTCACATCTTGTTTGCACTTACTTAGAGGAAAAAATATAAAAAAGAAGTGATGCAAAGATATAAAATTTTAACTCCACCCAAAATTATCAGAGTCCCAAATCAATGAAGCCTAAACTGTTTTTAAGTTTTTAATTAATTGAGAGTAAGGGCTATCCTGAAATTCAAAGAAAATTTTGTACCCTCAAGACATTCCAGTATAGCAAGATAAGTGATAGAGAATGACAGGGAGTGGATGCCATTTACATAGGATGGTCTGCAAAGGCCTCTTGGGTGGGGGTGACATTTAAGTAGAGACTTGAAGGAAGAGAGGGGATATCTATGCAAGTATCTGAGAAAGAGTATTCAGGCAGAGAGAACGCTGAAGGTAAAGGCAAAGCTGGGGGCGTGCTCAGGCCATCCTGGCTGCCATGGAGCAAGAGAAAGGAAGAGAGGGAGGAGATGAGGTCAGAGTCGGAACATCCTCTTACATAGGAGGAGAAGCAGGACCTTGGTAAGGATTGAATATTTTACCTAGATGAGCTAAAAGTCATGTAGGGTTTCAAGCAAAAGAGGAAAGTGGTCTGATTTACATTTTAGAAAAATGACTGATGGCTCTATGAAGTATAATCTGCAGGGGAGCAAGTGTACAGAAGGGACCAGTTAGAAGTCAAGGGGTGATGGTAATTCTGACTAGGGTAGTAGTACTGGAGGTGATAAGAAGTTATCAGACTCAGGATATATTTAGACGGTAAAACCAATGGAATTTGCCACAAACTGGAAGTGGGTTGAGAGGTGGGAAGGAGTCAAAGAGACTTCAAGACTTTTGACCAAAGCAGCAAGAAGAAAGGAGCCACTGCTAAATGAAGTGGGGAGAACTGAGGGAGAAGCAGATTGGCGGTAGGGGTGGGAATAAAAAGCTGGTTTTTGGAAATGTAGTTCGACATTCATATTGGATATTTATGTGGAGATGTCAAGTGGGAAACTAGATGAAATCTGGAGTTCAAGAGGAAGGTCAGGTTGGATTTATAAATTTGGAAAGAATCAATGGAGAGATGGTATTTATAGCCATGGGACTATATAAGATAATCTTGGAGGGATCATTCTTACAGGAGAGTTCCCAGGACTGAGTCCTGGACATTCCAGCAGCTAGAGATCAGGAATATGAAGAACCTTATAAAGCAAAGGACACTGAGAAAGTGCATCCACTGAGATAGGAAGAAGAACCAAGAGAAGTGGTGAACTAGAAGCTAAGTGAAAAAAACTGTTTCAAAAAGAAAAGAGCGATCAACTGTGTCAAATGATGAGGGCTGAGATTTGACCATTGGACTTGGCAGCATGAAAGTCGTCAGTGGATCTGGCAAGAGCTGTCTTGGTAGAGCTGTGAAGATGAAAGTCTGGTCGAAAGTTTTCAAGGAAGAATGGGAGAAGAGGAAGTGGCAACTATACATACAGACAATTCTTTGTAGAAGATGATGATGATGATGTTGATGATTATAGAAGAGCAGAGAAATTGGAACTGGAAGTATGCATGAATCAGTGGAGATACTTGACTGTGTTGGAAACAGTCCCTGTACAGAAAATGTAGGAAGAGAGGACAGTGGCTAGACCCATGTCCTTGAGTTGAAGAGAGGAGAAGGAATCCAGTGATCCTATGGAGGGTTTGGCTCCATATAGGAGCCGAGACAGTTAATTCACTGTAACCAGAAAGTAGGCTGAGCATGGTCGTGTAGATACAGTCAGCAGAAATGGTGAAAGTTCTCTTCTGCTAACTCCCGCTTTCTCAATGAGATGAGGAGAAAGGCCATTAGCTTTGGGAGAACAGGATAGATAAAGTATTGGAAGATAGAAGAGTGAGAAGAGTTGTGAAATGATAGCTAACGAGAATGATGGCCCAGAGAAATGAAGTAGAACGGCTGGACAACTTGCACACTGCCTGGCCCAGAGTCAGACTTAATAAATCTTCGGGATGAAAGATGACCCGAGAACCTAAGGAAGGCGCCAACTTGAGATCCAAGTCCCAATATAGTGCACAACTCAGCCCATCAGATTTGAATCCATATTCAATCATGCATATTTGGCTATTTTCCTGAAGTTCCATTGAAGGAAACTATAAAAATCATGATTTAAACATCTTTCCTGGCAACCCAAAAGAGGGCTCCAACTTGCCAAATGATAGAATTACAGACTCTCCTTGGAAAGCTCCTTTCCCGAATAGAGATTTTTATTGCCACATTTCATCTCCCAGTATGGTACTGTTCTCTTTATTGGTACCTTTATATCCCTTACAGGTTTTTAAACATCAGTTTCCCAGCATCCATCATTTTTACAGACCCTCTTCCCATTTTCCACACACAAAAATGTTCTCTTACACTTTCCTTAGGAATGTTCCATGAATTTCATATGTTTACAAACTTTTACTGTCCCAGAAAGTCACTTCCCTCTACCCCCCCGAGAAGTATCTAGTCAGAGAAATGAAATATGTGAACCAAAGGCTTAGCCTTCTTTTCAACTCATTCATCTGAGTTAGCAAGGTCTCCTGAGCCTTTGGCTGCCTTCTAAATGAGTGATTCACCTGCTTGTGGACAATTTCAGTAATTTTTTGGTAATAGTCTTTGGTTTTCAGCCGGAGGTTGCCTCGGGAATCATATCTTTCAAAAGTTTTGAGACTCACAAACTTTGACCAGAGTAATTCTCAAGGGATTGATTCCTAGGTTCTGCTTTTCCTCTTTCTTTCCTTTTTCTTAAAAAAAGAACATGTCTCAGTGAAATAATTAATCTTCAGAATTAACCAAAAGTCTAGGACCTAATTTTTTGAAGATCTATGAAGGCAGCAGCCAGAAGCTATATTGCCATAGTTAGATAGAGATACATAAGTAGATAAAGAATTTTTATTTCATTTTGGAAACATAACCAAAAGATCCCAAAACTAATAAAATCGACACCATTGCTTCTTTTACACGTTACCTTCCTTCTGGAGCCTATCCTTTAGTAGTACTTTCAGCAATACTTACAAACAGTGAATTCTTCCCGTTTTTGTCTGAAAACGTCAAAATTTTACCTTCCCTCTTGCATGCAGTTTAGCTAGCTGTAGAATTCTAGTAAGGTTTTTGTTTCTGCTCAGTACATTGGTGTATTACTCCACTATCATCTGGTCTCTACTGTGGCTGGTAATATGTCTCTTATAAGTCTAAATATTCCTTTTTTTTTTTTTATAAATTGTCTCTTATATTGAGTTTCTTTCAAGAGCCTCTCTTTTTTATTGATGTTCCACATTTCCACCCCGAGGCATCTAGGTGTGAATCTGACTTTATTTATCCTCTTTGGGACTCCCTGTACTTCTTATGCCATGTCATCAATTAGGGAAATTCCCACTCATTAGGGTATTTTTAGTATTAACTAAAATGTCCTTTTCCTCTTCTTAAACTCCTATTAGGTACAGGTTAGACATCTTATTTTCTCCCCCAGGCTTTTCATGTCTATTTCATAGTTTGGGTTTCTTTATTTTTCTGTTAATTCTCCTCAAATAGATCTTTTCATTTGTTGATTTCTCTTCAGCCATATCTAATCTACTGTTTCATTTGTTCACTGAGTTTTTAATATTAATGACTTTTTTACTTTCAGAAATTCTATTTTCATTGTTTAGTTCTTTTTTCATGCTTCTGATTTTTTCTTTTATGCCCTTAATCATTTAAATTCCCTTATTTTAAAGTCTCTAGACAACTGTTCTATTATCTGAAGTATTTGAGCCTACAATCTTCTTATTAGGTGGGTCTTCTTATTCTCACTCATGTTGGATTTTTTTAACCTCCTGTGTTTTATAACTTTCCACTGTGAGTTCATCCTCAGTGGGAATGGTTTTCTGTGAGAATCCCCTTCAGCCTTGATTATGGGAGCAATCCTCCAGGGAGATGTGAAGAGGAATAGGAGTAATTTGATTTTCTTTTGCTTCTGTAGGTGCCTCATAGGCATCACTGGCTCTGGCTTTGGGGCATCTGTACCATGGTGTTTGCATATTTTGAACTACTAATTTGCCAGGAGCTCAGTCCAGGGATTTCCATTTTCCAGAGTGCTTTTCCTCACTCAGAACCTCAGCAGAGCTAGATGAGCATCCCTGTGATCTCCCTGGCCCACAGGGCAGAATGTTTTCTAGTCCAAACTTTCACTGATGTCTTTTAAGAGTTTGGGTTTTAAGCGGACATGCCAGTTTCTGTGGCAGCCCATAATCTTGTCTCTGTCCCTGCACGGCTATTAAAATCCAACCCGAGGCAGAACCTGACCGACTCCCATGACCTCCCCACACTAGCTGCGGTATTAACATACAAGTTTGTTTTCTTAGGCTTACATTTTCCCTTTATTTTTGGCACCCAGGTAATTCTCATTCCTTCTTGAAAATGAAATCAGACATAAGAGAACTTCCACAAACTTCCATTCCACATCTACTTGCCTACCAGCAACTCCCCTCCACCTTTCCTCCTGTTACTATGGATAAACCATCTGTGTCTGCAGGTCAGTCCCTCCACTTTGTCACCAGCTCCCATTCCCTTTCAGTTATTCAATGACATCACTCCAGTAATTCTCTCTCTCTCCTGCATTAACCGAACTCTCTTTTCTGGACTACTCCTATCGGTATAAATATAGTTATTTCTCCTATCTTAAAAAAGCCTCAATTCCTCTTCCTATTCATCTACTGCTTCACTTTTCTGTTTTCTTTACAGAAAACTTCTGAAAGTTTCTGCCTCCCAGTTCCCTTTTCCATTTCTTTCTTATGCACAGTCCAATCAAGCCTTTGCTCTCACCATTCTTCCAAAACCACTCTTTTCAAGGTCACCAATGACCTCCACATTGCTAACCAACTCTCAGTCAGCATCTTGGTATTTTAGCAGATTGGGGTGTAGTAGATCATTCCCTTCTCCAGGAAGGGAATCCTTGTCATTCAGGACTCCACATTTTCCTTGTTTTTCTTCTTTCTCATCAGCCATTTCTCACTCTCCTTTGCTCATTCTTCCTTTTCTCCCCAAACTCTAGAGTACCCCAGGGCTCAGTCCTTGGGTGTCTTCCCTTTCTAACCACATGCAGTCCACTGATGATTTCATCTAGTTTCAAGACTTTAAATGCCATTTATGAGCTGACAATTCCCAAATGTATGCCTCTAGCTTGTAACTCTCTCCTCTGTTCTAAATTCATGTCAAACTGCCCTCTCAACATCTCCAATAGGTTGTCTAATAGACATTCCAAACATATCTTGTCCAAAATTGACCTCTTGATCTTTCCTACCAATCATGCTCTATCCTTAGTTTTCCCTATCTCAGTTAATGGTAACTCTGCCCTTATGATTATTCAGGCAAAACCTGGGAGTCACCCTTGACTTCCTCTCTTCTCTGGATCTGAAGGTAAAGCCCTGGAATCAGGGCGTTTGTTCCACTCAATGAATAAATTTGTATGAGCACAGAAAAAAGGGAGTATATATCCTGTTAGGGAGAGGTAAGAAAAGCAATAAGTATAATACAAAACTGAACATGCCAAATGAGAGATGCAGAAAGTAGGGAATGATCATACCAAGAGACAGAGAAGCTTTGGGGTATATAGAAAGACAGAGGCTTTTGAGATGATCCTGAAGGATAGCAATGATTGGAGTGCTTAGGGGGAGTGGGGGGGAATTTTAGGTGAAGGAAGCAGCTGAGCAAGACACCCATCTTCTGGGTTAGTGTCCCCTTCCCCTTGAGTAGGATTCTTTTTGCCTACCTTGGCACTATATCCTGTGGGAGCCTTTGATAATCCCTTGACTTATCCTCATCCTATCCCAGCCCCAACATATTTCAAATCAAAGTTGCTATATGTTGCCGACATTAATTTCCAAAATGCCTTTCACAGGTTACAGGCTTCCCTCTCTCAATTCATGTTACTGCTATCCCAGTTCACCCTTCTTTGTCCATGTTGTGTCTTGTTGGTCTCTTTGCCTTTGGGCTGCTTCGTCCTCTGTTCATTCTATTCACTGTAGCCACTCAGCCAACACATAAGAGCCTATTTTGCACCAGGCACTGCTCTCAAGGAGGCTTATAACTAAGCATAGGGGCATACCTGGAAACATACAAAAACTACAGATGTTTCTACAAACTGTACAGGGTACAGTGGCACAAGGGAAGAAAATGCAAATTCTACCAGAAGCAATCATAGAAATCACTCAAAATCCATGGCTACTCTATACACCTATAGAAGGAAGATCTTCCACACCCCAGCTACCTTTTCTGCCTCGTTACCCCTATTCCCCTTCACATATGCTACATTCTAGCCACACTGCTCTGTTTGTACATGTGTCCTGAGCCTTCTCTTCTCCATGCCTTTGTTCATGTGGGTCCTTCTGCCTGGAATGCTGTTGCCCTACCTTACAAGTTTAAATCCTACTCAGCATGTAAAACACTTAGCACAGTGTCCTGCACATAACAAACACTAAATAGTGTCAGTAGTCTTCATCATTATCATCATCATTATTACCCCATAAAGATTAGCTAAATTCTCACAACTCTTAATTTTTTCTTAAGTCACTGTCATCTTGTGTTACATATATACAATATTCTCTGCCCCATTGTCCTTCCCTTTGGCAATAGGAAATCACCTAGCTACACACTGTCATCACTAAATAGTCATACGGAATAAGCAGAAAATGGATAGAAGTAGAACACATAAAATATTTCGAAAGGCCTCTTAACTAATTGAGTGAAGTGGCCATAGATTTAAAGACCCAATCTGATTAAAATGGGATGGGGTTGGCCTCTGCACTTCCTGGTAATGTACAGCCAGATTGCCTTAACATATGACCCCAGTGAGTCAACCTCAGCTCATACCCTGACTCAACATATCTTTACTCAGATCACATAACTTACTCTCATCAGTTGACTGGCTTCGTCAGAGGAAACCACTCAGCCTCTAAGAAGAATTTGTAAAAAATCTGAGCCTATCAGTCAGATGTATCGGATAATAGGGAACTGGGTGTCCCGGATGGGGCAATATTTAATGACAAGGATGAGAAGAAGAATCTAATGGATCCCTGAGTGGAAAGAGGATGGTGCTCTCACTTCTGCCAGTGGCAGCTCCTCTACCTTGTCACTGTCTCCTTCCCCCATCACTAACACCACTCTGCCCCATATCTGCTCTCCGAATCAAAACCTCATCCTTGGTTCTCCTGTATAACCAGTGTGGTGGTTTGAGATCTGAGCCTTGAATGCTATCAGTTCAACATGGCTTCGAGTTCTCGCAGCGACATTCCTCCTGCAGTCTTGCACAGAGGTCTGCCCTCTCCCTGCAATCTCACACTTTATAGGCATGCTATAAAGACATATTGGAAAGAAAACACACACTGGAGCCGTCTATCATAAGTGGAAGTAAGATCTAGATCTAGGGTCTAGAGTTTTTATTCCACTTACTTGTGGTCAGCACAAGGCCCCTGGGCAAAACACCTAGTATTAGTATCAACAATTCAACTATTTTAACTTTAGCTCCTTCAAATTCACCCCATTTGGTTTCTTCTACCTAGATTTTGTGCAAGGACTTAAAAAATATGAACCCACCTCCACTCCTTATCCCACAACACACGTACTTCTGTTCTTTTTCTTGGTTTGGGAATTTTTTTTCAAAGCATATTCCAACTCTAAAATATGGTACACAGGGGAGGTAGCATCATGTAGAGAAAAGAACATGGGTTTTGGAGCCACATAAGCCTGGATTTGAATTCTGGCTTTTCCGTGTGCATTGGGCACCCCGCCCCCAACGCAACCCAGTGCAAGGCTGGACAGAGAGCTCACTGCTAAGAAGGGAAAGGTCTATATCCCACTATAGGGTTTCTAAGAGGAAGCAAACCAACAAAACCTTTATGATAACTTTCCACTCATCTTCATTAAGAAGGCAAGCAAAAAGAATAGAGAGTTCACTCTGGGGGGCTTCTTCTTCTCTTTCTATGCAATCAAGGGCTTCTAACATGTCCCCGCTCATCTTCCCTCCTCCTCCCCACTGTTCTGGCAGATGTGCCTGGTGGTGCCAGGGTATGGGAGAAGGTGAAATGGAAAGAGAACAACATGGGAAGAGCGGGGGTTAGGGAGGCAGGGGAGGGATGGAGAGAGACAGCCTGATTTTCTACCACTCAGTTCAGAAACAAAGATAGTAACTTCCCTAGTATGGTTCAGTCAGGTGGTGTAGAAAATAGCTGGGACTTAGGCCATCCTGATACAGCCTCTTCTAAGTCCTCACTTCAAGGATAAGAGACCAGGGTGGCAAAAGGCTGAGGAGTGGACCCACACTGTGCAGTGAGAAACGGTGGTTCAGACTCATCCTCGCCCTACCACCAGCCAAAGAACCAATCCAGGAACCCAGAGGAGAGCCCAACTCTGGAACCAGTAGGCAGCACATCTTCCATGGGTCAACCAACAGAGGACCGAGAGGAATAGAGAAGTGGAGGGGACCGATACCACAACTTTAATACCCAGATCAGACTACAGATGGCTGAGTCAAATGCATGCATTTGGATGCACTTAACTTTCTCTACAACTATTTTACATTTTTCCACAGTGTGTGTAAAGTGGGCGCTGGTCAAAAAAAAGTTGACATCAGTTATTCAGAAAACTTGAAGTGGTCAATGTGTGTATTTTTCTGACTTGGGACTCTTCAACCAAAGCTGTTACACTCTGTAAAGCCCTGGCCAAGTTTCTTAACCTCTGAAATGGTTTGCTGCTTCTGAAGGTGGGGACCCACCCCATCTCAAAGGGCTTGGGAAAGCTCCTGCACAGAGCCTTGCAGTGTCATTCCCAAGCACGGAGAAGTAGGGAACTTGGCCTGGCCAGGGAAGTGGCAAGTTATCTATTCCATCCTTTTCATTAACATTAACTCAATCGCCAGAGAAAGAAAACACATCCTTGTTTCTTCTCATTCCACAGATCTCAGCTTCAATGTTCGTTCTCAGGATTGTCCGTCTTAGCCACCCCATCCAAAGTAGGTGGTGCCCTCTGTTGTTCTTCGGTACATTTCCTGTTATTTTTTACAGTCCTAATCAGGAGGTGAAGTTATTTAATTAACTTATTTGTCGAATTGTTCCTTATCTGTGTCCTGCCCCCCACAATACTCCCTCAGGTCAGAGCCCACTCTGCTTTTTCCCTCTTGTGTGTCTAGTGTCCTTAAACCTGTGCTGCTTAAATTTGTTAAATCTTGTTTCTTGAGGTTCTGCACCATGAATTTGAAAGCTCTTTTCCCTTGTTTAAAGTTCCTCAAGTAGATTATCTTCTTAGTTTGGTCTTCCCACTGCTGTTTGCTTGCTTTGGCAGAAGGAAAATGAAATACACTTTTTTTTTTTTTTTAGCTTACAGAAGCTATTAATATAAAGCACAGAAATGGTGAATTTCAGTACCTGAAACTCTGTGAATAATTACTGGGTGGAGTTATCTTCACAAGGCAATTTTCTACTTTCCCCATGAAATAAAAGCCCAAAAATGTGTTACTATGGCAGCCTGTTTCCTGATTGAAACAAAATCAGAAGCAACCTATGCATTAACATCAACCCTACCCCTGCATTGTGAGTCTTCCCTGAGATGAACCTCAATGTGTTTGGAGATACACCAACTGCTAGACTAGTAAGTAACATGTTTCCCACCTACACGTGTGGGGAAAACGTGCACATACACAAGCTATAATTTAGCAGTAGCAGCAACTGTGTATTGAAAAAAAGAAAAACAAAAAAAAATTGCATTTAAACATAGCGGAGGGTGGTCACATCAACAGCACTGGGAAGGAGCTGTGCACTAATTTGGGAACATTTCTTCATTTTCCTGCAGATTTTGGCCAAGCAAAATGAGTGGGTTCCGCTGGGATGCTCTCTGGTCCCAATCCTGCCATCTTAAGGCATATTCAGCGGTCAGCTCATGGTCCAGTCCCTGTCATTAGTCAGGATCCACATGAACAAGTATGGTTGTCCAGAACTAAGTACTTCCTACAGACAGAGAGTCATCGCTACCTCTCCGGACAGTCAGAGTCGAGGCAGTGGCATCTACCACCATTGTAGGAACTAGAGAAAGGGCTCGGGAAGCCCCCTACTCACTCCAGGTTGGACACACAAGAGGCGCTGTCTGGTGCCAGAAAGTTACTCAGAAGTATTGACAACAGAAAGTCATTCATTAAATGTCATTTCTTAGACACCAGACGAGGAAACCAGGCAGCATTTTGGGCCCTCTGCAAGAGCCAGGGGCAAGATTAGCAAAGACCCTTTCTCGACTGTCAAGCCCTGTAATGATTTGTAACCCCTCCAGTGAATGCAAATCATTCTTCAGCTGTGGATAGACCCATCGGCTTAGGATCCACATCTTGCAGGCAGCCAAAAAAGATTGGTATTTTAATATTTGTAAGAATTTACAGGGTGCTCACTATGTGTGAGGAACTATGGTAAACACCATACCTGCATTTACACATTGAATTCCCACAGCAATCCATAAGGTAGATACCAGATGGTAACTGATGTTATCATTCTCATCTCAGATGAAAAACCTGAAGTTTAGCAAGCTTAAAGAAATTGCCCAAATTCTATGTATGAGGTGATGCCAGGATTCAAGGCTAAGTCAGCTTGACACCCAAGCCAATACTTTTAGCCACAATGCTATACTATCACTGGATGGAATCTTTCTGATACATGCCACAACCTAACCCAACATTTCAGCAGAGAGGAGAGTAAGTGGGGAGACTGACTTCAGGAGACCAAAGTAGAAATTGTTTCTGAAGAGTAGACCTTTGCTACTCACAGTGGCCTAGGATCAACAGCATCACATCCTGATGCAGGACTCAGGCCCCCCGACCTGCTGACTCAGAGTCATCATGGGTCTGCATTGCAACATGTCAACATGTTGACAAGATCCTGGGAGATTCACAAGCATATCAAAGGGTAAGAAGCACTCACTGATATCAGAGAAGCTCTAAATAAACTTTGTAGGAAAATAAGTCTATAACTGTAACAGAGAGGGGGAAATGTGAGAGCATGGCAGATAAGATGGTGCCTTATTCATTTCTTAACCACCAGTGTCTATAGAAAAGGAAGCATATGACCTATTTATTGAATAAATGAGTGGATAAAACAAGAGATTAAGGCACTTCGTTGTAGACATATCACATGACATGCAATAGTAGGTCTAGGTTTGAGTCCTGGCCCTACCTCTTCCAATATTGGGCAGGTCACCATTGTTCTATGCTCAGGTTCTCCAATTAGGGGCAAGATATAACAAAAGCAAAATAAAACAATAGATCGGTGCAGGAAGACCTGGCCATGTTGGCACAACATGGGATAATCTGAAGGCCATTCTTGCTCCAGAGCCTGTGTGGCCTGCTGAGGTCATCATGGGTCTGCATTGCAATATGACTTCCCCCTCTGGCCACTCCTGCTTTCGTCCCCTCCCTTCAACAGGTGTTTGTTCCAAAAACAAACTCCCAAATAAATATCTGGCATGTTAAATTTCATCGCAGAGTCTGCTTCACTGGGAGCCCAAACCATGACAGCCATTAAAGGAAAGCCAGTCATCATCCAAGCATCCAAGGTGGTTTTGCATGAATGTATGGAGCACCTGCTGGTTTGGGGAAGATCAGAAGCTAATATTCTCCAGCATCTATGATATAGCTCAGAACTGTGCACCATAAGTTGATTATGCTGTAGCATTATAATAAGCTTATACATTCTCCCATATTATGATACTGTTAGTACTTAGTAGCTAGTTGTGGTGGTATTTTTTAAATTTTGCTATTTGGGGTTTTTTGGTTGTTGTTGTGTTTTAACTCCAGTTAGTGGAACCGAGGCACAAGACAGTGATGATTTGTTCAAGATTGGAAAAGGTAGAGCCAGAACTCGAGTGCAGGCCTCCTAATCATCCTGTGTCAAGTGACTGGTGATTCAAAAGAGGCAAAAGAATTGCATTTTGCCGTAGACTTAAAACTCTCCAAGCACAGACCCTGAGAGGCCCAGCCCTCCTGACCCCAAGAGGCCCATGACATTCCTGCCATGTCACCTACCCCTTCCCATGCCTCTTCTGATCATGGCAGCCTGTGTCATGCGGTTCAGGACTGGATTACAGAGCACCTTATCCTGCTTACGTCAGCATGCAAGTCCTATGGCCAGGGGACCGCAAGCCCCAGGAATCCAGTTGGCTTGCCGTGGATTACAGAGCTCTTGTCCATCCCGTGCCTCCTGCCCGGGAGGTGGGAGCAGCCGGGGGCTGCCCTCCAGGATCTCAGCCATCTTTCCTTGGCAGGATCCATACCTCTTGTTGGAGCTGCTGGGCTGCTCAGGCACAGGACCCAGGGAGGGAGCTCCCAAGGCTCACATTCGACGTTACACACAAGGTCACGGGGGCTCTGAGAGTCAAGCCCCAACTTGGACCCCAAGGCTGCATTTTCACCTGAACCTTCATTATACAAACAAGGTACCTTCTAGTCAAGTCTTGTGGGCCAACAACCTGTAAAAGGAAGGGAAAGAAATACTGGCTGAAGCTAATGTAGCGGAGCAGAGGGCCAGGAATGGTGTTTCCGCTCCAGCCGGCGTCGTCCAACGCATGCCGCTCCTGGGACATCTCCAGGACACACGGCAGGGTAGGATGGCAGGCAGCCTATCTGAGGGTGGGAGGCACAGAGAGGAAAACAGTCACCTTGGGTCGGGGGAAGGTAGATGGCAGGGCCAGGGGAGCAAATGTGTTTCTTCCTCCAGAGTCTGAAACATGAAAATAAACCTGTTGGACAAAAAAACCTCCATGTTTTCTACACTCTGTTGTCAGGTGCTTCCAACCACCAGAGCGATGTTGGAAGGTGGGTCAGGTGCTGCCGCTGGAAGGTCAGGATGGCCAGTCAGCAAAGCCTTCCTTCCCCTGAGCCCGCGCTGCCACCACGGCCCCCGCTCAGCCCTCCTCGCCTTGCTCCTCCCTCCCTGTTGGCAGATCTTCACGTCCCTGGCCCTGAGGCCACTGCTCTGCATGGACTCCATGGAGAGAATTTATAGACACGTGTTTACTCTCCTCGGAGCAGGGAGAGGTCCAGGTAAGTTCAGTGACTTGGCCAAGTGCTGTGGTCGGGGAGTGCAAGTCTGCCAGGAGACCCCAACAGCCACCTTAGCCTTCAGGAGGCTTTCAGACGCAGCCAAGTCTGCTCTGCCATCTTGGGCCCCGAGGGTCTAGGAAAGTTCAAACCCATTTCCTGAAATAAGAATAACATTTAGTAAGGCAGTCTGGGAATGGAAAACAAGTGGCAAGAGCCTCCTCCCCACTTGCCACAGGGCGTCTGCCAAAGCCTGGCGACCGACAGAGAGTAGGCCAAGAACACAGCCCACAGGAAAACTGCTCTGCTCATCTCTCCACATAGCCCTGTTCTTCCCCTCCTCTGCTCTAAGCCCCCAGCCCAGCCAAGCTCAGAGGAGGTCACAGAACATTTCTGACCATGATCCCGGCAGTGGGAGTGATAGCCAGTCCGGGCCGCACCTGGGAGACCAGCTGCACGCAAGCAGAGGGGGCCGGAGTGAGCACCACGGCAGCTTCCCCCTGCCGTGCTGTCTTCTAGGATTGCTGCACATTCCTCCTATCAGGTCTGCCAGTCACCACTCCCACTGCCTCCAACCCCATCTCCACGCCAGCCAGAAGGAGCTTTTCCAGGTGCAAATCCAACATTGCCACTCAGTTGAAACCCATGATGGTTTCCCAGAGTCCTCTGACTCAGCCTGAACCCCAACCTGACTTTGAAATCCTCATGCTCAATCCCCTAGCTCTCTCAGTTGTTCCTTCCCACTGCTGCCCCTCACGCCCCAGGCTCCAGGCTCACCCAGCTCACTCCAGCTGCATTACACGGGGCAGAGGGCTGGTGGGTGGGTTTGCAGCAGTTCAATCAAGGGACAAAGTATGTGCTGGAAAACAGCCTGACAGGTCATCCAGTGTGGTGGGCTGGGGCCGGGGAAGGTTTACCCAAATTCTTCCGAGAGGTTGTGCTTCTTACCTTCAGGGAAACAATTAACCATTTCTCAGGGACCCAAGGAGACAGAGAGCAGAAATTATGCCCCACACGAACACCCTTGCAGAGCTTGGGGGCCAAGGCAGGAGGCTCACCCTGGACACATAGCAAGACAGGAAGATGGCAGAAGAGATGAGACATTTGCCTGGGGGCCTTCAACCCAACAAATTGCGTCTCTTGCCATCTGGCTTCAGGACAGGTGGAGTGTTGGCCTGCTTCCTGCTCCCCACCCCTCCTAACCTACTGATCACCATGAAACAAACCAAGACACTAGCACCTGTTTGTCTCTGAGCCACCATGTAAAAATATGTATATTGTCTCTTTTAAGACCAAACAGCCAATAATCGATTCATGAATTGAAATTCCACTTTAAATTCTACCACAGATGATAATCATTGGCCAGTATTGCCTGAGCCTGGATCCCTGACACCAGATGAAGGTCAAACCCATCTTAATTTGCTTGTTGGCACCGATAACTTAAAAGAGACTCGTCTTCTATCATAAACTATGAGATAGAATTAGAATTCATGAAGCTACACATGTACTTTCCTGATGCTTTTAATAAAGATAAACACCCTCATTGTCAGAAGTTAAACAAAATGAGTTTTAGGGGATACAAGTCCCCTCTGCCTTTGGGGGAGGGGGTGACCAGAGTGCTGGGCAGAGAGAGAACTCGTGGCCCTTCCTCTCTAGGCTATGGGGCAGATCAGTTCAGCCCCTCCTTGGGCCATGCCTCTTTCTCCTCCTGCATTCCCGGGTTTCCAGGCTAGTGGGGCTTCCTAATTTGGAAATCGCTACAGAGCAAACCCTGACAGGACTCAGATGTCCTGCTGTGAACTCCCTGAGAGGCAGTGGCCCTGGTTACATAACATGCACCTTGGTTAACCCCTCCAAAAGCCTCCCAAGGCTCCCAAGCTGAGGGGGAGACAAGGCTCCGGGCCCCCATTCACTGACACTAGGACATCTACACGCTGCCTTCCTGCTGCATAGACATTCCCTCCTAGGCCTGCCCTCTGATGCCCTTTCCACCTTCCCCATGCTCTCACCCAGAGGTCATGGCTGGAATCTCACTTCTGGCCAGCCCTGGAAGGCAGGGACTTCGTTGCCTTTGCGTCGACCCTGGTACCCAACACACGGCTGGGCTCATCAAAGGTAGACAAGCAGCCACTGAGTGAAGACAAGAGAGTGAGCAAAGGAGAGACAGGGAGGTGGAGGAGAGTGGAAGAAAGAATCTTTGTAACTCATCTTGTGTTCATTTGGAACCTTTCTGGGGGCTCTTGCAGCCCAGTCCGGGCAGAGAAGTGTCCACGGAGGGGGGACGAGTAATGCTCCCAGCTTCTGACTGGAAGTCTGACCTCATCCATCAGACATCTCCACCGGAAATAGCAGGCGAGTGGCGGGGTTGCTGGTCACAGCAGACATGATCCAAAATTTGTTTTTGTATTTACTTAAAAATATTGTTTTAACATTAACGTGAATTTTAAGTAAGAATATAAATCATTCCTGATCCCCAAAACACAACAGATTTTACTCTTGCCTAGTCCTTCTGATTGGCTTTAAGTGTTTTATTTTGGGATTGGACTGACGGCAGCAAATTCCTAGCCAAATCAACCGAGATTCTTGTGGCCAGGATGTGCTCATGTGTTATAATTTTCTACGCCTTCCAGCTGGAGAGCTCCTTGGGGGTGGGATTAACTTTCACTTTGGTATCTCAGCATTTTGCCCAGCATACTGTACTTAGTAGGTGCTCACTAAACATTTGTTAAATGAGTGGGCACATTGCCTCAATACCAGGACCTTGCCAGAAGTGTACATTCAAATCAGGAGGGGAGCAACTTATTAGGATTTTAATCTTGAATAAATTCAATATTCTCTGAAAATAGAAAGCAGGGCCAGAGTAGAGCATCAGAATGTCACCCAGAAGCACCAAGGTCAAAGTTAGAAGGGAACACAGTGTATTGAGTCTTATGGGAGAAAGGACAGAAATGGGAAAATGAAACTGAGAACCTGAACACTCGAAAGCAGGACAGGGAGAGGGGTGTTAATGGGCTGGGCAGTTGGCTGACAACTAGGTCAGTGAACTGATGGGGTCTGCCAGGAGCATCACAGCTCTGGCGCCCCGCCTCCATGTGGGGGATAAGTGTGGAGGCTTCTAGGAAGCTCACCGGGCTGAGTAGTACCTGCTGCTCACACATCTCAAGCTGCTTAAGTAGAAATTCTGCTTTTGAGGGTATAGTCATAGAGACTGGTGGGGAAATTACTCTCTAGGTAAGAGTAGCAATGACCATGGGATCATGGCATTGTTACTTACGAATTGCACAGAAGAAAATCTTTCATCGAAGGTAATGGAATTTCTGTCTCTTTCCACAAATTGGATAAAATTATGCCTCTTTCTCATTATCACTTATATCATATATTTTCCAGGATATCCTTACATTTATACACCCAGTATGGTCTGTTTATTTCACACTTGAAATCTAAATGCCTTGGCTGGAGCTTTGGAAATTTTAAGAAGGGCGTTATTGACCACCAGATTAGGCACAGAATAACCAGGATTATGGTCTTCTTTTCTGGAGACATGACCTTCCTCCATAATGCAGGGACCCCTTGCGTGGCACTGGAGTGATCCCTGGAGGATGAGCCTGGGCTTTGAGCTGTCACGTGGCTTGAGCAAGCCTGGGGATCAGTGCTCTCTGTCTTCCGGCTGGACAAACTGAGCTCATGCTTACCTCCCAGTCCTGAGCTTCTCTAGTAATCCTTGACCAAGTCTGGATTTGGGAGTTCTGGGATTCTGTTAAGTCTTGTTTTTTTTTAAAAAAGTAAAATAAATAACTACATGTTATCATGATATAAAAACTTCTTTATAGGGTCAGGTAATCTATCTGTGAAGACGTATAGAGTAAGAGTCAACCCCACATGATGGATAAAGTGGATGTGAATTTCCAGATTGTAAATGAGTTAGGTAATGACACTTGAGAAGTCATAAATATCGGTGGATTCATAACAAAGTGCACATTTTGGAAGTGCTTCCAACAAATCAACCTTGCTTGAATCACATCCATCTCTTAGAACTCTCCTATGCCATCAGCCTAATCCTATGGAATACTTCTTCCTGATATCTCTCACCCCCTTCGCTTTCTTGGCGCTCTGCCATTATTCTAGCTCAAGTCCTCATCACCACACCACTGGATTATTACAGCGACCTCCTTGTCGCTCTGCTTGTCCCCAGCTTCTCCCTGCGTCTGATCCATTCTCCACACTGCCACCAGGCTCAGGGCTCGACTTTTCCTCACATAACCACTTTCGACATGCTGTCGCTCTACTCAGAAATTTCTGACTATTTCCCTATTGCCTTCTGAGTGAAGGCTAGAGATCCATAGTCTGGTAGTCAAGGTCCTACAGGTTCCAGCTGACCTGTCTGAAGTTCTCTCTCCCTATTGCTGAAAGCACCAGCCAGGGGCAGTGCTCCCTGTCTCTTCACAGCAAGCTTGTGCCTCTCTGTACTTTGGTCCCTGTGGGCACCCTCCACCCAGATTGTTCCTAGAAGGCCTTCTCCCTTCCTCTCTGCCTGTTCAAACCCAAAATTTCTACGATACAATATAAAGGAGAAACCCAAACTTTCTACAGACTCAAACTCCCTAAAGTTTTTCTCAACTTCTCCAGTCCGTCTGAGTCTAATTGAGTGGCTTTGTTTTATTACTTACTCTATTTAAGTATAAGCTTCCTGGAGATGCAGAGTAACTTGAATCAAAGGGCGGAGGGGAGAGGAATTTCAGGTACCAAGACCTATGGTAGTGGAGCTACTTTGGGTCAGAGGGCTGTGTAGATGACCACACACTCACCCCTTGCTCTGTGTCCACATGGCCTCTATCTCAGAAAGGGGGCAAGGAAGCTTGTGCGGGCTCTTGCAATTAACCCAAGGCCAGGATGCCCCTCCCTGCCCTACTCTGTGCAGATGGCGTCCACACTTGCACTCTCCTTTACTGTGCTCCCCTGGATAATTTTAAAACTACATATTCTTCCTCACTTGTTTCAAGGCAAAGGAAGAAAAAAAGAGATGGGAGCAGGTCAAAAGGGAGTTATTTGTTGTTATTCATTTCTATACCAATGTATCTGTGAAAGTCACTTGGGAAGACAGAAACCTCTCTAGATATTTCAACCAGGAAACTGGTTCACAGGTTGTAGAGATGCTCACAGCTGCTGTAACCCATAACCCCGGCTAGAACTGGAAGATCAGCAGGAGAGGGGGCATAACCAGGCCAGAAACCAGGGCCACCGGGCTGGGGCTGCTCGGTGGGAGCCGGGACCATGGAGGGTTAGGGTTAGGGCTTCCCTGTAGGGCCAAGGAGCCGGAGAGGAAACACCACCACCGCCAGTGATGCCATAAGGAGGGGGAAAAGTGAGAAGTGGCCTGAGTCTCCCCTTCCTCCACACCCGGTGCCACTGCTGGTGGAGACCGCCTGCAAGCTGGAGGGCTGGGGAGCCTGGGGAAAGTGGTAGTGGACCTGAGCACCCCGGCAGCTGGGCAGCACCCCTCCGCACGGCCTCAGGCCTCCACAGCTCCTGGATCTCACCCCTCCCCAGCCTCCACGCCACCCTCCTTGCACCTGTCAGACCCTCCGCCCTTCCCTGCTTCAGGGCCCTCACTCCCAGATGATCGTCAGATGTCTCTGTGATGCCCTCGTGCCCTTGAGCTCTGCTGCCCCAGCCCTGACCTTTCCCCCCGGGGCCTGTCTGCCCTCCCTCCAGATATGCTCAGCACTGACCAAAGACAGCCACAGAGCGGAGCCCACTGGAGCCACCAGGCAGGGACCGTGGAAGCTCCGTGTGGGCCTCATGGCTGCCGGAGGATCCTTTGAACACCTTGCTTGGGTTGATTTCTGGCCTCTCTGATCCCGGCTTGCCCAAACCTTTCCCCAAGCCCCCAACCAAACCTATCTCCTTCAGGCTTTTTTCCCACGTTCCTGAGATACCTGAAGCCATGAGGCAGGACCTTTCTCTATGTTTCTTCCCTTGACCGTCATCCATCCGCCTTTCCCGTTGGACCCACGCCAGTCTCTGAGGAAGGAGCACCAGTCTCCACCCATGCTCTTGACCCTGCTTCCTCCTGTCTTCTCTGCACTTGGCTCCAGTCATCGTCCCTTCTATTTTTCTGCTTTAAAGCTTCCTTCTCTCTCCCTATAGGTCAGCAAAGGTGCTTCCTTACAACACAGCAACAACCACAGAGAGTCCTTTGACCCCTTTCATCCCTTCAAGCGAATTTTCTAACTTTCTCTTTACCTTCAAATTTATTGAAAGAGCCAAGTTAATCCATGATCTCATTTTCATGACTTCCCGATTGTCCATTCCCGTGGCTTTTATCCATCTTCCTCCTCGAAGTGCCCCAGCAGCCTTGGGCCCCATTGGCAATCTTCCCTGTACCTTCCCCTGCTTTCTCTGAAGCTGCCTACCCTTTGCTCTCCTCTCTCACTCTCTCTGACAAGCTTCTCTCGTTCCTCCTGTACAAACATGTGGGTGCTTCCCTGGTCTCCGCCCTCAGGTCCCATCGTGCTCCTACCTTCTGCCCTCGGGTCATCTCCCCCCAGCTTCATTGCTATCTTCACATGGTCTCCAAATCAGTCTCTTGGGTCCAAATCTCTGGAACATAAGCTTGTCCCAATTATTCAACCATCTCTGGAAATCTGAATATCTTCAGCTGCCATAAACTCACTAGGTCCCAAACTACTCTTATTTCTTCCTATAATCCCTCAGTCATCTACCACTGACTTTACACTTTTCTCAACATTCTACCTCAACACTCTAATAAGGTCTTTGACTTCCCCCTCCCCACATCCAGTCAGTCACCAAGCCAAGGAAATCCTATGCCCCTTTCATGTCTCCATTGGCCTCATCTTTGAACAGGCCCTTATATCTTAAAATATATATATTTTGAAACATTTCATACACATGAGCATATAGGATGATATATTGTGTGCTGAGGCATCTGGAAGACCACAGTGAAATCACAGGAGATCCACTGGGTATTTTAAATGCTTAAGAGACACCACATAATCCATTACTTTGAAGTTATTTGGACCTAACTACTTAAAAACAAAACTATTAGGGATTTGGTTTTGTCTCAGGATACTGAAAAATCTACTGAGACACTAAGAGCACTCTGAGCTGAGAGTTGTGAACTCTAGTATATAGGGTTTCAAAGAAGAATGTATTGACCACCCATGTGCCTGTAAAACAGCACAAGACATAGAGCATTTAACTACTGTTTGAATGAAGCAAGGAGAGGATCAAGATGGTGACATAGAAGGTTCCGGAGCAGTCTCCTCCCCCAGATACACCAAATGTACAGCTACGTCCAGAGCAATTCTCTCTGAGAGAAATCCAGAAACTAGCTGAATGACTCCTACACACCATGTGACAGAAAATGCCCACATCAAAATGGGTGGGAGAGACTGGGACACACACTCACCATAAACCCCAACCCTGGCACATTGCCATACAATCAGGGGGATCCTCAACTCCTACCTTCTCCCCGAGGGAGGAAAGGACTTGGACCCCACATCTGGTGCCACAACTTTCAAGGTTCCCACCAGAGAGATGGGCCCCCAGATACCAATGAAAAGTCAATGGTGCTTGCATTCATGACACCCATAGGATTCTAGAAAACAAAGAAGCAGTTCTTCATAGGCACGTGAGCACTCGCTGAGGTTGTCAGCTCAGAGCCCAGCCCAGAGAGAGCAGGCAGAAAAGCCCATTTCCCAGTCTTTCCTTGCAAGGGGGTTGATTGCCTACTGTACAACAGACTATCTGAGGGTCCAGTTTCTAATCTGCACGCATCTCTCACATCTCTCAGGGCCAGCTGCAACCCTCCCTGGAACCCAGGGAGACCAGTGGGCACTTCCTCCACCTTCTCCCTCCACTCAACCCAACTGTAGCAACCAGATCGCCAACATCTCTCTAGGATGAGATTGTACACATGCCTGGTGCCCTGCCTTTGTGGCTGCCATTCAGGGATACTGTGTTGTACCATTATAATTTGCTAAGAGAGTTGAACTGAAGGGTTCTCACCAAAAAAGAAAAACAAAAAGGGAATATGTGAGATGCCTGATTTGCTAACTCATCTGTTGGTGGGAATCCTCTTGCAATGTGTGTGTATAGCAAATATCAGATTGTATTTTTTTTTTTTTGGATTTAGGATTTTATTTTTTTTTATTATGTTATGTTAGTCACCATACAGTACATCATTAGTTTTTGATGTAGTGTTCCGTGATTCATTGCGTATAACACCCAGTGCTCCATGCAAAACGTGCCCTCCTTAATACCCATCACTGGGCTAACCCCCCAACCCCCCACCCCCATCCCCTCTAAAACCCTCAGTTTGTTTCTCGGAGTCCATAGTCTCTCATGGTTCATCTCCCCCTCCAATTTCCACTCCCCTTCACTTCTCCCTTCCTTCTCCTAATGTCCTCCACGCTATTCCTTATGTTCCACAAATGAGTGAAACCATATGATAATTGACTTTCTCTGCTTGACTTATTTCACTTAGCAGATTGTATATATTTTTTTTAAAGATTGCAGGTCTGTTTATTAATTATACCTCAATAAAGTTAAAAAAATAAAATAAATAAAATAAAAACAAATACAATTTAAGCCTACTGAAACCTCAACTCTAATTATGTCCTCCTCCCCTTTTTCTGTTCATGTTCCCCGGAAGTATCTACTGGCCTGAATTTTTGGATTTGTAATTACCTGGCTTTTCTTTGTAGTTTTTATTGTGGATGATTGTGTTCTTAAAACATATATGCATGTTGTTTAGATTTGCAAGTCAACCTTTAGCATGTTTTCCACCAAATCCTAACTGATCTCCTGGCTGACTTTTCCACCTCTTCATTTATCCTATTGCCATTCTACATACTTCTTTTTTTTTTTTTAAGATCTATTTATTTGAGAGAAAGAGAGCGTATGTGCAAGGGGCAAAGGGAGAGGGAGAGAGATAACCCTCAAACAGAAACCCCCCATGGTGGGGCTCAATCCAAGGACCCTGAGATCATGACAGCTGAAATCAAGAGCTGGACACTTACGACTGAGCCATCCAGGCACCCCGATTCTATGTACTTCTTTTCTTTAGTCTGTGATCAGGTCACATCAGTGCTTAACAACCTTCAAGGACTGCCCCCTTCACCTCTGAATCAATTCCCTTCCCAACCTTGATATGCCGAGCTTTGCCAAGTCACGTAATTTCTCTAAGCCTCAGTTTCTTAATCTGTAAAACAGGAATGAAAATAAAATTGCAGAGTTGTTCCAAAGACCCAATGAGCCAATTATGTAAAGTGCAGCCCGGGGGCCTGTAGCCTGTAGGGGTGTGATACACTGGAATTAATCTTTTTATTTTTATTACACCTCCCTGAGCTATTCTTTTTTTTAATGATTATTACTCCTCTCTGAACTTTACCCCAAGCCATTGTACAGAGCCCTGCACATAGTGAACACTCAGGAAATGATTGTTGAATGTGAAATAGACCAGTCTCAGGCAACTCACACACAAGCTGATCATGCCCAGGGTGGGGACACCTCTATTTATGGGTCAAGCCCCAACGGGAGGTTGGTTTTGCCTACTCCAAAAAGAAGGAGAACGTTGACAGTTGCTGTTGCTAAGCAGCATCAATAAGATGTTATGAATCTTTAAAACACTTTCAGTAGCAGCGTGTGGGTATGAGGTTGGGCTGGGCTGCTCCCCAAGCTGGCTTTTGTCAAGCCTTAGTTGGCTGCCCTCAGAGCAGAGCTGCCGTGTTGGGGAAGACCGCAAGATTAGCTTCTGCCCCAGCCCAAGGGAGGGAACCCATTCCTCTGATGTGCACAGTTGCCTCGGGGCCTGGAATCCATTCTTTGCTCAGTTGCCAAAGGACTATTTTAGATCCTGTCGAGTTGGCCGGAGTCCCTGGTACGCCCATGTCTCTGTGTGTGAACTGCTGTCACTTGCCTCTTCCCCTCGGGATTTTCAAAGAGGATGGAAGAAATTAATGGCTATAAATGACGGAGGCCCTCTAGTTATGATTTTATTTATGCATAATCTTGACAGGTCCTCTCCTTATTGAGAAATGGCATGTCTTCTATCGTTTGAGGGAAAATTGTTCTCATTAATCTGAGAAGTGGTACTATTCATGTTGCTGGAGTAGAGGACATGTAAATCAGTCTTAGCAAAAATACACCCCAAGAGCAGCGCCTGGGTGGCTCAGTTGGTTAAGCGACTGCCTTCGGCTCAGGTCATGATCCTGGAGTCCGGGGATCTAGTCCCGCATCGGGCTCCCTGCTCGGCGGGGGGTCTGCTTCTCCCTCTGACCCTCTCTCTTTCTCAAATAAATAAATAAAATCTTAAAAAAAAAAAAATACACCCCAAGAGGCCTGCAGTCCCTACAGAACCACTCGTCTTTAATTTGATTTGTTTCCCCAGTAAGTCCTCAGCCCGGCCTCTCCATTTGTCCTCTCCAGAGAAAGGACAAATGTAGAGTGCTGGGTTGCACTGCCCCATCTTCAGACTTGCAAGGGAAGGTCACCGATTGCTCTCGAAGGAGGGCCATGTTTTAAAAAACTATGCACATACTGGAAAACAGAAAAACTTGCATACACGTGCAATTATTTGAACTTAACTGTGTACGAATGTATTTCTATACATCCTAGCAACAAAACAGAATCGTGTTCTGTGAGGAAAAAAAAAAAAGAATAGTGTTCTGTGATAAGAAATGTATATTAACTACTCAAAAAATGATTAAAGTTTATCTGTCTTCTATCTTGAGTAGCACAGAATAACTTACCAAATGCCAATGGTTATGCTAACATTTACTTTAGCAAAGAGATAATTACAAAGGTTGAAAGGCCTACTGAACCCATCAGATTGTCCACACATCAGCCGGTTTTCATCCGAACCAGTTTATAATCTGAAACAGGGAAGTCTTTACTTTAGGCGTAACCAAGGTCATGACCTTTTGTTTTTTTGTTCTTAGGAAGGTTCTGTGGCCTGAGTGACCCCAACCAAGTTTCACTTGTCTCTGAACTTTTGAATGCGGCTCTGCTGCTAATGTCAGCAGGGTGAAGGGAAGAGCAGACCGATGGTTCTAGTTGCAGTTGATACCGGTGGAAAATGTCTCTGTGGAGACAAACAGGGCCTCTTGTGGGTTGGAGCCCAGAGGAGCTGTAAACTACATGTGTATGGCCAACTCCTAGGGTCCTGAAGGAATAGTCTCCATTTTTGTGTACTTTGTTGGAAAGTCCAAGGGACTCACAAAATAAACCCTTTTCTCAGAAATCTTACTTTGTGATTTGACCTTGAAAATACAGATACATTGGATGGCTTGAAACTTCTTGATGACTTCTGTGAAAAAGTGATCAAATATCACTCAGATGCACCTCAGCGTACACAAGCATGTAAATAGTTGCGTGCCCAGCAATATCTTTCTCCCACTGGCGCTCAGCTCTGAGGTGCTTTGTCTTAATTTCAGCTAGAACCTCACTGGGCAGTGGCCTCTACCCCTGAAGCTTTGCCCTGCCCACACTTGGAATTATTAAGTAAATAATTGCCTATAGCAACTGGACGACTTCCTCTCTAAAAAAACATGGTTTTAAAACAATTCTTTTGTGTGCCTAAAAATCCTGTGTAAAATAATAACTCAGACTCACCTATTCCATAATCTTCAACCTCCTTGAAGCCTATCTAGAACATCTACATAGGTTTGCTATGCAAACACGGGAAGTTTCAGGTTTGAACTCCCATGCTTTCGGCCAAATCTTACTTTCCAGAACGGGCAGGTGGTGGTTCCAACCTTCTCCTTTTCATCATTGCTCCATTCATCTGTTCACCTGACATTTATCAAGAGGCTCCTGTTTGCTGGATGCCACACTGGGCTTTATCAACCTCAAAATGGAAAAGACTCTCGATGGAGAAAGTGAAAGCAAGTCATTGCCACAGAATCACATCAGGCGCTCGGAGTAGGGACTGACCACCTTGCCTGAAGGATCAAAGAACGTTTCACAAGGAGGTAATATCTGAGCTCGATCCTGCAATAGTTTGCCAAGCAAAAGAGAAGGAGGGAAAGACTTTGAAGTTAAAAAATATATATCAGCATGAAAATGCAGGGGTAATATGGGGAGTATTTGGTGGTACAAGATGGGAAGTGACACAGACACACACACACATGTATAATCCAATGCCCACTATATGCCAAGCACTGAGCCAAGTACATTTGTATGCATTATCTCTTTTATTACACGACAACGCAATGAGCTAGGAATTCTTAAATCCCCATTTTACCAATGTTATTGTGGTTACCTTACAGATGAGGCTCCACTTACCCAAGGTCCTAGAGCTCATCAGGCGTCACTAACACCATAGCTCTTGCTCTTAGTGACAGTACAAGCAGGTTCAGGCAAGGTGATAAGGGTCCTTCCAAGCCATATAAGGACTTTGGTCTTTATCCCGTTGGCAACCGGACACCACTGATGCGTTTTCAATAGGGCAACGAAGTCCTGTGGCTAAGTTTCAGAAAGATAATGACACAGCAGGAATGTGGAGGAAGTGGAGGAGTGGGAAGAGGCCAGAGACAGGGAAAGCAATTAGGAAGGCATGCCAATGGTCTAGGTAAGGACTAGTGGAAACTTGAACGAAGGCAGGAGTGAGAGAGCAGCAAAGGTGGAGCTGAGAGATCATCCAGAAATAAAAGAGAAAGGACAAATGTAGAGTGCTGGGTTGCCAGGGCTACCAGATTCCTTGTTGCAAGCCCCAGATCCTATGTATTCGATCTGGTTTAAGAAGAAGATGAATTCGCCAAATGATAGGAGAGAGCTGATAGAGTCTTTGGGAGGGCCAGAGAATCAGATTTGCAAGTTTTGCAGTAAGAGAGGCACCCGAATTGCATCAGCCCCTCTCACGGAGACCCTGCTTTCCTGCCACCACTGGCCTTAAGGACTTAGGCATCTAGGTATTGGATTCCTGTTGCTGCCCTAACAAATTGCCATACATGTAGTAGTCCAAGATGACACAGATTTATTCTCTTACAGTTCTGGAAGTCAGAAGTCCAAAGTGGATCTCACTGGGCTTAAATCAAGGTGCCTGCAGCCCTTGGCTTATGGCACCACCCTCTATCTTCAAAGCCAGCAGAAGAATACCCTCAAATCTGTCTCTCTGATTTCTGCTTCTATCACTGCATCTCCTTCCCTCACTCAGCTTTTGTCATCACATGGCTTTCTCTGATTCTGACTCTCCTGCCTCCCCCTTACAAGGACTCTACAGAGTACATCAGGTCCACCCAGATGACCCAGGATAACTCCCCATCTCAAGGTCCTGAGCTCTATTGCATGGGCCACATGGGTCCCATATTCATATTCAGGCTCCAAAGACGCGGACATGGACATCCTTGGAAGGCCATTATCCTGCCCACCATAGTAGTTCATCTTTCGATTTCTGGGCTCTACCAAAGGACTTCATAAGCCCTGTCTGTGAAATGCTGGAAGTCACTGCATCTACCCTTACCAGAATGCCTCATTGCAGTCCTTCTTCCCATCTGTAGCTGGAGAATCATGGTCTCATGTGGTTGTACGTGATCAGAGGGGTCTGGATCACATGCCCAAACCTTAGCTGCAGGGGAGGCTTACAAAGCAAGCCTCTGACTTCCTCCTTAGGTATAACCAGTCTCCTAAGAGCGGGTGTTCCAAAGTTGCTGGGTGGTAAAAATATGGCAGATATCGACTAAGCCCAGGCAGGCCTCAGGCTGGCTCTGGTTGCCAGTATCGCACGGAAGAGGAGCATTTGCAAACTGGAACCAGGACAGCAGGGTTGGTGAGGGAGCCTGACACCATGACTCAGGAGTATTTGTAGACTTGGGGTCCTGAAAGGCATGTGTGACTGGGGTTTCCTAATGGTGAAGGAAGGGCTTACAGGGAAAAGAGATTGGACTTGTGTGTCTCCAAAAGGCTAGGACTATGGAGTGATACAGTTGCAGCCTGTCCTGCCTCTCGACCAGCACGCTCCAGAGACAGATAGGTTACCCCAACAGGCAATGGGTTTGCTGCCACTTAAAGTTTTGAGGCAGAAACAAGATGACAAGATATTGGGGCACAAAGAGGGGATTCAAATATCAGATGAGAATTGCGCCAGATGACTTCTAAGTTTTCACCATTTTGTTCTTACCCAATAACCCAGTTATTGGTGGGTAACTAAGGGTCAAACCACAATTTTACATGGAAGTAGTGTTTTTAAGAAGAAAATGTTTCATTTGTAAACTCTTGCCGTTATATTTAATTTTCTGATTCCCGATTCCTCACTTTTTTTTTTTTTTTTTAACAGTAAGTAACATTTTAAAACAGTATAGCCTGTTCCCACTCTGACTCCAAAGTCTGGTTTTTATCTCAGGCCTGCTGCCGTGTTGGAGGACTTGACGTGCCTTTTGTGTTCTGTAATGTCTTCATCTGAACAACAGGCCTGGAAAGGTTGATCCCCCAGCATTGATGCCAAACTTTGACTGGATAGAAGCTGATGAATGTACATAGGAACTAAGTGGTTCCAATCAGCTTTCTTTTTCTATGTATGCAATTCCCTGCCTGCATTCCAAGCTTGGTAGAGAAGCCCTGGTCAGCTGCCCCGGTTTATCGCCTCCATGGAGAGATGTGGTGGCAGGCATTGCTGAGAGCGAGGGCCATGCTTCTTTCCAAGTGGCTCATGGGGCCACACATGGACACCCACCCACAAAATGTGTTTTGGAAAGTTACTTCACAAAACTGAATCTAAAGTCAGGAACTGCACACGTTTCTAAGCTACAAGTCAAGATGTTTTTGCTTGGATTTAATTTAACCTTCTTTTGTCCTAATCCAAACCCCACATTGCTTAATATGCCACAGATTTCCTGAGGGACCATTAGTAGGAGGCCCTTTTTTTTAAATGGTAAAAGCAACTTTGTCCATCTGCAAAACACCATAATGGATAAGTTTGTAGATTACATGCTCCAGTTTCTGAATCTGTCATGGACCTAGTGTGCAAAGAGTGGTGTGTGTGTGTGTGTGTGTGGTGATGAGAATAGAGAATGGGGATATAGGAAGCAGCAAAAATTAAAAAAAAAAAATTCTCAGTGCTTTGTTGATCTTCTTCTACCAACCATCACCCCAAGTAACAAAAATTATGTGGTATATCTATAGGAATGTTTTTCCCTTTATTCTTAGAAAGCATTCCTTCCGGGTTGCTTTGTTTCAGTCCTGAGCAGGCAGCTACGCTTCCCCAGAACAGAGGGAATCTTCATGAGCAGGTGTTGCAATCAAATAAAATTTACAACAAAAGACACTCTGGCGGATAGTCACAATATAGATACTTGCCTGCACAGTGATTAGCTAGAAATGCTAAGCGGCGATTCTCATAAATGACTGTAATTAGTAATCCTTTAACACAGCTAAACCAGCTCGAACTGTCTCTTCTTAGCAGGTCTCTAGAATCTATAAATAGAATATAGGAAGCGTTCCTTCGACATTATGTGCAGCCTGATTCTCCCTCAGAGAGCTCCCTTCCTTTCCTCTTTCTCACCCACCCCCACCCCGCAACTCCCTTTCTCCCTCCTCCCTCAACCCATCCCTCTCCTGCGGACAGTCCAGCCCAGAAACGACTTTCACTATCATTTTCTCTCTTTCTCTTTAAAAGAGAAAACATTTGCATCTCACCCTCCTCCCCACCACCAAATGCTGGAGTTCCATATGTCTCCGGTGTCCTTTGTCAGGGAAAAAGCTGTTTTCCTCCTTCTGTGTAGGGGGAAAAACCCAGTTCTACCTACTAATGTTTCTTCCTTGTGTGTCTCCTTGACTTTAACACAGAGAACATTTCTGGTCACCAAATGTGTGAAGGTTTTTCCCCCACACCAAACAATTTGTGACATCAGCTGAGTGTCGTCCTACAATGTAACTCAGTTCTGATACTCTCTACCTACAAATGTGGTTTCTAGCCATATCAGGCTAGACTGGCTTGCTTTTGCTTTTGGAGCTAGGGGAGGAGGAACAGGCCAGAAGAGGGGGCCAGGAGCATCTCCCACCAAAAGGAGGAATGGTAACAACTAGACTGTTTAATCGTTAGGATTGCCAACACTTTCAATATAGTATCTGATACTCAGTTAACGCATGTTAATGGAAGGCCACCTCTCTGCAGTCACTGTTCCGGACTCGGGGGCTGTAGAGAGGAAAGGGCAAAGTCCCTGACCTAGTGAGGCTTCTATTCTAGCAGAAGAGATAGGCAATAGACAAATAAACATAGAGTAGAAAGCCAACTAATGCAAGAGATATCTGTCATCCTTTTTTGGCCACCTAGAATCTGAAACTCCATCTTATATCGGGACATACTGTACTTTGTGGAATCCTGGGATGCAGAGCCCATGGCCCACTACATAGAAAGAGAAATCTCCAGATGGTAGTTTGACCAGCCTCCCTTGTAGAATGAGCCAAGACCCATGGTCAAGGCTTGGCCAATCAGACATACCAGCCCATACCTTGGGTCAGGAGCCAGGGATTCAAGGACACAGGGCCTGCAGAAAATCCTTGCGGCTGGTGGCCAGCGTCTGCAGTAGGAGGAAGGTTGTAGTGGGTACAGCAGAGCTGGGGTCTGGGACAGTGGCCTTGGTGACATGCCCTTTGGCAGCAGGGCAATAGGGTTCTCACCAAGCGGTGTGATTTACGCATTGCTCTTGGCTATGAACCACTCAGCCTTCCTATCCGTTCCTTGATCTTCTGTCTGTTAACAAATGCCTCTTCTCCTTCAACTAGCTTTCACCTAAGGACAGGTAACTCCTAACGCAGGGAGTCATAAGTACAGTGACAAAAAACAAAGGCAGATGAGGGCCTGGAGAGTGATGGGAAGCTATTTTACTTAGGGGTCAAATGAGCCTCTCTCTGCACTTTTTTTTGAAAGATTTTATTTATTTATTTATTTATTTGACAGAGACACAGCAAGAGAGGGAACACAAGCAGGGAGAGTGGGAGAGGGAGAAGCAGGCCTCCTGCCGAGCAGGGAGCCCGATGCATGTGGGGCAGGGAGCCCAATGCATGCGGCGCAGGGACCCCGATGCAGGGCTCGATCCCAGGACCCTGGGATCGTGACCTGAGCCGAAGGCAGACGCTTAACGACTGAGCCACCCAGGCACCCCACCTCTCTCTGCACTTTTAAGACAAAGCCATGCGAAGAACTGGGGAAAGAGAACCCCAGACAGAGAACAACAGTGCAAAGTTTAGGCAGTAACAAGGCTGTGAGTCTGAGGAATACCAAGAAGGTCAGCGTGGCTAGAACAGAGATATGAGCTGAAGTCAGAAGGCCACACGGGGGCCAGAGCTGGTGAAGCTGGCTACGCCATGCACGGAGTTTAAATTTTATTCCATGTGTGAGGGAGCCCCTGATAGTTGCGAGCAAGGGGTGACATGTTCTGGTGGTTAAAAAGATCAGTCTGTCTGCCCTACAGAGAATTGTCTATAGGAGGACAAGAATGGAAGCAGAAAGACAGAGACTGTTGAGGTGGTCCAGGAGCGAGGTGGTGTGGCTCGGTCTCCTTCAAGCCTAGGGTGTTCGAGGGTGGTGGGACAAGGTCAGAAAAGGGAGACATTTTGAAGGTGGAGGTGACAGGCCTGTGGATTAGATACAGACTATGAAGGAAAGAGAGGAGTCAAGGATGACTGCAAGGTTTTGGGACTGAGCCACTTACTGAGGTGGGGAAGATTATGAGAAAGGCCAGCTGGAGCACAGGGAGGGTGGGAACAAGAGTTCAGCTTTGTGTTCTGTAATGTCATGTGTAATGCTGCGTGGTCTCTTTAATTCTGGATGAACTATAGTTCCATTTCACGAGTCCCCTGTTGTTCATCATTTGGGTTGTTTCCAGAATTTTCCCCATATCAAAATTCGGTTCTAGCAAAGCTTTTTATAATGAGTATGATTATACTTCTAGAAGTGAAATTTCTGGGTCAAAGGATGGCTTAAGGTTTTTGATACATACTATCAAATTGTCCTCAGGAAAATCACAGCTAGTTACATTCTACCAGCCACATATAAGTATGCCCGTTCCTTCACATCTTATCAATGCTGACAATATTTTAGAAAAAGGTTATAATTTGACAAGGCATAAATCACATTTTACTGTTTTAATTTGTACTTCTTTGATGGCTAATGAGGCCAAACATTTTTAATAGACTTATTGATTACTTCTTCTTTTATGAATCATTTGCCCTTTGCCATCTTTAATTGGAATTCTACTTTTTTTCTTTTTTTGTAAGAGCTGTTTATATATTAGAGATAGGAAAATTTGATTTGTCATTTACTTGGAAACTGTTTTCCTGATTTGTCATTTGCTTTTAAATGTAGTTTATGTTTAATTTTCAAAATGTACATGTCACATCTCTTTGAGAAGTTGATTCTGAGGTATTTTATATTTGAAATGAATTATGCCATATATGGCATCTTTGTCATTATATTTTGAATTTTTAAAACTAGTGCAAGGTATTAATATATGCATATTTATTTTCTGACTGCCTCTTACCTGATAGCTCTTTCATATTATTTTCTTTTAGATTCTCTTTGGTTTGCAGTATTGACAATCATATCACCTACAAATAATAATTTTCATCCTCTTTCCTTCTAGCCTCTCCCCTCATTTTATTTAATTGGCTAGAACCTCCTCATCATTGTCAAAATAGCATCAAGATGGCTGCCTCCTTCCATTCTTTCCGACCTTTAACACGAAGGCCCCTGTTTTTTCACTATTGTACATGGTGTCAACTATTGGGTCTACATTAAGGTTCTGTTTCTCATTACAGGTAGTCTTCTAAAAAAGAGAGGGCTCAGCTTTAGATCCAGTTAGTGCGGAACACCTAGTAGGCACCCTGGTGGGACGCAGAGTCAGCAGTTAGCTGTAAGACTCTGGATTCCTCAGGACACAGAAAGAACTGATGGCCAGGAAACTCAGTGTGCTAATCCCAAGGTGAGTGCGGCTGTCGCCCTCAGGACAGGTCTGGGGGACCCGCAGGGAAGAGATGACAAAGAGGAAGTGGGTCCAGCAAGGGGACTTCGAGAAAACAGGAAGAAAACCCAGACTGCGGGATCCCAGAAGCCGAGAAAAGAAAAAGATTCACAACGACGCTAGGGGATTTCGAGGGATGCTCGTAACCAGCCCATAAAGGGGCCGAGGCTCAGAGAGCCTGGGCCACTCTGTTTCGGGGCTCGTTTCAGAGGCCCTGACTCCGGAACATGCTTCCGTCTGCACGGGGCAGGCAGCAGGGCGGCCACACACCATGCCCGCCCCCTTTCTCTCTGAAAAGAGCCTTTGTAACTTCTTTAAGAAGGAAACACCTCCGTCAGGGGAGGAACATTATTTGCTTCCTGTTAGAGCAGACTCTTACATAGGATCAAGTTCCATGCCAGCCCCATGCCCACAGGGAGCAATGAAGGAAAGAGGGGGAAGGGGCCCTCTGGGGGGTGGGTGGTTTAGCAGGAAAGGTTCTGGAAAGATCAGAGCATAGGGGGCTGGAGGCCCCCAAACCCAGCCTCTCTCAACCAGAAATTCTCCCCTTTCCCCCCACCAGTCCGAACTCTTGAAAAGCCTGAGAAGTGTCATAAACGCTTAGTGGGCGCTTAGTGGGTGGGTTCGTTTGACCCTTAGATGCCTGCCAGCCCTTTCCAGGGAAGTCAAAGCCGATCAGTCTTTCACACCTTCGGCAGCTCTTCACTGAGCACCTACTTTGTGCTGGGCCCTGTGCCAGGCATGAGGACACAGCAGGACAAAAGACAGACTCATGTCACATCCCCCAGGGACCTTCGGGTCTAGTGGGAGGAAATAACCACAGAAACAGCTCTCTAATCACAAATTCTGGAAGGCTCTAGGGAATATTCCCTGGGGTGGGGAGTAAGATGGAGACCAGGCAGGGAGTCCTGTCTGAGGAAGTGATAGAATCTGTAAGAGCAAGAAGAATCTGCCCCCTGTGCTTTTAGAAGCCAGCCAGACACTGTTTGGCCTTGGCCAGGACGCTTTATGTCCCCAAAGCCCAGATCAAATAGTGGGGGATGGAGATGGGGCACTTGCTCCTGGCAGGAATTGAGAAGCTGAATCTAGCTGCCTGGAGTCCCTGGTGTGGAGGATGTTTCTTTCTAGGGAAAGCAGCTTGAGGCCCAGGAACCAGTGCCAGGAGACACGCAGGGCTCCTGAAGCAGAAATGATAATACCTACCATCATCCACAGATATTTGTGAACCTTTTGTTAAAAGAAGAACAGAGGGGGAGCACCTGGGTGGCTCAGTCGGTTAAGCATCTGACTCTCGATTTCGGCTCAGGTTGTGATCTCAGCGTCACTGAGATGGAGGCCCCCATCATGCTCTCTTGTGCGCTCTCGCAAATAAATAAAAAAATCTTAAAAAAAAAAAAAAGGAACAAAGGGTACTATGGTAATTTTATTTTTAATGTTTTGAGGAACCTCCATACTATTTTCCATAACGGCTGCACTAATTTACATCCCTCCCAGCTGTGCACATGGGGTCTCTTTTCTCCACATCCTTGCCAACACTTGCTATCTTTTCTCTTTTTGATAATAGCTACGCTGACAGGTGTGACATGATATCTTCTTGTGGTTTTTATTTGCATTTCTCTGATGATTAAAGACGCCGAGAACCTGTTAGTGATTTGAATTTCTTCTTTCGAGAAGTGTCTATTTTTTTTATATGTCAAAGATGTTTCAATAAGCTATTAAAAAAAAAAAGGAGAAGAGCAGAGGGAATGTCTACACGTCTTGTGAAAGTCAAGGGAGAAATCCCACATAGGCTTCTGTAGGGCTATGATCTTTTCTGCAGCTGAAGTAGACCCCGGCTTAGCCTGTATCCCACAAACGTGCATCCCAGGGACACACACACCTGCAGATGGGAAAGACAGTGAAAATGGGGAGGAAAGTAGGCTACACCAATGAACTGATATCCTTTGGATTCAGAGTTCTTTTATTTAATTTTCTGGATAGCTGAATATTAACCTAAACATTCCATTTACGGTTGAAAATACCTTAGTCCCTCATCTTCCATGAATCTAATACACTGAAGGTTACTAAATTGTTCATGGACCAATAAGGAAATTGAAGACTCAAGTCTTATTCTGAATTTCGGTGTCACTGTGTGAAGGTTGTGCCTGTAGGAGGTTGGGTTGAATGCATGGAAAATATCAATGAAGGCTTATTTGGATATTGGACATGATCATTCTTAAGGCGTTTACTGGCTTCTATCCAGGCAACTGTCCTGTGAATTAAGTAAGAAATATTTCAGTTTTCAAGATGAGGAAATTTATGTCCCAAAACGTTAACGTGCCTGAGGGTCATATAATTAAATTGTCTTGTTTTGTTTTTCATCTTGACCACTGTATTCCTCTGTACTGTCTTCAGCACTCTGGAAGTCATATAAATATATATACATTTATATATATATATATTTTAACTGCATTCATAGTTATCTTAATATTCATGTCTCCCTAAAATTATGGTGCAGAAAATAAAATCTGACAAGTAACTCCAAGTTTATTGTTTGTCTGGATAATTAAATTTTACTATATTCTGTTTTAATCCTGTTAATGAAATTTTGCAAGTAGCCGAGATTTCCCCTAGAGTTCCAAATTAAACACACATGGATCACATATACATCTAGCTCAGTTACATGGCAGTTCCAAATTCTTAATTTCAACCTTGCGTTGGAATGAAAATCTTCCTTTTTTTTTTATATATGTCTTTCAGGTTTTGTTTGTTGTTTGTTTTGTTTTAATGGCTAAGGGGGTTGGTGTATGGCCACTTCTTGGTCTCGTTTGACAATCATCAGCGCCATCTACTGTCAAGAAATAAAATCACAAAGCATTGCAACAACTTGTCCACAAAAATTAGGGGTTCCGTAGTACGGGAAAGACAATTTTGTACCCCTGGCGACTTAACTAATATAAATTCTGGTACACACATTTTTATTTCAGATCATGAATTCCTTAAGCAACTTACAGAAAGAACCAGATGAAATTGAAATATAATTACTTGTGTAATGCTTAAGAGGACTAACTTTGGAAGAGGAAAAAATGGGCTCTCAGCTAAACCACTTAGTAGATATATGGCTACCTTTACCCTCAGATTTTCTTTTTCTTTTCTTTTTTTTATTTTATTTTTTTAATTTATTTATTTGAGAGAGAGAGAATGAGAGAGAGCACATGAGAGGGGGGAGGGTCAGAGGGAGAAGCAGACTCCCCGCCGAGCAGGGAGCCCGATGCGGGACTCGATCCCGGGACTCCAGGATCATGACCTGAGCTGAAGGCAGTCGCTTAACCAACTGAGCCACCCAGGAGCCCCAACCCTCAGATTTTCATCTATAAAATATGAATAATTATAAGGCCCTTCTGTTGATTAAATGATGTATGTAAAACTTACCCCAGAGCTAGCGGAAGAAGGTAGCTTTGTTCTGACATTTACTGAACACACGCTAAGTATCAGATTGTGCGAGGAATTCTCAGCAATTCCATGAGAGGGAGAGCTTCTGAGATAGCAGACACCATACCCAGGATTATACAGCTAAGTGAGAACCAGGTTTAAACCCAATTTTTCATCTGGTTCCGAAGCTGTTCTCATACATGTCAACTCACAAAACATGGCTCTGAATTCCCTTCTGATATATTTCTGTGGAGGTTCACTCTAGGGGCCATCATGTATTGATACGGGCCCCATGCTTTGGGGTCTGACGCATGTATCTCGTCGCATAGATGTGCCAAGTTCACCTGACCGTGCTATACATACGTATATTTAAGAAAGTAATTTCAGGGGGTGCCTGGGTGGCTCAGATGGTTAATCAACGGCCTAAGGCTCAGGGTCATGATCCCGGGGTCCTCAGATCGAGCCCCACATCCGGTTCCCTGCTCAGTGGGGAGTCTGCTTCTCCCTCTCCCTGGGCCTCTCCCCTTGCTTGTGCTCTCTTTGCCTCTCTCTCTCTCTCTCTCTCTCTCAAATGAATAAATAAAATCTTTTTAAAAAGAAAGAAATTTCAGGAAGACTCTTAGAGAGTCTGACATGTAACCCTGACCATAACGAAGGATGAAAAGGATGATAAGCATGCAGGTGTACGTGTCCTTGTAGCATTTTACACAGACCTCTCTGTTACTATTATCTTACTGTGTCATCAAAGTTTTTTTTTACAGAACTTCCTTCTTCCTGGGATAGAATTCCTCAAGGGCAGAACTCACACGGATAGAATTCCTCAAGGGCAGAACTCACGCTCGTTAAATGAATGAATGGATGGATGAAAAATGGTAACATATTATTTCTCCCAGGACAAAGAGATGATGCCTCCACAAGGTCTTTGAGGACAAAGCCCTTACGTTCTACCCCCTCCAGCAACAGCGATCGTTCAGTTTATCGGCTTGAACTGAGTTGTCCTTACTGACAAACCCCAGTAAAGTGCCATTCCCCCTTTTTGATAACGAAGTCCAGAGAGACTTTCTTTTCATTCAAATGTCTTCTGTAGGGAAAGTGAGAGGATTTTACTGAGATTCAAACATACCAACAATTAGAAACTGATAAAATGCATATATGAATCACAAAACGGTGTTGCTAAAGTTGTTTTTAAACCTAAGGGTGTTCTGCCACTCGTGTGTTAAAAAAGAAGTAACCTACCACCCGGAACCGCTTTGAGGACTGAGTGAGCTGACACGCACAGAGCACCTGGGACAGTGCTTACTCGCTTGGTCCTTTCACCTACAACAAGTACATTTCCTGAGCTCCTCCTATGTGCCTGATAGACAGCCGTTTTGGGCACTGCTGGTAGAAAGTAAACAAAACAGATAAAGTCCTCCCCTCATGAAGCTGACATGTGAGTTGGGGAGAAGGGGGCAGGGGGCAGGGAGGATGGCAAGCAGGGATTCTGACTAATAAGCAAATGAATAGCGCTATGGAACAAAGCCAAGGGGACAGGAAAGCGGCGTGCTGGGAAGGTTTGGTTCAGGTAGAAGAGCCACTGAGGGCCTCTCGGAGCTGTGACACTTGAGCCAAGAGCTGATGAAGTGAGAGAGCGCAGCACGACGATATCTGGGGAAAAGCATTTCAGAGAGGACAGGAAGATGAAGGCTCCCCTGGGATGGCAGTATGCCAGGCTCAGTAAACGCCAGGAGGCGTTCCTTCACACCTTTGCTTCCACACCTGAGCCCTTTGGTTTTCCTGATGTGGCTCCCGTGATCCCATTGATTTAAGGTGCGTAAGTATTGGCCATGTCTGTGTAGGGACACCATCGACACAGACCTGGCCCTCGTGGTGTAGCCTCCAAGGCTATAGAGAAAAGTGGCCAAGGTGAAGTTCTCTGTGGCAAGACCCTTCCTGCTTCGTGATTATGTGATGTTGTAAAGGATGACTGGGCTTCCAGGCTAGACCTCAGGACCCTACTTAACGTCTAAGGTGGGTGAAATGTGGGGCGTTTGTAATAGAATCCAGTGGAAAACAACTCTGTTAGCAGTGCATAACACAAGGTTCTAAATTCCATTTCAGCTCTGATGGTCTATAATTCTATGATATATAAAAGGAGCAAAGGGAAAATTCATTACCTGTACTGAGGGTTGGGTGAGTCTTTGTGGGTTGACCTGGAGACCCACAAACACTTACAACATTCTCTCTACAGAAAAAGGAGTTCTGGGTTTCAAATGCTAGGCTCACAGACATTCCACACACAGACCATTCATGAATCGGAGACTCCCCCCGGGGTGGGTGAGAGCGTCCCTGGTGGCAATGGGCAGGAAGAGGTTCAAGAACAAAGCCCAGAACCACGGCAGCTGCAGCATTAGGGGGAAACACTCCTTACGACAGAGACCCCAGATATAAAGTCCTCGGAAGGCAGCCAGCCACAGCGTGACGTGGTCACTGGTGTCACCACGGAAGGCCAGCAAAACGGGGTCTGCAGAGTACACGGCAAAAACTCTGGCCAACTGACGGGGCTCTGTACAGAAGTCTGAAAATGATGCTGTGCTTCTCTCTCTACGTTTTGGGGGTACGTGTCCTTTTTCCCTGGACAGCCTGAGGTAGCATCTGTCTCTAGGATTAAGATTGTTACAGCAGAAACACAAAGTGGGGAAAAATCTGATATTTTGAATAATAGCTTTTGTTACTCAAAATAGGATTTTATAGCAACACACTAAGCTTAAAACCCAGGCTTAATTCAGAGAGAGAGAGAAAGTTGTTCCACATTCTTTTATCTCCTTCTTTGACATGTGAAAACCCGTATAGACCATAAAAGTCCACATAGGAAATAAAAAAGAGGTGAAAGTCTTTGCCTGTAGACCCAGGCACCGGTAGGAAAGGGAAAGAAGCTGATCGATTAGGTTAGACAAGCTTCTTCATACTCGCTTGGTACCAAGAAGCTTGCACCAGTGACGGTGAATCAGTTCACTGCTTTATTCATCAGGATAATCTTCAAAATCCTTAAAAATTTGGCTGAACTACGCAACGTGCTTACTGATACAGTAAAAACGGAATGACATTGAGGCCAGTATGTTCAGTCCAAATCATTCTCTTTCTTATGTGTTTATATGGAGGCTGGTCCATACCAAAAACAACTGTTTCTTGATGAGGTATGATGGTGGTCGAGGGGAAAAACTCTATCGACTCCGGAATGTTTGAAATGTGACAGGAGCTCATAATGTTTCTGCAAGGTAAGAAACCACATTAGTTAGTCCCAGCTTTTGTAGATGTGAACTGGACAGCCAACTTGCTTATTTGTTTGACGTCCTCAGTATTTTTAACAATCGTAGCACTTCCATGCAAAGAAGGAAGACAGCAAGTTCTTCAATGTTAGATAAGATCGAAGGGCACATGCACAAGTTAGGAGCTTTGGATCACAGTTTCTTCGTACTGTGGTGACAATAATTATAAGTGAGGTAGATGATGATCCTGATATGGCCCGCCAAAGAAAAGCTAACACACTTTATGTGTTCGGTAGAATGTTTTGAATTTTTCCACCGAGAAGAGGTTCATACATAGGAAATCCATGGATATGGACTCCATTTCTGTCATCAAAGAGCTTTTAATTATTCCACAGTTATGAAGAAAGAAAATACTAGAATTTTTTCATTTTTAATTAAATGTATTCTTATTTAATATTCAAAATATCAGTTGAAGGTACATATAATTCATAAATAAATATACATATACTGGGGATATGCGCTCCAACAGTTTTTGCTGATTGGGCTGTACATTCCATAACGTTTGGAGTCCACTGGATTACAAGATAAAAATATCAGGATATTTTAGCTTGATGCAATTAAAGATTTGATTTCTTTACTTCCCCCTTGTACTGATTCCTTGTGGTTATATCCTGCCACAGATGTGTATCTATATAGAAAGAGAATGCTGAAGATACAGACCAAATATTTCTAGACCAGTGAGTGACCATGATTTCTTACACTGAGGTAGTAAAGTGCTTTCTGATTATGATTTAGTTTGCCATGTAGCTTAACGACAGGGACAATAGGTAAAGAGTCCAGTCCATTGAAAACCCAGTTGCTGACATTTTGCTGTTTACTCCAGTCTCCTGACGCCAGTCTCCAACCTGTGTTAATCTCTCAGAGCTGGAGGAATCAAGCCTTCCTTGCGGGGATCCTGGAATGAGGTGACCTGTCCATGAGCGATGCATGATCTGCCAGCCCCTAAAGGCCTTCTTTTAAATGAGTGGTTTCCAAACTGTGCTCCCACGGCCCTGCCCTCCCCCGATATTCTCCATCCTACCCCCCCCCCCCCACACACAGACAGTTCTGCCTTAATCTATTGCATATTTTCAGCTTTGGCATAAGGTTTGCTCCTAAGAAAAGTTGGAAAACTACTGCCTTACCCACCTGCTATATCATTTGTATCTGCTCTCAGTGCTGAGTTCCCTGGTTTCACCTAATTCCACCTGTGAATCTACAGACACATCTTTTCTTCAAGGAGCATGTCTTTGCCAGGCTCCATTTGTTTGTCTTCATTTCAGACTGGGGCTCCCTGCTGTGGGTGCTCCTGACCGAATGCTCCTCCCCTCTCCAGGCTCAGCTCCTTAGGAATTCCTGGACGCCCTCAGACAACACCACTGTCTACTCCCACCTGTAGCCTCCCTAAAGCCAGAGGCTCTCTGGTCCTCTGAAGCTCCTGTAGAATCTAGCCCACTCTACCCAGTAGCTGCTTCCCGAAGTTGTGTTGATGTGAATTACTGATGAAGGAACAAGAGGAAGTGTCAGGAAATCAAATCAAAGGCACCAGTAACAAGACTTTAATTGATTAAAGGGTTGTCCCAGCATAGCATCTGTTTTCTGGTTGCCACAGAAACCAGGCGCTCTGCAGTCCTCCATGTTTTGAAGTCCAGAAGATTGAGGACAATTGGCTGGAGAGAATGTAGCAAAAAGACCATTGCTGGGAAAGTGACCTGGCCTAGTTACTCAATTTGCTCATGGGTGAAGCCAAGGGGACGGACTAGATGATATCTCAATCCCTGGACTGGTATTCAGCCTGTGTGTCCCTGCAAGAGTATTCCAGGCCTTAACTGAAATACTTTCCTACTGGTGGGTAGATGGCTGCTCGCATACTTCCCTGAAGGGCTCCCCTGCCACCTCACTGTCCAGACCCTTCTGTCCTTTCTCATTCCTCCTGGATCTCCCAGATATGGCAACAAAGGGGACTGACTCAGCAGGGGACTGCCAGACCCAACCCAGCCCTGTAGACTTGGTAAGTCCCTGCCATGCCCACCCTGCTCAGGCCCCTGCCGTAATCAGCAATCCAACCTCCTTGAGTCCACAGTGGAATATGGAGGTGACCCTCCTCGGAGGGTTTGGCTGGTTGCGAAGATAAAGACTTGCTGAGGCCTGAAATTTCCCAGCTGGCTGCCCAGACTGTGTCTCCATCTCTGCACCGGTATGCTGCTCAGGCAAGGCCTGGGAAAGCAGGAAAAGGCACGAGCCACAGGGACAGGCTTGCAGTCTGCAGCCGAGGAGAGGCGAACACATCTGAGCTGGACAATCCATGGCTCAGTGGGGTGTTCCTCTCTGAGGGCTGAGTTTAAGCTGCTTGCTCACAGTTGACCCAGGCCGTGGCCAATGCATTGCAAACTCAAGGCTACGACTGGAGATAAAGGAAAGGTTTGTATCAAAATTCAAGCTGCAGGAAGGGATTTGAAGCTCAAGTCCACAGAAATGTACCTGAAGACTCAGAGAATTAACTGGATCCACTTTTCCTTCCTTTTACATCCTCTTTGGTACTTGTACTGATGGCTGAACCCTGGCTTGATATCTTAGTGTTGTACAGTGCTTAGCAGTCTGCACGGGACTCTCAGGGGCACAACTGTATTCACTTCTCACAACAACCACACACTGGGCAGTAATGATTATTACTCACTTTACAAACAAGGAAACCAAAGAATCTCAGAGAGTTGCAATTACCTGCCCGCACTCCCTCTGAAGTCAGACCCTCAGACTTTAAATCCAATGTTTCCTATTATATTATGTTGTTTCTTAAAGTCCTTTGAACAAAGACAGGGCCCTCTTTTGTTTGACTTAGTGGGAAGCAGCCCTGTGAAGCTTAGTGATGTCTGTTCATTTCTTTCTTTTTTTTTAAGATTTTTATTTATTTATTTGTCAGAGAGAGAGAGAACAAGCACAAGCAGGGGAAGTAGCCAGCAGAGGGAGAAGCAGACTCCCTGCTGAGCAGGGAGCCTGGTGTGGGACTCGAACCCAGGACCCTAGGATCATGACCTAAGCCGAGAGCAGATGCTTAATGCACTGGGCCACCCAGGCGTCCCTGTCTGTTCCTTTCTGAGACAGCTAGATGAGGTGGAGTTTGCAAGGAAATGTAAGACAGAGTCTCAGGCGCTTGCTGTCTTGTCAGTAAAATGATACATAGACGCGTGAAACGCCTAATAAAACATACAGGAACCCATCCTTCTTTTGTTGTAAGAACTTACTGATTTCTCAACAGGTAAGTACAGTTCATTGCAATGTTGCCTTTTCAACAGCAAGTGAAATAAACACAAAACCCAGCAGTAGAAAATTCACTCGTTGGATGTATACCCATAAGCAAGGAGAAAGAATAGGATGACAGATTTAGTTCACGGGGAAGATTTCCCAGGAGTTGGAAAGAATGCAGAAGAACAGCGCACTCTGATGGAAGCCCGCTGGGAGAGGCGACAAATTCGGGCGATGCAAGTTTGCTCAGCCTGCTAAGGGAAGGAATTAGGAAAAGCCTTCAGGCATTCTCACATTTGTCCTCACTTGTCTGGGTTTTCTGTGTGGATTTTCCTCTGTGGAAGAAGAGACTGAGTAACTTTTCATGTAGTTTCCTGGTTTTATGACTGCTTTGCCTGCCATATGTGTCAGGAGGTGAAGACATTTCTGTTCTTTCCGCGGCTGGCAGGTGAATTCCTCTTCTCGGGAGGCCCATCCTCGTTGGGGAAATACTCAATGGGGCCACTCAGAGCAGATCAGTCTGGGGCGGGTTTGGGGGGGGACTGGTGCTGAGGCCACGAGGCCACTGGGGATGGGCGGGCAGTGCAAGGAGAAGGGGTTGTCTGCTCCCCATGGAGGGAGGGAGGTAGAGTTAGGAAGTGGGGGTGGAGAAGGAGAAGAGAAGATATAGGAGATGTCAGGGTGTGGGGTGTGGCATCCGATGACCCCTTTGACTCCTCCCAGACACTATTAACTTCTAGAGATAATTGAATAGAAGGACTAGTTACAGAAGTCTCCAAGGGTCTGAGTTTCCACGTTGAGGGGGAGACAAAACAGAGCACCATTTGTGAATGTAGGAGCTCAGCCTAAATCCCCAAGGCACAGCTGGTCCTAGCTGACAGCTGGGTTCCATAGTTCATCCCTTTAAGACATTTTTTTTTTTAAATATCTAAACCAGTACCCATTGTGTGCCTTGCTTGTGTTCAAATTTGGGCTGAGCCAGTACCAGGTATCTTTTTGGTTCTCCTCAACTCAAGGCACCATGATTCTTTTTATGCTCTAAATTGTAGTTTCTGAAACTCTGGTCTTTGAAGGCCCTCCAGGTGGTCTGTGGTTGCCCAAATGCAATGAGTAGGTTTTGCTCGAAGAGTATTTTCTGCTAGAGATTTGGACTCTCCATAAAAAGGGTACAGAAATAGTTATTTGATGATTATAACCACAAAGACGGTCACATGCTAAGCAGACACTTCAAATGGCGTGGTTGTGGTGGGGGCGGTGTGTGTGTGTGTGTGTGTGTGTGTGTGTGTTCCGTGGTTGCAAGCAGAAGTTTCGAGGTGGGTGGTCCAAGGGATTCTTACAATGTGGTTCATAGTCTAAAATCTCACTTGGGATGAAGTGAAGCCAGACACTTATAAGACACCAAGAAATCAAACCACTTTGTTTGAGAATCTTTAAAATCGGTATTTGAAACTGATACTTCAATTGAAAAAATATCTTGACCCTAGACCTTTGTGATTTCATTTCTGACCATAATGGAGGGATCTCTTGGCCACATAACCCTCATATCCAATTTTATTTCTAGTAGTATAAGTAGCTATTCAGCTCTGAAGTTTAGTGCTGAGCCGTATTTTAGGGGATGGTTTGGGAAGATAGTGGCTAGAAATCCATCCTTAGAAAAGGTCTTTTCAAAACCTTCATTAATCTTTATCATCATACCTATCTTCTAACTTCATTAAAAAAAAATAGTATTCTACCCAGGGGTTCAAAACCATGGCACGAATGCAGACCATTCCGAGAGCAAGAATTGGTGGCAGTAGAATTTTATTTAATCCCCAGATCATAAAAAGCAGACGTAGCTACAAGGATGACGAAAGAAAAAATGTGGAGGACACCTTCAACAAAACGAGGTGAAAAGGAAGTCCCAGGATTCCATACATTCAGGATATGGCTGGGTGTGCCAAAATGTGAGACAGCAGCAGGGCTTGAGAGAGGAAAGAAACATGGGACAGATCTATGAGCCAGAGGATCTATAAATTACCAGACTAACACAGCCCTGAAAGAAGACAGCCATGCTAGGAGAACCTCGGTGAGCAAATTGAAAATCATCCAGTAAAAAAGGCTCCAGTCGGTAAGATGGCGGCTGGGCTGTGCGGCCGTGGTGGTCTGGATCACAACCCCGCAGACACACCCATGTTCTAGTTCCTGGAACCTGCGAATGTGTTTCCTTACATGGCGAGAGGGACTTAGTAAATGTAATTAAGCTAAGGGTCTTGAGATGGGGAGGTTATCCCAGGGTATCCAGGTGGGCACAATATAATCACAAGGGTCCTTATAGGAGGAAGGCAGGAGGATCACAGAAAGGAGATAAGACAACAGAAACAGAGGTTGGAGTGACACATTTTGAAGATGGAGGAAGGGACCACAAGCCAAGAATGCAGGTCACCTCTGGAGGCTAGAAAAGGTAAGGAAGTAGACTCTCCCTTAGAGTCTCCAGAGGGAGTGGGGCACCACCAATACCTTGATTTTAACCATGTGGAACATATTTTGGATTTCTGACCTCAAGAATTGCAAGCTACTAAGCTTGCATTGTTAGCCACCAAGTTTAGCAGTAATAGAAAACTAATACAGTAGAAACCACATCTCCCAGAATCCCCTTTCCTGTGTGTCCTGGTTAGAGCTGGCCAAAAGACAAACTTGGACAAGATGTGGGAAGTGGGAGTAAGCAAAGCAAGAGCCATTTCTCTCTGACAGTCTTTTTGATAAGGTGCCCTGTAGGGTCCATCCAGGTAGGCCTCTCTCCCCTGCACTAGGTGTCTAGCTCTTCCAGACGACAGGAAGAGCCATCGCAGCCCCAGGCCCCCCATCATATGCTCGGCTGCGAACCCACAGAGGCCATAGCTACATGGAGGCGAGAGCTTCCTAGAGATCCCCCCTACGAGTTTCCCTTCATGGCCCTACTTCAGCATGTACATCTGGCTTTTCAGATTCCATTGCATTCTCCTACCTATCCCGTAAGGCCAGAGCCTTGAGAGGACTAGTTCAATAATGCTGGTGTTTCTCTAAGTGATTCTACCATTTCTTCTGCAATGAATGGGTTTTTCTATTGTCCCACAACCTCAACAACACTTAATACAGGCTGATTCATTTTGAACAATCCATAAGCTATGTGCTGATATCTCCTTGTGGCGTTACTTTGCATTTCTCTGATAACTAATGAGGTTGGGCATCTTTCCGTATTTTTAGCGGCCTTCTGGATCCCCTTGTTTCTGAAGCACGTCTGACTTTTGCCCATTTTTCTACCAGGTTGTCTCCCCTTTCCTTACTGATTCATGATTCTTTGTATACTCTGGATATTAGCTTTATCAGTACTCTGTATTACAAACATCTTATCCCAGGATGTGGCTTGCCTTTTCACTATCTTTAAAGATTTATCAGTCTTTTTTTATTTTTTATGGTTAGTGCTTATTATGCATACTAAAACCCAGCAATTCTACTTCTGGATGTATGCCCTAGAAAAACTCTTGCACAATTCTCCAGGTACAGGAATATTCACAGAAATGTAGAGGGAGAAACGTAGAAGCTCTGTAAGTGTCCATCAAGAGAGGAGTTGGGGGGTGCCTGGCTGGCTGTCAGTAGAGCATGTGACTCTTGATCTGGGGGTCGTGAGTTTGAGCCCCACACTAGGGGTAGGGTTTACTTGAACAAAAACAAGAAACAGAGAGGCAATGAATCCAGGTGGGCATGTCCCTACATAGCAATGAACTACAAACCCATGTGTCCATATGGATTTGTCTCAAAAAACTACAGTTAACTGAAAAAAAAAAATGATTTTATTAAAAATTCAAAATCAGCCCATTATTATTTGGGGATTAAAAAGAATACCAGAAACCCAGAGGTGTCAAGCTCTAAAGAGAAGGAAGGGGACGATTCCTACAAACCTCAGGATCATGGTTACCTCTGGAGGGAGGGGATGCGAGGTGAGACCTGCACGCAGGGGCTTCTAAGGGGCTGGCGACACTCTACGTTTCAACCTAGCAGGTGTGGGCACAGCTCTTCCCTTTATTCTTCTTCGTTGAAATGAACATATGTTTTAGATAGTCATTGTTACGTGATCTATTTTCTCAATAAAACATTTGAACAGGTACGATGCTCCGACAATCATATTTGTCGTCCTGGGTTAAGGTCGCTGAAGATGAGAAGATTCAGAATAGTTGTGGAGCTGTCTCATCAGCTGTGGAGCTGTCTCATCAGAGTCAGGCGGGCCGGGGGTTAAAACTACAGTCTGCCAGCCTACCCCCCACCTCCCTACCCCCCTGCTACTGAATCAGAATGTCCCGCGGAGGTTTGGGAGCACCCAGTCCCCCGCCTTACTCAGCCTCAGGAGTGGCTCCCTACTGCCCTCTCGTGGCCAGTTTTCCCAACCAAACTGAGCAGAGTAAACCAGCCCAGATGGGCAAGAGTGCAGACTTGTCTTGGGATCAGTGGTCTGTCCAGGCTTGGTGGCAGCTCTAAGGACTTGTACAATTGAACTAGATGCCAAAACACAGTATCTAGGGCCCACCAGATTGTCTAGTATTTCTATCTGAAGTCCTAGTGCTCTAGCCCGGCTTACTTGCCTATAACGTAATCCATGCTCCTCCTGACAGAGATGATCTCATGGACCCAAAGACCCCACCTACCTGCTCCAGACCCTCTTGCAGCTTGGTTCTCCCTGCCCGTGGAGATGCCCGACTCTGTATCCTGCCTCCCCACCTGGTCTCACCATCTGCACACACCTGCCCAAATTACTGGGTCTCCTTTTCTGCCTGAACAAACATCTGGTCTAACTAGACCCCTCCCTGATCCTGGGCTCTCCTGCACCATTCTCTCCTGCCCTTTGGCTTCCACAAGGCCAGAGCTATTAAGAGGGTAAGAATCAAAAGCTGCAGAGAAATGCAGCCCTGAGGCAGATGAATGCTCTGAGGCTGCTTAAACACCCTCAGTGTCTTGCTACTTCGCCTTCCCCCATCCTTCTCTTCCTCAGTCGGTCAGAGTTTCTGATTCCTGATGTAAAGCTTGGAACAGGCAGGTTCATTCAGAAACATCACAGAATTGGTGTCACTCAAAGGAAGAGCCTGGACCAGACCCCAGGGGCAGAATCCAAGTATGTAGGGTCCCCGCTCACTTTGCCCCATCTCTGTCCCCAGATTAGACCCCGTTAGGATCCTGAGTTTGCTGTACATGGTCATCGACCCCTCTTGAGTGAATAAGTTCTTGCTTCACCCCCAGGAGCCAATAGCCTGCCCAATGGAAGGTGGTATAATATAATAATTAAAAACGAATTTAGAATAGGAATTGGATTATAATCTCTGCCTGCTTATATGCTTGGTAGTCTTAGGACATTGTTTTAACATTTCTAAACCTCAATTTCCTCCCCTGTTTAATGAGGATTATATTTAACTCGAGTTTGTTGTGATTATCGAATGAGAGCATGAAAAAAATGCTTATCACATTTCGTACACATGGAAGTACGTAAAAAATATATTTGTTATTATTTATTATGAAGTCCAGGGCCTGTTAGGACTCAATGGGCTGTATCTTAGGGGCAGAGTCGTTTGGAGTCCTCGGAAGCATCCATTGCCCAAAGACTCCTCTTGCAACGGCCTGGAAAAGGGTCCAGTGTGACTCCATCCCTCCTGTTTTCTCCAAACCCCGTCAGGGCCCTGGCCCAGCAGCTGGATTCGAACCCTCAGCCCAGGGATCACCCACCCTTCCTGTCCGTCAGTCAGGTAGGCCACAGACCTGCTCCATCAGGAGAGGGAGCCCTCCTTCTGTGTGCTCTCCCTCTGGCCTGCTCCCTCCCCTTCTGGCCTTTGCCTCACCAACACTTTGACCAGATACAGTTTTCCCCACATCCATCTGTTGTCACTCAGAGTCTGGGGACTGAGGCTTCCCGGTCTAGAGAACACTGTGCTTCCTAATCCGGTGTCGCATCGTTACAAGCTTCAGATGCAACAGTTGACTCCCTCAAAGCAGCTCTTCAAAGCACCCCAGGGGAACAAAACGGACAAAGAAGCAAAAAACATGTGATGTGCTTGATAACGCTCAGCTGTGAAGCCCTCTGCGTGCGCCCACGTCTGCACGCCCAGCCGACCTCGGCTCCGACCCTCCACCCCGCCTTGCTCACTCAGTGCTCTCTTCCTCCTGCCCTCCCAGCCAAATCTCTGGCGTGAGGAGCACGGAGCCTCCTTGGGCTGCTCCTACTTGAAGGTGGCAGTCCAGGCCTGTGAGATGGCCCGTTCCTAGGGATGGCGGAATTGACCAGAACGCACACCCGAAGCAGCCTCCGCCTGGCTCACTGGGGATATTTCCTTAAGTCATCCCTCTGTTCTCTAGGACACAGAGCCTGGCATGTTACTGAGAACACCGTGAGCACACTCGCCTTGCTTCTAACCACAAAATAGACTCCCTGTTCGTTGTTAGACCTAGAGGACACCGGAACCCTCCTGGCAACTATGTGACCTGAGTTATGGGCCCAGCTCTGCACTTACCGGCTAGGTGACCCTGCTAAGTTACTTTCCCCTCTCTGGGTTCATCTGACAGATGAAGGGGGTGGGCTGGATGATCTCAGCGGCCTCTTCCAGCTCTGATGGGTCACCAGCAGGTTCACCAAGGCACAAGGTAGTCCCACCTGCTCTTTCTGGAGCACCGTCCTTCTGCGACGCTCCAGGCATCCGGACGGAGGGGTCTGTCTGCTTTGGTGCTCCATACGACGTCAAGGCTAGGGCCTTGACTCACCGATGACATCGATCCTTTAGGTGACTTGCTTAAAGCCACAAAGTAAGTCGATGTCAGAGCAGAACAGCCTCTCAGCTCTCCCTCCCACCCTTATTCCACCAAGCCGGCCCAAGATGATGGACACCACTGCCACTACCACCCCCAGAAAACTTCCTCCTAGCTCTACATCCATGCAAAAACTCCTTTCTAACTTAAATTTTAACCTTCAGGATGGTGTGTTATTTAACATAGATGATCACCATGCAAAACTCTTCCTTTAACCTGCATGAAAGAACATTTAGAAAGTGTGAAACTATAGGGCGCCTGGGTGGCTCAGTCGTTGGGCGTCTGCCTTCGGCTCAGGTCATGATCCCAGGGTCCTGGGATCGAGCCCCGCATCGGGCTCCCTGCTCCGCAGGGAAGCCTGCTTCTCCCTCTCCCACTCGCCCTGCTTGTGTTCCTGCTCTCGCTGTCTCTCTCTCTGTCAAATAAATAAAAAAAAAAAAAAAAAAGAAATTGTGAAACTATATCCATCAGCTTTTTCTTTCCATGCTTTGTCTTTTAAAACACAAAAACTTCAGTTTCAATACACAGCCCCCACGCCACTCGGGGCCTGGCGGGTGCTGATTCGTGGGGAGACTCGGTATTTGTTTCAGAAGCTGAATGCTTTATAGGCACAGCTCCCTGGCACAAAACCCCACCCTGACTCAGCGGAGGATTGAATCCCCACAGACCAGTCAGGCTCCCGGGAGGAAAACCACTGAAAGCAAACATTTTTTTTTCCCCAAGGCAACATTATCTTATCTCTGACTTTGTTCCCTTATCTAAGAAGAGAGGATCGAATTCTTCCTGCTTTCCCAGGGCAGTGCTTGCGCTGTTGGAAGCAAGGCTGATTTCTAATTTCCCTCTATGATAATCACAACTGGCACGCAACTGTATTAAGAGAAAGCAGCGATTTGGAAAATCTCATGGTCAGGAAGTCTCTCTTTAGATATCTGTGCTTTATTGTGTCACCATTATTTTTATGAATAGGCTGGCTTGTCCCAGAAAGTTCTGCGACCCCACCCAGGTAGGAGAGTGGGCAAGAGTTTCTGAAACCCCTAGGGATGGAGGTGGGGAGCAGAGTGCTGGGAGGGCCAGAGAGCAGAAAAAGCTTATGGTTGGGACCCAAAAGAAACAAAATGCTAGACCTTGAAACCAAAGGCCAGGGACACCAGCAGCTGAAGGCAGAGCCTAAACCCAAGGACGGAGTGGAGGTAGGGGTTGGGGCTGGGGGGGGGGGGGGGGGGGGGCAGAAACAAGCTCCCTGGCATGAGAAGCGAATGGCCACACTGGCAAGGTGCCAGGATGATACATGAGCCTCCCCAAGAGCTTAGCGCACCCTCAGGGAGAAGGAGAGAAGGTGCATCATGGTGGAAGATTCCCAGACTTAAAATCTAGAAGTAGCTGAGTTACCTTGAGTAGGTGGTTTTGATCTCTTCCATTGCAATGCTAGCCAGGATGGAAAGATCCTCCACTGAGTTCAATTACAGATTAGTAGAGCAAGTGACATTTCTGCATGTTTGAATCTTACAACTGAAAGTCTTATCTGCTCTATAGCAATATTTTGTTTTACTAAAGGATGTCATCTGTATAAGAATGCACTGACTCCCTAACTCCCACACAGTTTGTGAAGGTAAAAGCCAGAATCTTTTTTCTCTTTTTTTAAAGTGCCATTAGACATGGAGCACCTCAAATGTTTCATGTCCAACAGGAAATTTGTTTATATGGGTACAGAGGAAAAACAGCAAAAGCTGGTTTTGTATGAATACAGATGTGATTTATACAAAACACAGCTCCTTCTTGACCTGCTATATTTTTAGACCTCTGTTAATTATGTTTTTGGCAACATAATATGTTGGAACACATTCTCCTTTTCCATACAGGCATTGCTCCTTCAAGTGCGAAAGCACGTTAGCAGGAGAGCAGGCTCATGATCAGGCGCCCTGTTCCCTAAAGAGAGTTAATTGGCCAGCATTACTCTCAGGAGAGAGGAAATATCTGGGCCTGAGCTATTCTAATACGAAGCCAGGTTTAGAAATCTGACTCACTTGTATTGAAACATCTAAAGAGAGACACCAGATCTGTTCATGAAGCAATTTTGTTTGCTCACCCACAAGTCTCTTTGCACAATAGCCTCCCTATTCTGGCTGTTTGACAGAGTCTACCTGCTACAGCAGAGGCGCAAATGACAGTTACTTGTTTTTTTAAAACAGCTCCCTTTCACGATGGCATGGGTATGAGCAGCTATGGCCATGGAGACGTAAGGAATATCTGGGGGAAATTTTCCTTAATCATAAAAAGAAAGAGATGCAGGAGGATAGTCTCCTTCTTCCCTCCTGCCTTTAGAAGCACTTGTGAGAGGGTATGATTCCTGGAGCTGTGGCAGCCATCTTGCTACATGAGGATGCAGGCCTAGGATGAATGTCAATATGCTGTGGGTTGCAGCCTGGAAATATGGGAAGTGTCTGGCTCCTAATGATACTGTTGAGATGCTGACTCAATCAGGCCTCCAGACTTTTTGAGATGTGAGATAAGAAAAACCTTACATGTTTAAGACACGTCAAGTTGGTTTTCTATTACTTGCAGCCAAGCAGTAATTAAAAGTCATAGGAAAGAGAACTAATTTCCATAAGCTGTGAAAATAGAATAAAAATATTTTAGTTTGTGCTCTAATTTTCCTGCTGTGATTCTCTGGATTTAGTGTTAGAGTCCTCTTCCCTTTCCCCTCCATCCCATTCTCCAGAGGTAAATGCTTCATTCTCTCTGGGGGTCCACAAGCCTGACTCCCAGCTCCCCTGTCCTCTCAGTACCAACCCCCTCAGTGCCTTGCGTCCCATTCTGGATCTGTTCCTGGTAGAGGTTTCTCCAGAGCTCTGTTTGCAGTGCTTTTAGATGGCTCTTGCATAGTACCATGACAGACCAAATAAATGACTTCCTTCTTATCCTGGATATTTGGATATTGTAAACACACATGAGCACAGAGTGGAGAGCTTCTCTACTATTTTTTGTGACCCCGTCACCACGTAGATTTTCATTCTTTGTTTTCTTCTTCCTTCCACAACTCTTAAAGATATTCCCTGTGTATTCCCTTTAATGATCTAATTGATGATCTCAAAAAGTAGTCTAATAAGTGCCTTAAACCATACTGTACAGGATAAACAAAAAGTACCAAGAGGCATAGTCCCTTCGAGTTGGAATCTTGAGAATGGTAACAAATGTGGGCCATTTTTTTTATCCTTTCTTATCTTTGTGCTCCCTCTCTCTTTCTCTTTTTCTCACTCACAGGAGAAATTGCGAGAAGAACCTCTAATGAAGCACTCGATTTCCCAAATCTGAATTTCATTTGGTTTCTTTTGCATAAAATACCAAAAATAAATAAAGAACAGATTTAACAGTGGTTCCTCCAGTATAAGGTTGCCTGACCTCATTTTTACTTTAGAAATTCAGCAGATCACCATCCCTACTGCTACAAGCAAAGTTTCTCAAAGTGTGGTCCGTGCGACATCAAGTCAGAATAATATTGTGAAATGCAAATTTCTGGGCCCCATCTCAGAGCTAAGAATCTGAAGTCTTTGTGGTCAGAGAATCTATAAAATAAGCAAGCAACCCAGATGATGTATATGCACATAAATATCCCAATCTTTCAGTTTACCATTTTAATTATAAATGCTACCTAAAAGATTTAGTGGGCTTTGCAAAGCAGAAACCAGTGACAGTAAACCTTATTGAAGTATATGCATATTTAGAAAGAATTACAAACACTGGGTAGTATAATTCTGATGAGAAAAGTAGTTTGATAAACAGAGTGAGCTTTAGGCAAAATTTAGGTCTCTGAGGTGAGGTCAAAAAATTCCATTTAATTTTGGAAACTTGAGTTCTCCTTTCTCAGCTTCCCTCCAATTCCATATTCCATGACCAAATGGGCCTTTCTCTTCTGTAACCTACCTTACCTGGCATTAACCAATTAAAAAAAATTTTTTTAAACAGTCACGTAGGCTGGTTACGTATGTGTAAACTTGTCAAAACTTCAGGTTGAAAAGTAAAGAATTCAGATGCCAAGGCATTTTAACTTATCCATCGATCTATTTATTCATTCAAGATATGTATTAGTGAATGTCAAGTATTGAGGATAGAAAACAAATAAGACATGGCCCATGCTTTTAAGAAAAATTATCTAAACTTAGAAATTAAGAACTCATATCACATTCGTTTGATGTTTGGGCATTGCTTAACAAGCCTGCCCGCGGAGTATTTAATTCTTTAGAAAAATGTACGTGTGTTTGACTGGCTACTCACTGTTAATTAAGGGCTTAGATTCCATGATGTGACATGTAACTTCTAGATCTACCAGCACCTGGTGGGGGCGGGGGCCGGGGGGGAGGGAAGCCATGAATATGTTAAACATCCTACAACAAATAATTCTCTAGTGCCAAAAGTCAAAGTCGACAGGACTGAAGTTGGAAAACCCTGTTCCAAAGAGCTTCAAAGGCGATAATTTGGGAAATCAGGAGACCTTTGTCCCCTTCGTGAGAGCAGTTTGAGTGGTTTCTGCCCTGGGCTGATAAATGGTTGGGGAAGCAGGAAGCGAAGTCTTTCAGTGGGAAATTTTCTCTTACAGTTTCTGGTAGTGTCTGGTGTGAGATAAGGGAGAAACACCAGAGGGGAGGCAGGGTTAAGAAGTTTTTTTAGGAAGGATAATTGGTGGTAGTATTTAAAAATATTTGGATCAATTGAAATTTTCATTTTCCTTTAGACATTTGATGCCTTTGAAGCCCTAACCTAAGCCACGGTGGCAATGATGCCATGTTGTTGAAAGATCTTTACAGTTTTTACACATTAAAAAGGGGAGAAAATAATGCTACTTATTTTTGGTCATGTCTTCACAATCGCAAATATTTAGCAAAGGAAAAGAAGTGCCTTTATGTTGAAAGTTGGATTCTCATAATTAATTATTTTTTTTGAAATTACTGTCGCCCTATAAAGTTGTATTGCATTTTTCTATGTGAATATCTACAGGATTAAAATTAGTTTAACAGTCTTTCATTTATTAAATACAGACACCCCTTGAGTTATACTTCTTACACCATGAGTGACTAGCCAGTCATTACATCTAGAAGAAAAGTTCCTCCCAGTGTCCTTCTGTTTGAGAAATGGGAGTTTGCCATTACAGAGAGAGAGAGAGAAAGAGAGAGTAAATGTCATTACTATTGGAATTGTCTTTTATTATTATTATTATCATTATTTTTAAGGAGCATGGAACAGTTGTTTTGCCTCAGTTGAGAAATCAAAGAGCCCCGTGGCTGAACGGATAGTTCTTTCCTTGCTAGAAAACTCAGCAGAGGCTGTGGTTGGAGGTAGGATGAATTTTTTTTTTTTTTAATTAGTTGGTAATCAGATACCATAGCTGGAAGATGGGGTCTCTCTTTTCATTGGACAGCTATTAGCTGCTGCAACCAGCTGGGATAAGTCCACTTTTTTTTTTCCCTAAGTGGAAACGGCTAAGGCCAAAGCTATATAGATAGGTGATATCCTGAAATCAACAGTTCTGAGTGAGAATTCAGCTGAAACATATAGTATGTTTTCGTATAGATTATGAAGGATTTTATGGGGTTACCTAGAAAACAAATCACAATTTATAGCATGATTTTCATAAGATATATTCCAAGTTCCAAACAAACTATAATTATTTTGGATCCTAATACCTCTGGGTTAGTCACTTGCTTTATGAGGCAAGCTTTCTTCTAAAATCATTACAGTGGTGAGTTTCAATTTTCTTCTTTTTCTAGATTCACTTTTCTATGTGTCTTAAGTGTAATGATGGGAGTCTAAAGTTTATAAAATGGAAAAAGTTGTAACAATGGTTGGTGAATTAATGTGTCTCTGTTGGGGCACAAGAGGGGATTCTTCCTATAGATTTATTTGCATACAAGAGGCTGTCTCTACTGAACAATTTTTTGAAAGAGATCTGCTCCGAAGGAGAAAATAACTTGTCTTTATGTAGTCTGAGGATAGTGGGTCTGGGAAACTGCTAACCTAAATTTTCCCCAGCAGAACCTTTTACAAAATTGAGTTACTACCCAAGTTCAAAATGAAATCTTTTGTTCTACTTATGTATAATTGAAACTATCCTGGTATTTTACCTAATTTGTACATACATGTATTGTAACAATATTTTGCCTAACTGATGAACATTTGACTTTATTTTGAACTGCCACAAGGAAACTGACCTTGGCTTGTGAAGTTGACATACAAATCATCAAGAATGTCCCTGAACATTTTCTCTCAAGATGAAGAAAACATGCAGAAGGGAGGGGCAAGATTCCTCTTTACTCTGAATCTGTTGAGTTCCATTTTCAAGTTTATCCAAGGCTGTGCTTTGAACAGGCTGTCTACAGGAAACCAGAGTAAGAATGTGACTTAAAAAGCCTTCTGCAATTACTGAAGAAATTTCATTCCTATCTTCAAGTGTCCCAGAAAAACTGCTGATCATCAAGCAAGGTTGGTATCAATCAGGCAAAGTATATGCCTTTCTGAAAATGACTGTTTCTTCACTGAACAAAAACTTAATTTTTCTAGCCAAACAGGAAGTTTCTAATAAGAATTCCATATTTCAATGATGTCATCATATTTTTAATAAATGGTTTCAACATTGGATTGCTAAGTAGTATTACATAAATATTGTTGCTAATTTTTCTTTCCTATGTATTTTTCTAAAACACCATTTAAGTTTTATTCAGCACAGGAATACTGGATCAACTATTGTATTGTATTTAAGTGATTAATAGCTTATTCACTAATTACTTACTCTTGTGGAAACAGTTAATAAACTTACTCTTATGCCTTTTCCAAAGAAAGCATTTTTCCCTCGGAAGGTCCAATTTAGTCATAGTAATCTCAGAGTAATTTCATAATTTGGGGGGGTAATTTTCTTATGTTCTGGGGGTCCCCTAAAAGTAAAAATGCCCCCCAAACACCGCACTTGCATTAGACACAGTATTACTTTTCCTCTTTTCCCCAAGTCTATTCCTAGCCTAACCTGAACATGCTAGATCCACCATAATTCTGTATGTACCCTGTGGCTTAAAGATAATGGTTAACCCCTCGAGAGACGCTCCCCATGGGGTAGAGTACTCTGATCTGGATATTCAGGCCCTCTTGTAAGAGGAGCAGTCAAGGCTGAACCCCATTATTAACTGACTTGGGAGATGCAGACAGGACAATATCACCTGCAGACTTCTGGGATGTGCTTATGAGAGGTGTTCTGATGAGCCTCCTTCGAATGTTCTATCACGCATCAGGATGGCCGGCCTCACAGGGTGTGGTTGAGAGGAAAAGCTCGCAGACAAAGCTAGGTTTGATTATTGCCTCTAAAACTGACTATGTGACTGGGGCCAAGTTTCTTCACCTCGGCAAGCGTCCGCTTCCCTACCCGAAACATTACTTGTCTCGCTGGACTGCTGGGACAATGGAATAAGAGGATTCACATCTGAAGAAGGAAGCAGGAATGGAGTGTAAGACGCAATCAGTACTTTTGCTGTGGCCGTTGTTGCTGTTGGCTCTCCTCTGGTCTCCAGGTCTGATTTGGGAAACTTGGAGCTTCAGTTGTGCTGACTGGCTCCTCCATGTTGCTCTTTGTGCAGCCAGCCATGGACCCCTCTCTCTCTTCATGGTGGGTGTGTTCTTAATTTTAAAATAATGTCTTCAGTTATTTAGCAACAAAATACTTCCTTGACTCCGGCCTGGAGAAGAAGGTAGGTGTTGCTGTTTTGAGGTAGGAGTTGGTGGTGACATGGTGGCACTTACTATATTTACAGCTCAACCTACAGTTCACAGAAATTCAGGTTGTAAATTAGAACACTCCAAGAGCAAAAATATAATAGATTGGAATGTAAATGGCAATATCTGACCATCACCAATTCCTGAGCCTTAAAGTAAAATCCAGATGAAATTTCTAGAACAAAATAAGAGTATAGCTTCTCAAGGAAATGGAGACAAAACCCTTGATTGCCTTCTAACTAAACAGTTTCTTTGCCTTTAATGGTCTGTTCCCTGAGTAAGTTGATAGGTGATAAAAAGATTTGGAAATAATTATACAAGGAAATATAAGAATAGTTAACTATAGAGTAGATTGATAACTGTTACAGGGCTAAAACCAACTTGGTCATTCAGTTGCTTCCTGGAAACAAAACCACTTAGATAAAACCCAAGAAATGAAAAAATAAAACAAAACAAAACAAAAAAAACCCTGATAAACCCATAACACATGCTTTACCACAGGAAGGACTACAAAGTTCTTAATGCTTTTCTCTTGACTATACATATTACTTTCAAAACATTTTTTTTCAAAATATTTATTTAACATTGAGTATGTGCACTGTGCCACGCACTGAGGATACCAAGCTAGATACATCCTTGCCTTGAAGAGGGTCCCAATCTCAAAGACCCGATAGTCACTGACCAAGCAGTAATAACACAATGTACAAGAGAGAGGCGTCTGCAAGGCAGCAGGGAGGGGTTTTGTGTTTGTTTAATCATTATCTTTCCACAAAAGTTTTGATGGGGGCATGGATGGATACATCTTTTGGGGAGGAGAGTACAGAGTAGCTTCTCAAGGGAAGCAGATGAAACTGGATGAATTGGTTTTTGACAAGCGGTAAACAGTAGGGCATTCTAGGCACAGAGAGCAGCCTGAAGAGCTTATGGCTTATGGAAAGATGATAAGGCAGTTTGGCTATAGCTGAAGTATAGGATGATGCCTAGTAGGGAAAAGCGGGAGAAGCAGGTGAGGACAAATTGTGAAGGGCCAGATCATTGTAGCACTGTGCTAGTTGTGTTGGAGAAAAGTGTCTTAATCAGTTCCAGCTGCCATAACAAATTCCCATAGGCTGGGGGGCTTAAATGACACTTATTTCTCACAGCCCTGGAGGCTGGAAATCCAAGATCGTGGTGCCAGGGTAGTTGGGTTCTGGTAAGAGTCCTTCTCCAGGTTGCAGACAGCTGGCTTCTCACTGTATCCTCACATGGTAGAAAAAGACAGCTCTGGCCTCTTAGTCTTCTTATAAGAGCAATAATCCTATTCCCAGGGCTCCAACCTTGTAACCAAATTATCTGCTAAAGGCCCTGCCTCCAAATTGCATCACTTTGGGGATTAGGGTTTAAGTATATGAACTTTGGAGGAACACAAACATTTGTCTATGGCAAACAGAAACTTTGAAACTCCTAATGGTTGTTTTCCACGCCCCCCCTTTAGTAGTTCCTTTGATGCTACACTCGAGCAAGGGTGGGGGAGTCATTTCTTCTTTTTTAGGTTAGCCCTACAACAGTACCTGGCAAGGGTTGCTCCTCTCTGGGCTGTTTAGTTTTAACTTTACCAAACGTCAATGGCTACCACTATCTCAGTTTCTACCTCTCAGATAATTTTTACTGAGCAAGGAACAGAATCAACAATACTGGCAGCAGGGAGAGGGACCGATGTTATGTAGGCGTACAGGAGTCCAGCTATCTTACCCTACTTCCTGGACTTGAAGAACAAGTCAGTACCAGCTGCCATCTTCCTTTTGGAGCAAAGAGTTGGTAAGGCCTTGTTCTTAGCTCACACTCCCTATTTTTATTGAGGATCTCTTCTGTGCTGTGCACTGAGGACATAGCAGTGAACAACTCAGTGGGCTGCTTCTGGAAAAGCTTTAATCGCAAGGTGCTTTAAGCTTTTTAAGCATTATAGAAGAGACAGTATCCAAATCATATTTGTATCCAAATCTTATTTAAAAAAACAAAAACAAAAAACCCTATGATCACCCTGCATAACACGTTTACAGTAGATTGTATCCTGGTCAAACAAAACAAATATTAGCATTATATTGTAATATCCTTGCAAACCGTAAAATAAGAGTCAAAGTGGTTTTTGGAATGGGGTGCTCTTCTAGCTAGTTTCAAATCTTAGAAGTGTTAGCCTGCTGTCTTCCAAAATATAACTTTGTTTTAATAAAATGACTGTCGCTATGGCTAGGCTTAATTCTTTAATGCAGCTTGCTTAAAACTCAAAAAACACCTTATAGTCTCAAGGATCCTATAGAATCCCCATCAGCAAATAGCATTGTATAGATGATAAAATAAGCTTTTTAATTTTTCGTAGAGCAAGATTTTTTTTTTTTTTTTTGATAAATAGGAGTGATCCGTTTTTAATCCCATTCAGTACATTGGTGGGGAATTCAGTAATCAAGACTAAGTTCTCTGCAAGCCTAAATGTAAAGCTCAAAGTGGGGGCAATACAGAAAGAGTGTTTTTGTTTGGCAGAGTTTGTTTTCATCGTACAACCCACAGAAAAGTGAAGTTGGGTGAAATCTCTTATGTTAGGGATCTGAGAAGCCTGTGGTTTTCAGCTAAAAGCAACTCAGAATGGTGGGGGTATGAAGAGGTTGGGGATTTTAGTCATTAAGATGGAACCTGAGTTGAAGTTAAGAAACGTGGTTTCGGACACGATTACTTATTAGTGTAAGACGTCTGCGCTACCCTGTAATGCAGATCAAACTTCAAGGTTGTGCCTAGGAGGGCAAACAAAGAAGGGTATACAGGGCGAGGGGTGAGTTTGGACGCGGGAGCGAGCCAGGGGCAGGCGGGTTTGGGGAGCTGCAGTGATGGGACGAACGCGCTGGGCCGGGCGCCCGGGGGAGACGGGCTTGGAGGGACGGCGGCAGCCCGGCAACAATATGCGGTGCGGGCCGAAGCGCCGGCGGAGCGCGTTCTCCTTCTGGAAAAGGTGCGCCGGGCGCCGGCCCGGGTCTGTCGAACCCCCGCGGGAAGAGGCGGGAGCCGTAGGGCGAGCGGCCGCGGGCTCCTCCCCCGGCGCCTCCGCTCTCTGGGTCAGGACGCGGCGGGCCGCGGGGCCGAAGGTGGGGACCCGCGGGCTCCGGGCTGCTGTCCGCCGTCCGCCGCTCCGCTCCCGGCCGCCCGGCCGCAGGTCCCGGGTCCCCGTCCTCCGACCGCGGAGAGGCCCGCGCGGCGAACTCAGGTGCGTGCGGAGGTGGGCACTGGGCGGCTCGGCGGGCAGAGGCCCGACGCGCCCGGGGTGCGGAGGGCTGAGGCGGCACTTCCGGCGGCCGCCGCGGCACTTCCGGGTCCCGCGGGCGTTCCCGCCGCCAACTCCCTGCGAGGCGTCCTTCCGCCGGCCGGCGCCGCGTCGCGCCCTCGCGGTGGCAGAGTCGGCTGGCGGGGGCTTTCCCCTCCCAGGGCAGCCCTGTCGAGCCGGCATCTGGAAGCTTCAGTCCTGGAGCTCGCAGGTGTTCCCACGCAGGCCGCCCGCCGTGGGTGCTTGGGGAGCTGGCGGTGTGCTGCCGGCCCGGCGGCTCCCTGCAGACCCGAGGAGTTGCAGCCGGAGACACTGGGTCGCCTCATAGCCTCCGCTCCTGGGTCTTACCTTTCAGCCTCCGGCGAACATTTCCGTTGTGTTGTGTTTTGCTCTGACTCCGATCCTCTACCTATTTTACTACAAAAGGAAGGCCAAATTTTCAGTGCCACAAATATTTGCAAATAAGGCAAACACCAGCGAGCCCTGGGTTTAAAAGAAATTATTAAACAGGGAAAATAGTGAGAACCTGATGAAATAGGAGTATTAGAATTCACTTAGAAAGTACTAGGCTATCCAGGTCGCCGTGAGGAATCTGATTGCCAGTTCAAGGTCTCAGAGGTAATCCTTTGGGAAACAAACCGCAGGCCTGCGTGTAACCCATGATGTTCCTTTCCCCTTCTTGCAAAATTTTTCATACATCTTCCAAGTACCGGAGTTACATTTTTATGTGCTTCCCCCTAGGATTCTGCCGATGAGTTAAATGAATATATATATGCTAGATATTGCTGAAAACATTGTAATTTGATAAAGCACAATTTCCATTTCTAAAAATTAATTTTAACGTAGAAATTTCTTTAGCGTTAACATTTTGGTGATTTATTACTTCAGTAGGATTCTTGGTTCTCATCTGCAAGTAATTATGTATTACCCATTAATTTTAGATGCCAATATTTTTTATTAAAATAATGTCTCATTTTCTATCATTACTAGCATCTTACAAACCAAACTTGTAAGGGGAATAATACTTAACATTTGATTATCTAGTCAATATATTTTTTAATTACCGTTTTTATATTAAAGTAGAGTGTACACTAATTCGATAATTAAACATATAAAAGTTACATAGAAAATGTAATATAACCTTTGAAATTATACTGCAGGTAAGCAAGTATTCTGATTTATTACTTTGCTAGCTACTTTTTTTTTTTTTTTAAGATTTATGTATTTTTAGAGAGAGTGAGTGCAGGGGACAGGGGCAGAGGGGAAAGGGAGAGGGAGAGTCTTAAGGCTCCAAGGTAAGTCTGAGGAGGGGCTCGATCTCACTACCCTGAGCTCATGACCTGAGCAGAAACCAAGAGTCTGGCACCTAACCAACTGCGCCACCCAGGTGCCCCTGCTAGTTACTATTTTTAATGAGTGGCATTTTTCAGATTGGTGGCTTAGAAGCAGGTGTATTTTATACTGATATAAAATTGAAACATAGCTTGCTCTATTAGTCTCTAATTGTGGTTATTCAAAAGCAATACCTGCTCCACTGATTGATTGTTGTTTTTCCCCCAGTTGATTTTTATAGTTCTGAAATCCTGAACATCTCTGCCCAGTTCAGCATCCTCCTTCGTATCCTTATGGATGCTTTCTGAATCTTCCTCATGCAGCAGTACATCCAGGAGTTATCAGGGTAACAGTTTTCTTGTCCTAGTCAGATGGCCCCTTGACAGCTGTATGCCTCAGTTTGCTTACCTGCAATAGAGATAATAACAGGACCTGCCTCCAAGAGATAATTTGGAATCGGTATAATTCCTAAAGAAAAGGTCAAACAAAAATTCATGCTCCTGGCCACCTATTTATACCTGGGACAGTCTCAGGGATAAGATCACCTTCCTAGGTAGATTTTGACTTCAATTTATTTACTTGATTAAATGAAAATAATTTCAAACTAGGCTATGTTTTTTCATGTAAAGTTCAAGGAAGGCCCAGCAGGAATGAGCCAAGAAAGCAATCAGAATAGGAAGATTTCTTTTAATAGACCTCCGGATCAGCATATGAACATTCTGCATTAATCTTTTTATTGACAAAAAGCCAAGAAGATCAAGTTTGATGCATGGTTATTAGATGTAATGCAAATGGAAGTCATGGGCACGTAATGACTTTTCTTAATATCTGTTGCCTTTTTGCAATAATCTTTCAAAATAATTTAGTTTGGTGATAAATTTTTTGTGCGTGGAAATAAGTATACAGCTAATAATAATTACCCACAACTTCAGCTGCACTGATCCCAATCTACTGCTGGCCTGTCTCCTGTTTGGGATAGGCGAGGACAAATGGTTAGACTTACAGTTCCGTTCTACCAATTAGGTAAAAATGCTTTTTGCTTAAAAAAAATTAATTCCAGGCAAACTTCCCTGAGGTCAGGCAGGCCAGATTAAGCGCACAGCCTTTCTCCTAGAATCTTTGGCTTTAGAAGAAGGGATTCTTAATTCTCTTGGATATAATATTCACCAACATCTGAGGTAATTTCTGGAAAGTTACTATTTTAAAATCATTAGTCCTCTTTTACACTGAGACCTGTAATGAAATGGAGCATCCAAATAGGATCCTCCCTGCATTCAATGCATATCCTCTATTATATTACTTAAGGAATCTGAGAAGACATTCTCTTAGGCAGACTTCTTGGAAATAGTCTTCTTATTCACTCTCCCATGTGGCACCATTTGAAACACCACATTTAGTTGCTCATTTAGAGTATAAGAAACAATGACTTGCTCAAGTATGTGAGATCATGGGATAGAGACCATAGGAAGGTACGTTTCAGGTATGCAACTGAATTCAGAATTCGCATCTTTCCAGTGCTCCTTCCCCTGTTCTCAAGCTCAGCTGTTTATTTTGTTTCCTAGTTCACTTGGAACAATGAAGCACCCACAGAGAACTTTCATAAGCTCCCACTGTCACATCTACCCACCTTCCTGAATCTGCTCATATAATCTGCCTTTTCTTTCATTCCTATGAATGAACGGTTTGTGTTTCCATCAAAGGTCAACGTCTGTGCCTGGGTACTGCAGACCATCCGTCCCTCTGCCTTCTCAAGGTTACTGCTGCAGTGATTCTCTGATCTTTTACTTCATCATTTTATCTTCCTTTTAAAAAAAAAATTGGATCTTGTCCATGCCCAAATAGAAATGCTATTATTTCTCCATCTTTTTGGCACCATTTTCCAATATAGTCATGACATTTCTTCTCTCCTTACTTGCTGTTTGCCCGTTTGTTCTTTTTTCTCCCTCTTCTGACTTCTTTTGGACTAATTGAGTATCTTTACTATTACATTTTTATCTCCACTCTTGGCTTATTATTTATACCTTTATGGAGTTTTTTAAACTGTTCTTGTTTGTTTAGTGTTTGCCCTTGGATTTACAATTGTACATCTTTAACTTACTATTATGACACTGCATTATAATCCAAGACCCTTAAAACAGTATGTCCTATTTTATCCCCTCCCATACTTTGGGCTATTGTTGGCCTCATTTTTTACTTCTACATATGTTATAAGCCCCATAGTTGGTTAATATCATTTTTGCTATAATAAGCGAATGTTTTATAAAGAAATCTTAAAGTGAGGAAAATGACTTTTCATATTCACCCTCGTATTTGCCACTACTGATGTAATTCATCTTCTCTGTAGATTCAGGTTTCTATCTGTTATCATTTTCCTTCTGCCTGAAGAACCTCTGTTAGCATTTCTTGTAATGTGTGTCTGATGGCAATGAATTCTCTCAACTTTTCTTTGTCTAAAAAAGTCTTTGTTTGGGATGCCTGGGTGGCTCAGTCATTAAGTGTCTGCCTTGGACTCAGGTCATGATCCCAGGGTCCTGGGATCGAGTCCGGCATTGGGCTCCTTGCTCAGCCAGGAGTCTGCTTCTCCCTCCGCCTGCTTGTGAGCTCTCTCTCTCTCTGACAAATAAATAAATAAAATCTTTAAAAAAAAATAACCACTTTAAAAAGTTTTTGTTTTACCCTCATTTTTGGAAACTATTTCACTGGGTATAGAAATGTAAGTTGACAGTTTCTTCCAGTACTTTAAAGATGACACTCCATTGTTTTTTTTGCCTGAATAGTTTCTAAGGTGATTTGCTGAAACAATGTGCGCTGTAATCTTACCCTTTTTTCTCTGTACACATGATGTCATTTTTCCCCACTGACTACTTTTAAGATTCCTTCTTTATCACTGGTTTTCAGTGTTTTTGTCTAATTTGGAAATTTTTTGGCCATTTTTCTTTCAAATACTTTGTATACCCCTTTTTCGTCCCTATAACTTGAACTATATATGTTTTAGACTGCTCGATATTGCCATAGGCTGTGCTGGTTTTTCATTTTTTTGTTTCTTAGTCTTAATATGTGTGTGTGGTGTATGTATATACACATATTTTTTAATTTAAAAAAAATTTTTTAAATTTAAAATTTAAAAAATTTTTTCATTTCTGTGTTTCATTTTATATGGTGTCTTAGTCCATTGGAGCTGCTGTAACAAAATACCATAGACCGGGTGGCAACAGAAGATTTATTACAGAACAACAGAAATTTATATATCACAGTTCTAAAGCTGGGAAATCCAAGATCAAGGCACTGACAGATTCGTTGTCTTATGAAGGCCAATTGGTTCATAGACGGCACCCTCTCCTTATAACTTTACAGAGTGGAAGGATGGAGGGGTATCTGGGGGTTCTGTTTTATGAGTGCCCTCATCTCATTTATGAAGACTCTGCCTCCTGAAGGCCCCACCTCCTAATACTATTACCATGGGAATTAAGATTTCAACATATGGATCTAGAGGAGACACAAACATTTAGTCTGTAGTAGATGGTTTCTGTTGCTTTGTCTTTGGGTTTGCTGACTTTTTTCTCCAGAATGCTTTTTCTTCTATTAATCTCATTCAATAAAATTTTATTTCAGATATTTTATTTTTCATCTCCAAAAGTTCTATTTGGTTCTGCTTAATACCTTCTATTTCTCTCCTCATCATGTTGATGTTTTTCTTTAACATATTTTTAATATTTATATTAAATAGTGAACATATTTGTAATAGTTGTTTTAACATCCTGTCTGCTAATTACATCATCTCTGTCATTTTCCTGCTTCTTTATGTATTGAGTAATTTTTGATTGGATGATCAACATTGCGATTTTATGTCATTGCATTCTGAATGTTTTCAGTTCCTTTAAAGAGTTTTGGACTTTCTCTTGGATGCAGTTAAATTATTTGTGAATTAGTTTGATCCTTTGGAGGCTCGTTTTTAATCTGTTTTAGAGCAAGTCTAAATAAATCTTAACTCTAGGATTAATTAGGCCTCATTTCCAAGGCATCACCCTTCTGACATCCCTACTGAAAGTCTCAGATATTTGGTAAACACTCTCTAGTCTGGCTGGTGGGAATTTGTGTAATCTTTAGGAATAGTTAGGTTTATAGCTTCCTGGAAATTGTTCATTTGCCTGGCCTGATGGGGTTTGACTGGTATTCAGTTAAAGATTTAAGGAGACTCCTATGCATATTTCTAGAGCTCTTTCTCTACATACTTTCCACATCTTCAGTACTGTGCCACACGAATTCTAGGTCCTTCAGTTTCTCTGAACTCTGTTCTCTGTTCAGCTCAATAGACTACCAGGCTTTGTTTGGTTTTCCCCTTCCCGTGCCATAGTCCAGAAATGCCTCCAATTAAAAACCCAGGGAGATCATAGGACTTCCTTCATTTGTTTCCTTTTTCTTGGGGATCATGGGGAGCAGTGCTATATCAGTCTGCTCCTTGAGAAAGTGTCAAGAAAAACAAACCAGAAATTTCATGAATTTAAATTCCTATAACAGACAGTTTACCATTATTTGTAACATTTCTCTCAAATTGCTAACAAAATTTAATAAGGGTGTTTGCAAACTACTGGATATTGATGGTAAGATAATTTGGGGAACTTCAAAGTCTGTAAAGAAGCCTCACTATATTTTATTCTAAACACAGATGTTTATTATAGTACTAACATACTTATTGCCATTTTAAAATTTTGGAAGGAAAAGGACTTTATATTATTATAAATATTATATTTATATTATTATATTTTATATACTTATTTATATATTTAATATTATATATTTGTATATAATATTATATATGTTTATTTAATAATATATTATGAATTATACTATTGTTTTCCATTAATGGTCTTCTGATTTTAAGAACAGAGATAAACAATAAAACTTGTGAAGATGGGATATACCAAAGAAAAATTATGGTGCATTTAGTCAGAGTAGCTGAGTTTATGTGGAATTAGGCAGGCTAACGCTTGAGCCTTGAATGTAAAACAGTGAAAGTTCAGATGGAGAGAAGAGTCAAAGAAAGGACATTTTTGCTACTTTAAAAAAGAGGAAAATTTGAAAGAAAATAAAAACATTAAGACCTCAGACAGAAATAGAAATGTAAAGAGCAGAGGCATTCTGGGTCAAAAGGAGAAAGGAGATGAAGCCTGCATGTGTTAGCATTTTTGCTCTGCGTGCTGAAAAAAAAAAGAGATGAGGTGGGTTATAAACTTGCCAGAGCTCTCTGATATATTTTATATTCCAAATCCTTGGGCTTTTAAAATGTTTATTACTCTAAGTATATGTGTGAACTGGGTACTAAGAAAAAGCTCCTTGGACTTAAAGATTGGATAAGACTCAGAAATCAGCATACTAATTTTATACAGATAAAGGGTGCAAACACAGTTAAGCACAATTTGAATTCTCAAATAGCTTTTTTTTTTCAGAAATGTATAATGATGCTTTTACCAATATACATCATACTCTTTAAAAATTCAGAACAGTCATGTAGAATACAAATTCTGAATTAAAATTGAAACTTTACACTGGACTTCAGTGATATCCTTAAAGTAAATCTTTCGATGGGGCCACATACATTTTAGGGGTAAATATATTATACTTATTTATAAATTTTAGTTTATGATTTATCGTGTGTGTGTGTGTCTATGATGTAGACTTGACTTCTCTTGATTGAGAAAGCTTTAATATTTTTGTCTTGGGCGAAGACAGAAACAACATTCATTTACATTTATGCTTTCAATTTTAGAAACAAAACCCAAGAAATGCCTCATTCTACAAACAAAGAACTGATACTTGGTATCATGGTGGGAACTACTGGAATCAGCTTGCTTCTTTTGTGGTACCACAAGGTTCGTAAATCAAGGACAACATTGAATTTACCTAACTTTCTTTCTCTGGGTAATAAGTTTGATTCTGTGACTTTTCAAGATGAAATGTGTAATGGTCAAGGAACAGCTGCAATCTTTCAAGGAAGGCAGCTTCAGATATTGGAGAAGTTAAACGAATTACTGACAAATATGGAAGAACTCAAAGAGGAAATCAGAGTTCTTAAAGAAACGATTCCAAAGCTGGAGGAATATATACAAGGTGAACTTGGAGGGAGGATAACTGTTCATAAGATAAGTCCTCAGCACAGAGCTAGAAAAAGAAGGCTTGCCACAGTTCAAAGTTCTGGAACAAGCAATAGTTCAGAGGAAGCAGAAAGTGAAGGAGGGTAAGTTTCTTGATGATGTTCCCATGCTGAATTGATTATTTATCTCATTATTGCTATTATTTAGATACCTTCATTATACATTTCCAGTTATGAATTTTGCTGCGAATAAGATTAAAAAAAGAAATGATTTTTTGGCTTACATCATAATTAAAACTATATTCAATAGTGGTCTGTATTTAAGATAGTTTAGACTGCAATGACAAAAAGAATATAAGTGACTTACTAGCACCAGGTGCCATCATGTGAGTAATAAAAAAGTCATTAATTGTTTGCCAAAATGTGTAACCTATTTTTATATGTGGCCATGGTGTCACCCCTTATATAAGAACTGTACAAGAAGTGCTCTCAGCTAGAACTTTCTGTGATGAAGGAAAAGGTCTAAATCTATGCTGCCAGTACGGTAGCCATTAGCCACCTTAGCCATTAAGCACCTGAAATGTAGCTAGTGCAAATGAGAAACTGAATTCTTAATCTTATTTAATTGTAATTAATTGTAATTAATTTAAATAGACATGGGACTAGTGGCTTACGGAATTGGGCAGTGAAGACCTAAAAAGATTTGAGAAGGTACAAGTGATTCAGTTTCATCCTCACCATCCTCAGTGGTAAACCTTTGGATTCTAAAACCAAGAACATAAAAAATATTCTTTTAGAAGAAAAGCAAATGATTTATGAGTTTAAAAAAACCTGTGCCCAGCTAGTGTTTCTGAGGTGTAAAATAGGCAAGTAAATAAAGAATCACTAGAGGTTCTTTAGGGCAGGGACACTATGTTTATTTTGTTATATTCTTAACACCTTGCTCTTGTACCTAGCACAGAGTAGATGCCAATAAATATTTCATGAATGAATGAGTGTTCTGCTAAATCACCATGGAATTGGGAGAAGAGAGGGGAAGGGAGAAGAGAGGAAACAAAGGGTAGGGATAAAAGTGTGATTTCATAGATAAAGAAATGTAAATGGTGGAGCAAGTCTTTGATATCATGCTAGGACTGGAATTACTTAGCATTTTTATATATGAACTGGAGACATAACCCTATGAAAAATCTTTCAGATAGGGAAGAGCCACAAGTGGTAGATCTAGATAACAGGAAGATTTTAAACATTTGTGTTCCTGAACAGTGACAAGTTGTAGACTGATTTTAAAATTGGCAGTGGAGTCTTTAAAAGGAATTGAAAAGAGTTCTAAATATTCCAGAACTGTAAATCTGAAAAGGCCCTGTAAATTATTAAGGGTATAGGGAACAACAGCTTTGTACTCTAATGAGGACAAAGATCCCAACACAACATTGGACATCGATGAGTTATTGAAGACCAGCAATGGTTATCATACCTTTATGTAAATCTAGGGCATTTCCTCATGAGGAATCCTGTGTGCAACTTTGGCAAGCACATCTTCAAAAGGACATAATGGATCTTAAGGACTAGCCAGAGAAGATCCCCTAGACTGGGAGGAGAGACGGCAGTCCCGGTAAAGGAGTGGAGGCCAAAAGGCTGAATATGCCCTTCATCTAAAAAGACCCAGGTTAGATTGAGCACAGGCTTGTTCAAGAACTTCTAAAATTCTAGGAAGAGAGGCAACCTTTCATAAGTTTAAGATAAGTTTGGGACAATCAGAGAAAGACAATTATCATATGGTTTCACTCATATGTGGAATACAAGAAATAGCGCAAAGGACAATCAGGGAAGGGAGGGAAAACTGAATGGGAAGAAATCAGAGAGGGAACCAAACCATGAGAGACTCTTAACCACAGGAAACAAAACTGAGGGTTGCTGGAGGGGAGGCGGGTAGAGGGATGGGGTAACCGGGTGATGGGCATTAAGGAGACCCCGTGATGTGATGAGCACTGGGTGTTATATGCAACTGATGAATTATTGAATACTACATCTGAAACTAATGATGTACTATATGTTGGCTAATTGAAATTAAAATTTAAAAAAAGGTAAGTTTGGACAAATGAAAACAAGGTAACTGTGGGACTTAATTAACTTCAAGTAATGGTATAGGTATTCACTGTTTATGTGAGTTCAAGAAGGATTTGTGAAATTTCTAAGTAAGAGTCACAGATGGCTAATAAAAACTTTAAGACTGATGTCAGGTAAGACATTCCCTCTTCTTGCTCGATCCTGGGTGCTTTTGTTAGCAGTAGAATACTAGGATAGAGGCAAGGGAGCCCTAATGACTTGGACTAGATTACAGTGAATGGCCCTTAACACAGCAGAGGGAAACTTTTTCCTGTTTAGCTATACTTCAATAAAATAAACAAAACAAGCAAACAGACACTTAATGTGGATTTTTTTTGAGAGAGGAATAAGATACAGAAAGATTTAATACCTCTTTCTAAATAAAAAACCTAGAGACAAAGTTTTTAAATAAATAATGTACTTTTTAAAAACAAGGTCTCGGGGCACCTGGGTGGCTCAGTTGGTTAAGCGTCTGCCTTCGGCTCAGGTCATGATCCTGGAGTCCCGGGATCGAGTCCCGCATCGGGCTCCCTGCTCGGCGGGGAGTCTGCTTCTCCCTCTGACCCTCCCCCTTCTCATGCTCTCTCTATCTCATTCTCTCTCTCAAATAAATAAATAAAATCTTTTTAAAAAAAATAAATAAAAACAAGGTCTCTATAAAGTATATTTGTGTAAATTTTAGATTGCCTGTCCTGATGAACCTCCCAGGGGACAGAAATGACTGGTCATGGTAAGATACAGTCCTAGCCCCATTAACATATTTAAGTTGAGATGTATACATCTTAGTGTCCTTGACAGCAAAATTAAAACATCAAATGATAATTGTGTGTTCCATATGTAAAGTTTATCTTTTACCAAAGGTTCCTGGAGCTTTTGACTTCTTTTAGTAAAAAAGGTGCCAGTCACAATTTGCTGACACTGTTCTTTTTACACAAAAAGAGGGAAGAAATGAATTATATCCTTAGATGGTATCCAAACCTTGAGTGGGTCGATCAGTAGAACGCGTTTTCTGCCAACAGTATGTTCTGCATGCCTGTCTTCATACACAGCATCATTGTGGACATAGGGATTTATGCCTTTTTTGGACTTAGCTAATTTCATCTACTTCATGGTGGAGGTGATGGTGCCAGAGGCTCAAATTCTCATAATGTGGCCATCAGAGGGCCTGTCAAGTTTTTCCTTTTCCTTCTTAGCACTAGCGAGAACATCTTGGAAGGCATCTGTGCTTCTTGGTAATATTATGTTTTGACGGATTTTGTTTTTGTCCCTGCTCCAAGACTTGGAGTCAGCCACTGCCTTGGCAGCGCTGGTTCCTTTCAGGGACAAATAGTACTAGACAGTAGCAGCTGGGTGTGCAGACACATACTGTCTGTGGGCAGGATGATACCAGAGCTTGTTTGGGCCCATTTAGGGTCAGGGTAAAGAAAAATAGTTTTAAATATTTTCCACATCATGAGTTCACATTGGTGTTTTCAGCTTAAACAGAAGTCCTTCCTTATTTCTGAAAACTTTTTAGCTTGTTTTCCTTTTCAAGCTGCTCACTGCTCTTTTTTCTGCCAACTTTTATCTCTATTGCTCTATCGAACCATGGGTTTAAAAAGTTATTTAAATCACAATGTTATGTGGAGGTGCCTCAAAAAATTAAAAATAGAGCTACCCTATGACCCAGCAATTGCACTCCTGGGTATTTACCCCAAAGACACAGATGTAGTGAAAAGAAGGGCCATATGCACCCCAATGTTCATAGCAGCAACGTCCGCAATAGCCAAACTGTGGAAAGAGCCGAGATGCCCTTCCACAGATGAATGGATAAAGAAGATGTGGTCCATATATACAATGGAATATTACTCAGCCATCAGAAAGGATGAATACCCAACTTTGACATCAACATGGATGGGACTGGAGGAGATTATGCTAAGTGAAATAAGTCAAGCAGAGAAAGTCAATTATCATATGGTTTCACTTATTTGTGGAACATAAGGAATAGCATGAAGGGACATGAGAAGGAAGGGAAAAATGAAGGGGGGGAATTGGAGGGAGAGATGAACCATGAGAGACTATGGACTCTGAGAAACAAACTGAGGGTGTTAGAGGGGATGGGGGTGGGAGGATGGGTTAGCCCGGTGATGGGTATTAAGGAGGGCACGTACTGCATGGAGCACTGGGTGTTATATGAAAACAATGAAGCGTGGATCACTACATCAAAAACTAATGATGTATGGTGACTAACATAACATAATAAAATTTGAAAAAAAATTTAAAAAATCACAATGTTATGTAAAGCTTTAGAAAGCTCTCTTTCAAAAGATCCATCTTGTTCCACTTTAGATTAAAGTAATATCCCATAATAAATTCATAGTTCTTCGTTTTAAGTGAGCTTTATGAAGAATAGATGTGTTTCAGGAAGCTTGGGTGGCTCAGTCTGTTAAGCGGCTGCCTTCAGTTCAGGTCATGATCTTGGGGTTCTGGGATCGAGCCCCGCATCGGGCTCCCTGCTCTGTGGGGAGCCTGCTTCTCCCCCTCCCTCTGCCCCTCTCCCTGGCTTGTGCTCACTCTCTCTCTCTCTCTCTCAAATAAATAAAGTCTTAAAAAAAAAAGGACTAGATGTGTTTCAAAATGAAACATTTTTATTAGATAAATCAGGGTTGTATAAAAATCCTACAGGCCTTCTTTCTTTTTTTCTTGACGTAGGTATTTTCCTTTTAGTGTTAAGTTCATATGATAGCTTCAGATAGTATCAACAGACACACGATTATTTGAAAAGAAAAACCCCACAAATCTACCTCCAAAAGAACACCAAGCTATAATACAAGCCACAGTACCTAGTACCTTAGATATTACTCTACAAATAATAGAGGATGGTGATGCCGGCAAGACCACAGGCAGAAACGGGCTTTTTGAGATTTTATTTAAAACTACTTAAATTTTCAGGGCGCCTGATGGCACAGTCAGTTAAGCATCCAACTCTTGATTTCAGCTCAGCTTATGATCTTGGGGTTGTGAGATCGAGCCTTGCCTTGGGCTCTATGCTCAGCGGGGAGTCTGCTTGGGATTCTCTCTCTCCCTCTCCTTCTGCCCCTCCCCTGCTCGCTCATTTGTGCTCTCTCTCAAATAAATAAATAAATAAATCTTTTTAAAAATCCTTGAATTTTCATTTCATGAGCCAAAATGTAGTCTTTGCTTTTTGTTCATTTGCATTTTTTATTCTCACTATTATTTACTTCTGCCAAGTCAGTTTTACTGTTGGACTTCAATTTCTCAAGCCTTTGAAAGACAAATTCAGATATTCATGATGTACTTCTGTATTCTTTCATGTTGTAGAAGAGCACATTTGCACACAAAAAAAGTTTTCTGTTTATGATTTTTAAAAATAAAACCTTACCACATAAATGAAATCCTTTTTGTAGTCCTTTCTCTTGGAGGTAACCATTATCTTAAAGTTGGCACAGATTCTTCCTTTGAAAGTTTGAATGTTTCTCCTATATGTGTGTGATTATATCAACAATGAATAAATGGTGCTTGGTTCTTAAAATTTACATAAATGGCATTATATGGTATATAACATTTTGTAACTTGCTTTTGCATCAAATGTTTCTTTAAGATTTTTCCAGGTTGACATATATAAATTTATTTCATTCTTTTCAGTTGCTATTTTGCATTCCATTGTATGAAATGCCTTAATTTATTTCCCTATGGATGGATGTTTATTTAGGTCACCATCTTTTGGTTCTTCTAAACAATGCTTTATTGAACACCTTCATATTTCTTTAGGCACATGTGGAATAATTTCAAAGTTTACACTTAGAAGTGGATGCTGAGTTATAGATCAAATATAGTGTTATGATATATTACTAAACTATTCCTCAGAGTGTGCCAGTATATGAGAATTCTTATTTTCCCATACAAATTTGTATAGTTAGACTTTTTAATTTTAGGCAACCTGATGGAGATGAAGTAGTAACTAATCATTATTTCCGTTTGCAATTCCCCCGAACACTAATAAGATTGGGCATCTCATCATAGTTTATTTGTATTTTGGTCTTCTCATCTATGAATTTCTTTTAAAAATGAAATAATAAAGGAAGGTAACACTAACAGTTGGTGTCCTCTTTATTGATTCCCTGAGAGTGTCCATTAAACCATGTAACAGAACGTTAAAGAGAGATACTGTGTTCTAATTTTAACCAGAGTCCCAAAGGCCAAGAACAGAGTGATAAGGGCCAGGTCCCCTTGCATTCTAGACCCTCCTGGGCAGAACTTGCCAAAAGATGGAAGCCATTGCCAGTGTGAGCATTCACCCACCAGTAGCCTGTGAAAGGAAGCATTTCTTCTGGGAAAGTCGTTCCTGTGCCGGGCATCCCACCAGTATGTGTATGATGCTGAATGCTGTAGGAACAGATGCCATTGCTCAGGCAGAATGTGTCGCACGGGAAGAGCGACAAGGTAGAGTGCAGAGCCTCTTGGCACGAGCACCGAGGGAGAGGGCAGAAGTGGGATAGCATGCCTTTGGTGTTCTATCTAAAAAGTCATTGCCAGACCCAAATTTATCTAGGTATTCTCCTGTGTTGTCGTCTCAGAGTTTTACAGTTTTGCGTTTTATATTTAGGTCTGTGTTCCATTTGGAGTTAATGTTTGTGAAGCGTGGAAGGTCTGCATGACTGACCACTCTTTGTCTAGGCCATATGTCAGGATTGTGGGGAGAAACCCTGAGGAATGAGGTGATGTTCCCCTCCAGGACCAACAGCACATTTAGCAGATTTGCTTCTTGGGCTAAGTGTAGTGGGTTCCCTAAGCTCAGCGTTCCTTTCTTTGTAACACAAATCAGTGCAAATGCAGGAGTCTCCAGGCCCTCTGCGTTGCCCTTGTGGGACCTGGGGTCTGGGAGAACCAGCACAAATATGCCAGTGATCATACTGCTGGATTTGCTGTGCATAATAAAGTCCTCTTCTTCTGACCCAAGAACCATGTGTGAGACATTAACTGATTAAGGTATTAGCTTATATGTAGGGTAAAATCAGATCACCAAACTGACAATTAAATGATGAAAATGAGAGAGCATTAGGCCTTCAAAAACTAATTTGTTCAGAGGTTTCCCTAAGAAGATTGTTAGGAATGGAACAAAATCAGAAGGTGGTAGCAGGGTATTTAGGATATCGAGAAGTAAAAACGTTTATATTTGAGGCAGTGTTTTATGTCATCACTGGCTTGACACACATACCTGTTATATGGATAGGGCTTCAAGTTGGTTTGGAAAAGGAGACGACAATATTTCTTTTCTGATAACTCTATTACCCTTGTCTTTAAATGGATATAAGTTGTTTCAAGGAGTTAGAAACAGTAACACAGCAGATCTCTGTAATCTGTGCATCTGGCCCACATGATCAGATGGCATGCTTTACTGCCAACATAGATAAAGCTTATCTCATTCTGGGGAGCAATGATGTTGGCTATTTCGGTTTGTTGGTTTGTTTTTTTTTCCTTCTCCACATATCTTTGGACCAAAGTCTGTAATGGTGACTTTTCCATATCACTGGAGGGTATAAAAACCCGGGGTGAAGAGTGTTCATGTGAAAGTAGAATGAATTAGTAAGCCAGGGGTGTGTTGGGCGGCCAGTGAGAGAGACAGTCCCAAGCAAAAGATCGTGCAGATATTATATATGTTACTGCCTTCATCCTGTTTTCTCGTCCCTTGATTTATTGGCTGACACCTTGAACAAGGTGAAGTCAGAATACACATTCCCCCGTCACGTGAATTGCGGCTTTTCAGAAAGGCAAGCCACAGAACAGTTTTATCCAAACCTGATGTCATAAGATTCTAGAGTCTGCTGTCATCACATTCTGTGTTATTGCCATGTTAATTCCACACGCAGCTTGAGTGTTCAGTCTTCTGACCTGTTCCACCTACACAGGGCATTTTATGGCTTAAGGATGATGACTTAGGAAGGAAGGGAGAGATTTACTTTGGATTAAATTCAATATGGGAAAATGCTTAAGGTAAGCCTTTAAAAAGAAAAGAAGAACCCCCCACTGTTCCATATGTTTCATGTGCTAAAGAACATTGACATGTTCATGAACCCAGCTTTAATGCTTCCTTTAGTTGCCCACAATAACTGAGTATGAGGACTACCTGGATGTTTATCTGAAGTATTCTCTCCAGAGAGGTCCTACTTCATCCATGGTTAATATTTTAAAATGTATTAGTCAACAGGGCATACATTTGTTCTACTTATCTCCTTTAAATATAGTAGTTTGAGAGTCTCAAACAGATACTATGATTTACTATTTTTAAAAGAGGAAGCCCTCTCCTCTCCTTCAGGGGATATTTTGTTCTTGTGCCTTGTCATATGTTTCCCCTGGTTTCATCTGATCTTCCCAAGGTTTAATAGATTGGGCAGGTACTGTGTAGGTAGAGATAATCTTTCAGACTTGGGCATTTTGGGAGGATACATCTATGTGACCATCAATTCCACTGCCATAATTCTCTCATTCCCTATTGTTTCCATATTGATAAAGTGGATATTACTCTCCAGGAGGCTTGGCAGGTCTCCACCTCTGCTCCCTATTTTTTTTTCCTCATTTGACACTTTTCTCACTCTAGCCGCAGCAAACAGGACCAGAACGTGCAACCAAATTATCCTGCAGATCCAGTTACTTCAGACCCCCTGCAGCATGGAGCCTCTTCTTTCACTCATCGAACTCGATCTCTTGATCCTAAAAGAGCTCATCTGTCTGTAATATGTAGTGTCAGTTCACGTAGTGAAAGTAAAAATTTATCTTCTTCATCAAATTTATCTACTCACTCATATTTCTCTGGAAGAAGACATTATTTACTTGCTAAACTTCAGAAAAGCTGTATTTTCCCCAACCATCAACACAGTAGAGCTAACTTTGATTCTCAAGAACAAGGAATCTTCAGTGATTTAAAATCAGACCATCTTGGCCTTCGATTCCAAAGTTTTTTCTCTGCCCCTAAACTAAGTATAATTTCCTGTTACGAGAAAGCTAGTTTTTTTGATCTTCAATCAAGTGGTCGTAGCATCTGCGTTCATCATAATACAGATGAAATTGAAAGGGTTTGTAAAAACTCAAGTATTACTGGTGCTGAAAAATATCTAAGCTCTTGTTCTCCTGAATATAACATTACACATTTTATGAGTTTTGGAACAAAAGCTAATCCTTCAACCTATCCACACACCGTTGGTGGAAACACCTGTCAACACAGCACAGCAACCTTAGTTTCTCGTCCAGCTGTTCTTTCCTATACCTGTCAACAAAACGAAACAGCCACCGATATTGAAGAAAGAGGCCAATCAAGGAAAGTTACCCTTCATCCTGTTCTCAAAGTCACCATACAGATCATTCTCCACCTGTGGTTCAGCAGCATCCCTCTCAAAGAGTAACTTCCCCTGTTTTCTGTAATGTTGGATTTTCACTTTATAAAAAAATGCTAGTCACTTTATCCCACCTCAAAAGGACATTTCTTTAGATTCCTTTGGAGATGAAAACATTGCTATTCCATCTTATGATGAAGACACATCTTCATCCAAAGCAATTCCTAAAATAAGGTCGCCTCAGACTTTCCACTCTCTTAGAAGGGTAGCTCAAATCAGGAAATTTTTCCACAAGGCACACTCTGTAGAAATCACAGCTCAGCTCTCCTAGAAGTCTCCCATCTCACTAAGCTTCACTGCCTTTTCAGAAAAAAAGACCTCCACATTGCAGTCTAAATTTAACTTTAATTGCTATGTTTTTTTTGGAAAGATAGCTTATTGACATTATTGGAATTTGGAAGTCAAAGGTTATTAATCTTTTTCAGGCTTTTAACAGATTGACTGCTGACAGTTGACCAGCCTCAGATTTCTGGATGATTATTATAATATTTCTGTGGTCTGAAAAATACCATCAAGCATTGATATATAAGTCTTCTGGATGTATGACATTCTCTGAGAGTTTTAACATCTTCTTTTATCCTACTCTAGTCATTACAGACAGTATTCCTACCTATGTTACCTATAGAGTTATACTTAGCAATTTACAAATTTTCATTTGTATCAGCCTTGTTTAGCTTCATTTCTCATGCCAGATAGCCTGGGGACAGATGATACTTTTACTAATACAAGGATCAAATTATAAGTAAAAAATATTGTAATAGAAATATAGAGAATATATTGAAACCAGGTATTTTAACTAAATAATTTTAATACACATTTGTGTGTGCATGTCTGAGACTTCAGAGAACTCTGAGATCAGAGGTAATAAATGCGTATATTAGTCTTTATTTTTCAAAGTGAATATTTTTTAGATTTTTTTCCAAAATTTTCACTTAAAAATATTTTTAAATAAAAATTCTATTTTAGAGCGCCTGGGTGGCTCAGTTGGTTAAGCGACTGCCTTCGGCTCAGGTCATGATCCCCGGAGTCCTGGGATTGAGTCCCACATTGGGCTCCTGGCTCAGTGGGGAGCCTTCTTCTCCCTCTGACCCTCTCTCCTCTCATGCTATTTCTCTCTCTCTCTCAAATAAATAAATCTTTAAAAAATTTTTTATTTTAAAAAGTATCTCCCAAAACTTTATTCTTGAGTATCTTTCAATTTTTTCCCACTATATTAAAGTCTATAGATATATTTATCAGAATAACTAATGAATGAAAAAATGCATATAGACAACTAAAAATACTTGTTAGAATATAGTCTTTGTAGAGGAAAGAAATTGGCATTATGTTCAGTTATTTATCATGATAAAATGCCTCCTAAACCTGTATCATTGGGCTAAGATATTACTTTTACTTTTGTGTTTTTCTCCAAGTTTTAGCATGTATCTTAAAAAGCTTTTTTTCTACTTTGTTTTTTTAAATTGTGGTAAAATATACATCACATAAAATTTACTGTCTTAACCATTTTTAAGTTTAGTGACATTAAGTACATTCATATTGTTTTGCAACCATTATCACCATTTTTCTCCAGAACTTTTTTCCTCTTCCAAACTGAATTCTGGACCCATTAAAATCACTCCACACTCCCCCCATTCCCCCCAGCCTCTGGCAGCCACTTTTCTACTTTCTGTCTGTGTGAATTTGATTCCTCTAGGCACCTTAAAGAAGTGGAATTATGTCTTTTTGTAACGGCTGTTTCACTCAGCGTAACATTCTCAAGGTTCATCTATGTTATAGCATGTGTCAGAGTTTCTTTTTTAAGGTTGAACAGTATTTGTATGTATAGACCACATTTTACTTATTCATTCATCTGTTGATGGACACTTTTGCTGCTTCTACCTTTTAGCTATTGTGAATAATGCTATGAACATGGGTGTACAAATATCTCTTCAAGACCCTGTTTTCAATTCTTTTGATTGTATATCCAGAAATGGAATTACTGAATTGTATGGCAATTCTATTTTTAATTTTTTTTGAGGTACTGCCTTATTTTTTCCATAGCAGCTGCACTATTTTATGTTCCTCCAAGAGTTCATAAGGATTCCAGTTTCTCCACATCAATGCCAACATTTGTTCTTTTCTGTTTTTTGACAGTAACCATCCCAGTTGGTACAAGGTGGTTTCCCATTGTGGTTTGCATTTCCCTAATGTTTAGTGACACTGAGCATTTTTTCATGTGCTTATTGGCCTTTTGTATATCTTCTTCGGAAAAATGTCTATTCAAGTCCTTTGCCCATTTTTTAACTGGGTTGTTTGCTTTTTGTTGTTGAGTTGTAGGAGTTCTTTATATATCTCGGGTATTAACCCTTTACCAGATATATGATTTACAAATCTTTTCTCCCATCATGTGGGCTGCCTTTCACTCTATTGATTATGTCCTTTGATGCACAAAATTTCATTTTAATTTTGATATCTAATTTATCTAATTTTGGTGTCTAGTTTACCTATTTTGCTTCTGTTGCCTGTGCTTTTGTTGTCATATCCAAGAAATCATTACCAAACACAATGTCATGAAGCTATTCCCCTATGCTTTATTCTAAGAGTTAGAGTTTTAGGTTTTACATTTAGTAAATGATCCATTTTGAGTTAATTTTTGATTTTTGCATAGAGAGAGTCCAATGTCATTCTTTTGCTTATGAATATCCAGTTTTCCCAGCACCATTTGTTGAAGAGACTACCCTTTCTCCATTGACTGGTCTTGGCACCCCTGTCAAAAATCATTTGACCCTATATGTGAAAGTTTATTTCTGGGCTTTCTATTCTATTCCATTGATGTATATGTCTGACTTTATGTTAGTCCACATTATTTTGATTACTGTAGCTTTGTAATAAGTTTTAAAATCAGGAAGTGTGAGACCTCCAACTTTATTCTTTTTTCAAGGTTGTTTTGTCTATTCAGGGTCCCTTGAGATTTCACATGAATTTTAAGATGAATTTTTCTATCTTTACAAAAAACATTGTTGGGATTTTAAGAGGGATTGTACTGACTCTATCAATTGCTTTGGGTAGTACTGACACCTTAACAATATTAGTCTCCATATCTATGGCATGGAGTTTCCGATTGTGTCTTCTTTAATTTTTTTCAGCAATGTTTTATAGTTTTAAGTATACAAATCTTTCATCTCCTTTGTTAAGTTTACTCCTAAGTATTTTATTCTTTTTGATGCTATTATAGTCATTTTTTATTTGCTTTCTAAATTGCTTCTTGTTAATGTATAGAAACACGTCTGATTTTTGCAAGTTGATTTATATTCTGAAACTTTGCTGAATTTGTTTATTAATTCTTACAGTGTGTGTGTGTGTGTAAAATCTTTAGGATTTTCTACATTTAAGATCATGTCATCGGGCGCCTGGGTGGCTCAGTCATTAAGCATCTGCCTTCAGCTCAGGTCATGATCCCAGGGTCCTGGGATCGAGTCCCGCATCGGGCTCCCTGCTCGGCAGGGAGTCTGCTTCTCCCTCTCCCACTCCCCCTGCTTGTGTTCCCTCTCTTGCTGTGTCTCTCTCAAATAAATAAAATCTTTAAAAAAAAAAAAAGATCATGTCATCTGCTAAGAGATAATTTTATTTCTTCCTTTCTGATTTAGGTGTCTTTTATTTCTTTTTCTTGCCTAATTGCTCTGGCTAGGACTCCTAGTACTGTACTGAATAGTAGTGGCAAAAGCAGACACTCGTGTCTCATCCCTGATGTGAGAGGAAAAGCTTTCAGTCTTTCATCATTGAGTATGATGTTAGCTATGGGCTTCTCATATATGGCCTATATTATGTTGAGGTAGTTTCCTTCTATTGCTAGTTTTTTACACATTTTTTTTAAGTAGGCTCCACACCCAGCATGGAGCCCAGCATGGAGACCAACATGGAGCTTGAACGCACAACCCTGAGATCAAGACCCAAACTGAGACCAAGAGTCAGATGCTCAATCTACTGAGCCATGCAGGGACCCCAGTTTGTTACACATTTTCATCATGAAAGGGTGTTGAATATTGTCAAGTGCTTTTTTCTCCACCAATTGAGATGGTCATTTGGGTTTTTTCCCTCCTTAATTCTGTTAATGTGGTGTATCACATTGATTTTCATATGTTGGACCATCCTTGCATTCCACTTGGTCATGGTGTATAATTGCTTTCAAATCCTGTTTGCTAGTATTTCTTTCAGAGTTTTTGTATCAATATTCATCAAAGACGTTGGTCTAGTTTTCTCTTATAGTGTATTTGTACAGCTTTGGGATCAGGGTAATAATGGCCTAATAGAATGAGTTAGGAAATGTTCCTTTCTCTTCAATTTTTTGGGGAGTTTGAGGAATACTGGTTAATTCCTTAAATGTTTGGTGGAATTCACCAGTGAAGCTATGTGGTCCTCGGCTTTCTTTTGTTAGGAGGTTTTTGATTACTGATTTAGTCTCCTTACTAGTTAGATCTGTTCAGATTTTCTGTTTTTTCCTAATTCAGTCTTGGTAGGTTGTATGTTTCTAGGAATTTGTTCATTTCATCTTGGTTATCCAATTTGTTGGCATATTATCCTTCATTGTACTCTTATAACCCTTTTAATTTCTGTAAAATGGATAGTGATATTCCTCTTTCATTTCTGTTTTTAGTTACTTGATTTTCTGTCCTTTTTTCTTAGTCTAGCTAAAGGTTTGTCAATTTTATTGATCTTTTTGAAGAACCAACTCTTGGTTTCATTGATTTTCTTTCTTTTTTTTTTTAATTCTCTATTTTCATTTCTGCTTTAATCTTTTTATTTCCTTTCTTTTTCTAGCTTTGGGTTTAGTTTGCTCTTCTTTTTCTAGTTTCTTAAACTATATATTTAGGTTGTTGATTTGATATCTTTTTAAAGATAGCATTTACAACTATAAATTTCCCTTTACCACTGCTTTCACTGCATCCTGTACATTTTGGTATACTCTGTTTTACTTTCTTTTGATTCAAGGTATTTTCTAATTTTCCTTGTGATTTATTCTTTGACTCATTTGTTAAGTGTGTTATTTAATTTCCACATATTTATGATTTTCTAGTTTTCCTTCTGCCATTGATTTATACTTTCATTTCATTGCAATCAGAAAAGATGCTTTGTATGATTTTAATCCTTTAAAATTCATGAAGACTTGCTTTGTGATGTAATAATATATAATGTATGCTGGGGAATGTTCCATGTTCACTTGAGAAGAATGTGTATTCTTCTATTGTTGAGTGGAGTATTCTGCATATGTTAAGTCAAATTGGTCTATAATGATATTCAAGTCCTCTGTTTGCTTATTGATCTTCTATCTGGTTGTTCTATCCATTATTAAAAGTGAGATATTGAAGTCTCCTACTATTATTATGTTACTGCTTGTTTCTCCCTTCAATTCTGTCAATGTTGGCTTCAAATATTTAGAACCTCTAATGTTTAGTGCATATATGTTTATTATCGTTAACATACTCATGGTGAATTGAATCTTTTATAATTATATAATGTCCTTCTTTGTTCTCTTGTAAGTTTTTGACTTAAAGTCATTTTGTTTGAGGCTAGTATAGCCAACATTATTATTTAGATGAAGCATCTTTTTCATCTTTTTACTTTCAATTCAGATGTGTCTTCAGTTCTAAAGTGAATCTCTTATAGATAGCATAGAGTTGATCCTGACTTTTTAAATTTATTCTACTAACCTGTGCTTTTTTGATTGGAAAATTTAATCCATTTACATTTAAATAATTAGTAATTTAAATGAGTTACCAAAAACTACTACTAATTTATTTTGTTTTTTTAAAGATTTATTTGTTTATTTGAGAGAGCGAAAGTATGACTGGGGAGAGGGACAAGGGAAAAGAATCTCTAGCAGAACCCTCCCCCAGCCCCCCCACCACAGAGCATGGAGCCCAACATGGGGCTGGATCTTACAACCCTAAGATCATGACCTGAGCTGAAATCAAGAGTCAGATGCTTAACTGACTGAGCCACGCAGGCACCCCCAAATAATTACTAATTTAAATTTATTAATAGAGAATAACTCACTATTGCCATTCTATTTGTTTTCTATGTCTTATGGGTTTTTGGCCTTCATTTCCTCTGTTACTGCCTTCTTTGTATTTACTTGATTTTTTGTAATGACATATTTTGATTTACTTCTCAGTTCCTTTGGTGTGTATTCTGTAGATATTTTCTTTGTGTTTACCATGGGCATTGCATATAACATCCTAAGGTTATAGCAATCTATTTTAAACTGATACCAGCATAATTTCAATTGCATGCAAAAACTTCTTTAACAGCTCCACCCATCATTTAGTTACTGATGTCACAAATTATATCTTTATATATTAGGTAGCCATAAACAGATTTATCATTATTTTATGCTTTTCTCTTTTAATACTATAAAAGAATAAAAAGTGGAGTTATGAACCAGAATTACAATAATGCTGGTATTTATATTTATCCATGTATTTAGTTATGTCAGAAAACTTTATCTTTTCATATGGCTTCAAGTTGCTGCTAATGTCCTTTCATTTCAACTTGAGGACTCTATCATTTCTTGTGGAACAGATCTAGAAGTAAAGAACCCCCTCAGCTTTTGTTTATCTGGGAATGTCTTAATTTCTCCCTTATTTTTGAAGGACAGTTTTTGCTGGATATAGAATTCTTGGTTGACAGTTTTTTTTTTCTTTCAGCACTTCAAATATATTATCCCACTGCCTTCAGGCCAGAAGATTTCTGCTGAGAAATCCATTGATAATCCTACAGGAGATCCCTTATATGTAATGAATAGTTATTCTCTTGCTGCCTTCAAGATTTTTAAGATTTGCCTTTAAGTCTCTACAGTTTGAGGATGTGTCTTAGTGTGGATTTCTTTGAATTTATCCTAGTTGGAATTCACTGAGCTTCTTACATTTGTATATTCATATCTTTCCTCAAATTTGGGGAGTTTTTGGTCATTATTCCCCAAAATAAGCTCTCTATCCCTTTCTCTCTTCTTCTGGTATTCTAATAATATGTATATTGGTCTGGTTTATGTTATTCCACAAAGTTTCTTAGGCTCTGTTCACTTTTCTTCATTTCTTTTTTTTTTTTTAACTTTTCAGATTCAAGAATTTAAAATAATCTGTCTTCAAATTTGCTGATCCTTTATTCTGCTTGTTTGAGTATGTTGTTGATTCCCTCTAGTGAATTTTCCAAGTTACTTATTTTTTCAGCTCCAAAATTTGTTTGATTTTAAAAAATAGTTTCTAGCTCTTTGTTGGTATTCTCATTTTGTTCATATATTCTTTTCCTGATTTCCTTTTGTTCTCTCTTCCATGTTTTCCTTTAGCTCTTTGAGTACACTTACAACAATTTTTGTTTTAAAATTGTTTTAAGTCTACAGCCTGTATTTCTTTAGAGTCAGGTTCTGGAAATGTATTTTGTTTATTTAAATAGTCCATTTTACCCTGTTTCTTTGTATTGTTTGTGATCTTTTGTTGCACATTTTGGGGTGGCTGGGTGGCTCAGTCGGTTAAGTGTCTGACTCTTGATCTCAGCTCAGGTCTTGATTTTGGGGTCATGAGGTCAAGCCCTACATTGAGCTCCATGCTGGGCATTAGCCTACTTAAAAAAAGAAAAGAAAATTACACATTTGAAAAAACAGCCATATATCCTCCCTTTGTAGATTGGCTCCATGCAGTGGAAGACCCTCACTAATTAGCCCAGTGTGAGGGCTTAAGGATTTCTCAGGTCTTTTCTAGGCACTAGTTTTCCCTGGGCCCGTGTGTGTGTGTTTTCCCCTAATTATCCCATATAGCTGACTGTTTTTAAATATCTTAATTTCAGTGATCTTACCGCTGTTCTTAGATGTCTCATTGGATGTCTCATTGTATTCCTCTCCCCATAATCTCTTGCACAAAGGCACCCAGGAGTTTGCAGTCCCCCTCTAATTCTCACATGCCACAGTGCCTGCCACTGCTTTCAGTGACCTTCAACCTGATGTCCAAACGATACCTTCATTTCTGTCTGACCTCTGAGGCAAGCAAAACAGAAAACAGTCTCTCAGGAAGCCATTAGACATGCCAGAACATTGCAAATAAGATCCACTCTTTCCCTTCTGTCCCAAGGGAGGAGCTGGGAATTGCAAACTTCTCATCAATACTATATGATGCCAGGGAGGGGTGAGGCAAGGGTGAACAAATACAGCATGAAGTTTCCTACCATTTTGAGTATGTTTTTTTCTTGATTTGGCATTCACTTGGTTGCTACAAATCCTTGACTAGCTTCTAAATCTCCCATGAAGCTGTTTCATTCTGTCTATTGTCCATCTAGTGTTTCCATGTGGGAATGAGGGCCTATAGCTTCCTCTCCACCATCTTGCTGACATCAGTCTCTCTTGGCATGTATATTTTGAAAAGAAAAAAAAAAAGTTGGGGGAAGTGATGTATTGGATAAGGCTGAGCAAAAGGAACTGAATCAGGGTGCCTGATACGGCGAGATGGCACAGTACTGTAACCAGGCATGTTTTTGCCTGTTCTGATGGAACTCACTATGGATTGACTTTTGTAAATACACTACTTTATTTTCGTAGAAAATAATGTCATTTTCTCTTTAAATAGTGCAATGATACCTTCAGAGATGCTATTGTTGCTATTGAAGCAAGTAATTGATTATGCAGAAGAAATGAAGGGATAGGGGAAATGGCATAGTTCTTATTCAAATTGGGAGCAGAAAATAGGGCCAGAAAAGTACATGAAGTTGCAAATGTTTGTAAGTAAATTTGACATTTTAGAAAGGTGAATCTCTCCAGACCTGCTAAAAGAGTGTTGGAAAATTCTGTTTGACATCAGATAATCTATGAATTGCCTTTTTTTTTTTTTTTTGCCCCTGTACAAATCTCTGCTTTAACCCAAAATTAATACATATGTTTGATTTTCCCGTGCCTATTTAGATATGCCCTATTTATAAAATTTGCTTTTAAAACTTCCTTATAATTTTTGATAAATGTCCAGTTATAAGTAGAAGATTCCTGTCCAAAGTAGGAAAACAGTTTCCCCACACTTGAGTGTTTCTAAATGTGGGGAAGAGACTGGCTTAATGTTCTCTTTTGTTTTATTGGCCAGTTTGTCTATTGTTAATGTCAATACCACTCTGACTTCTTATAGCTTTATCCTTTATGCTATAGTCCTGATAGCTATTATTTAGAAGTGTCTTTGCTCTTCTTGCACTTGCTCTTCCATATTAATTTTAGAGTCAGATAAGTTCCATAGGAAAAACCATTGTGGTTTTGGCTGGAACTGCATTAAAGTATAGTTAAATTTGGGGCCATGTGAAATTGGTTTAATGTTAAGTTTTTCTATCCATGGATATAGTATCTTTGTCCATTTATTTAGATATTCTTTAATGTCCTCAAATAATATTTTTAAATTTTCTATAAAAACGTAAAAAAAAAAAAAAAACTATGGGGAATTTTTTCCCTAGGTACTGTGTATTTTTCCTATAAATGTTACATTTTATGAAATTACATTCTCTAGGGTTTCCTGGGTGGCTCAGTCAGTTAAGCAGCTGCTTTCAGCTCAGGTCATGATCCCAGAGTCCTTGGATCAAGCCGCGGGTCGGGCTCCCTGCTTGGCAGGGAGCCTGCTTCTCCCTCTACTGCTGATCCTTGTGTGCTCGCTCTCTCTCTCTGACAAATAAATAAATAAAACCTTTAAAAAAAGAAAAAGAAATTACATTCTCTAACTTGTTTTATAGATATAAGGACATGATTGATTTTCAAAAACTGATCATAAGTATTGATTAGCTTTATTTACTTATCTGTAAATTTTGATAGGATTTTTATTCTATTGCATAAACTTCAAATAAAAATAGTTCTATTTCTTCTTTCCCAATTCTTATAATTTTTGTTTTCTTTTAATATTGTGCTAACCTGTAGTACATTGTTGAATAGAAGCAATAATATTCAACATCCCTTTCTATTTCTTATTTTAAGGAGAATGCTTCTAATTTTTCATCATTAAGTGTGAAATGTATTATAGTTTTGTCATATAACCTTGTGTTCAGAAGTCCCCTTCTACTCCTTGTTCATGGGTTTGCTATTTCTTTGTCCTAAAATGGAGCTGAATTTATTGAGAAAAAATCTGTAATCACTGAAATGATCATGTATTGTTCTCATTCTATCTGTTGTGCTAAAGAAATGTTCTAATGTTAAACTGTGCTTGTAATTCCTGGGAGAAATCCAGTTTAGTTATGATGCATTCTTTCATGTTTGTTACAGTTTTTTGATATTTTTGATGTCTGTGATATCTTTCGTTGATATTTTTACATCTATATTTACGTGTGAAATTGGTCTATATTGTTCATTTCTTATACTATCCTTATTTGATTTTGGTGTCAGTTTTACCAGCTTCAAAAAATGAGCTGAGGGGTATTCCCTCTATTTGAATTTCTTGGAAGAATTTGGGTAAATCTAATTCTTTGGATATTTGGTAAAGCCTGAGAGAAACTGACTGTCTCTAGATCTCTCTCTCTCTCTCTCTCTCTCTGTCTCTCTCTCTTCGTGTGTGTGTGTTTTGAAATGGATATACAGATTCTGGTTTAATTTATTTAATGGCTATAGGAATATTCACATTTTTGTTCTTTTTTCTTATAAAAATAAAGTCTTTATTGATATATTCTTCATATGCTGTATAATTCATCCCTTTAAAGTGTACAGTTTGGTGGGGTTTAGTTTATTCACAGAGTTCGTTGTATAGCCATCACCGCTATCTAATTTCCAAACACTTTCATCACTCAAAAAAAGGCCATGTACCCTGTATCCACTCATTCTCTATCTCTCCGCATCCCCAGGCCATGTCAACCATTATTCTTACTTTCTGTTTCCATGGCTTTGCTTATCCTGTACATTTCATGAAGTGGAATCTTAAAATATGTGGCCTTTCACTAAGCATAATGTGTTCAAGGTCCATTCATGTTGTATCATCCAACAGTACTTCATTCCTTTGTATTACCAAATAACATTCCATTGTTTACTCATTTTGCTTACCCATTCATCAGATGAAGAGCATTTGGGTCATTTTCATTTTTTGGCTATTTTGAATAAAGTTCCTATGTACATTCCTATACAGGTTATTGTGTGGACATAGGTTTTTCAGTTCTTTTGGATGTGTACTTAGAAGTGTAATTGCTGAGTCATATGATAACTCTATGTTAAACATTTTGAGGAACTACTGAATTGTTTTCCAAATTAGATGCACCATTTTATCCCATTAGCAATGTAGGAGGGTTCCAGTTTTTCCACATCTTTGTCAACGGTTGTTATTGTCTCTTTTATTTTAGCCATCCTATAAGGTGTGAAATGATAATTCATTGTGGTTATGATTTGCATTTCACTAATGACTAATATTGAGCATCTCTTCATGTGTTCTTTGGCCATTTGTCATCATCTTTTGATGAAATATCTATTAACTCCTTTCTTCCATTTTTAAATTGAATTATTTGTCTTTTTATTATTGAGTTGTAAATCCATCTGTATACTTGTTAGATATACATCAGTATATTTGTCAGTATACTTGTTAGATATATGTCAGTATATTTGATTTGTAAGTATTTTCTTCCATTTTTGAATTATCTTTTCATTTTCTTGATGAAGAAAATTTCCTTTAAGCACAAAAGTTTAAAATTTTGTAAAATCTATTTTATCTATTTTTTCTTTTGTCACCTGTGCTAGACCATTGCCTAGTCCATGATCACAAATGTTTACTCCTGTGTTTTCTTCTAAGAGTTTTATAATTTTAGCTCTTACATTTAGGGTTTTGATCCATTTTGAGTTAATGTTTATATATGGTGTGAGGTAAAGACCCACCTTCATTCTTATGCATGTGGATATCTATTTGGCCCAGAACCATTTGTTGAAAATAAAATTGTAATCCTCCACTAAGTTGTCTTGGTATTCTTGTCAAAACAAATTGACCATAAACATAAAGGTTTATTTCTGGACTCTAAATTCTTAATAGGTCCTTAATCCCTATTCCATATGTCTATCATCCTTATGCCAGTACTGTCTTTTTTTTTTTTTTTTAAGATTTACTTATTTATTTGACAGAGAGAGACATAGCGAGAGCAGGAACACAAGCAGGGGGAATGGGAGAGGGAGAAGCAGGCTTCCCGCCGAGCAGGGAGCCCGATGTGGGACTCGATCCCAGGACCCTGGGATCATGACCTGAGCCGAAGGCAGACGCTTAACGACTGAGCCACCCAGGCGCCCAGTACTGTCTTGACTATTGTGGCTTTATAGTAAATTTTGAAATCTGGAAGTGTGAATTCTGTAACTTTTTTCCTCTTTTACAACATTATTTTGGCTGTATTGGGTCCCTTGCATTTCCACATGAAATTTAGGATCAGCTTGTCAATTTCTGGGGGAAAATGTTGTCAGCAGAGATTTAATAGAAATTACTTTGAATCTGTAGATAAATTGGGAGAATGCTGCCATCATAATAACTAAATCTTCTGATTCATGCGCGTGAAACTTCATGTACTTAGATCCTATTCTTTAATTTCAGCAATGTTTGATAGTTTACAGTATATAAGTCTTGCACATATTTTGTTAAATTCAATCCTAAGAATTTTATTCTTTTTTTTTTTAAAGATATTATTTATTTATTTGACAGAGAGAGACACAGCGAGAGAGGGAACACAAGTAGGGGAAGTGGGAGAAGCAGGCTTCCCGCAGAGCAGGGAGCCTGATGTGGGGCTCGATCCTAGGACCCTGGGATCATGACCTGAGCCGAAGGCAGATGCTTAACGACTGAGCCACCCAGATGTCCCAAATTTTATTCTTTTTTAAAAAGAGTATTTATTTATTAGAGAAAGGGAGAAAGGGAGAGCGAGAGAAAGGGCATGCACATGAGTGGGAGAGGGGCAGAGGGAGAGAATCTCAAGTAGACTCCCTGTTGAGCGCAGAACCTGACCCGGGGCTTGATCTCACCACCTATGAGATCATGACCTGAGCCAAAATCATGAGTCTGACACCCAAATGACTAAGCCAGCCAGGTGCCCCAGAATTTTATTTTTTTTAATAATATTGTAAGTGAAATTGTTTTCTTCATTTCATCTTTGGATTGTTCATTAATAGATGTATAGAAATACAATTTACTTTTATAAGTTGATCTTGTATTTTGCAATCTTGTTGAACTTGTTTATTAGTTCTAATAGCTTTTTATGGATTTATTAGGATTTTATATGAACAAGATGATGTCAAATGTGATTAGAGATAATTTTACTTCTTTCCAATCTGGGTACTTTTTATTTCATTTTCTGGACTAATTGATTGGCTTTTCCTTGAGCAGTTTTAGCCAATTATATTTTTCTAGGTGGTTGTCTTTCAAAGTTTAAATTTATTAGCATAAAATTGTTCATCATAGTCTGTTATTTAAATCTATGCTCTGTCTTTAGTAACAATGGTTCTTTGTTTCATTCCTGATGCTGTTAATAATGACTTCTGCTTTTCTTTCTTACATTCTCTTATGTATGAGATATATCTTTTTAAAATTCTTTTTAAACTTTATGACATACAGAGTACATGTGGAAAAGCATACAAATAACAAGTACACAGATGGATTTTCAAACTGAATACAATGGTAAAGTCAGCACCCAGATTTAGAGACAGAATATTATTAGTACCTCAGATATTCCCAACATGCTGTTATCCAGTCACTCCCTGGCACCAAGAGGATAACCCATCTTGATTTCCAAATGCATACATTAGTTAAAATTATGTTTCTACTTTATCTAAATGAAATAATACACTACATACTCCTTTGTGTCTAGCTTCTCTCAGTTGATATTAGCTTGTGATATTCATCCATTTTGTTGTGTGTGGTTGAAGGCCATTTATCCTCACTACTAACTACTCTTCCACTGTGTTAATATACCACAATATGTAAGCTTCCTATTCCTTTTTTTTTTTTAATTTTATTATGTTATGTTAGTCACCATACAACACATCATTAGTTTTTGATGTGGAAACTTCCTATTCCTAATAGGCATTTGGTACTTTCCAATTATAGACTATTATGATTGGATAAATATCTGTACACATTTCTTTTGTGTATATACCTAGGAGTGAAATGACTAGATCCGTAGAGTATGTGTATGCCAGCTTAGGATATATTGCCAAACATATTTCCAAAGTGGTTGTTCTAATTTATGCTCCCATCAGCTATATATAAGAGCTCCATTGGCTCCACATCCTCACCAACTTTTGGTATTTTTTGTCTTTTCATTTTAGCCATTCTAGTGGGCATGTAGATGGAAATGTTTCAATTATTTTTAACTTTGGAAGTTTTCTCACCTACTTTTTAGTGGTGATTTCTGACTTAGTTGCATTGTGAACAGAGAATATGTTCTACACCACAGATTGCTACCATTTGTGGCTTGCTTTGTGGCCTTGTGTATGTGGCTGTTTTCATAGATATGTCATAGATACGACATTGTTTTCCAGGGGCTCAATGTCTAGTTCTATATATGTTAGTTGGATTTGAGCTTGTTAATTTTGGCATTTAAATTGTATCTTTACCTTTTCTTACACTTTATCAATTACTTAGAATGTTGTGTTAAAAATCTCCCATTCTGATAGTAGATTCAATTTCTCTTTGTATATGTTAATTTTTGTTTTCTGTGTATCTGAGACTTGTGTTTTTAGATGCATAGAAGTCTAAAACTGCTCTTTGTTTATCATAAATTGAACCATTTAGTGTTGGTGTCCCTCTTTAAATTTAATGCTTTTTGCTCTAAAGAATATTATGTCTGATGTTAAACTAGTTACTTCCTTTTGTTTATCATTTTTTTATTATATCTCAGGTATGTAGAATTGGATTAAAAACTACTTTTAGCTCTTACAAACTCTAAGGACTGGTCCATGCATGTGCCACTTTTATTCATTTAGCTAGTTATTATGAATAATGTAAAAGCATCCATGAAACTACCTCCTAAAACAAAGGATAGGACCTAGACAAGAATCCTCATCAAACCATTTGGCTCCCCTGCCTTCCCTCATCTGAAGGTAACGGTTACCCTGAGTGTATAATCTATATTGTTCATTCCTTCCTTTTTTAATAATATCATTTTATTGCAGGTGTGTGTATATTCCTTAAGATGCACATTTAATTTTGATTGTTTTTATGGAAAAGGGATTGTGTTGTATATAGTTTTAAGAGCTTATTTTTCCACTTAATAATAAGTTTGTTAAGTTTCCTTCATGTTTTGCACATCACTGTATTTCTTTCATTTTGACTGTTGTATAATATTCATTCACTCTTTGGTGGGCATTTAGGTTGTTTCCTGGTGTTTGCTATTTGAAAGTACTGCTGTCCCTATTATACATATCTTTTTTTGCACATATGCAAGAGACCGGGTTACTGGGTCCTAGGGCATGTGGAAGTTCACTATTAAAAGATAACTCCAAAGTGCTTTCCCAACTGGGTTCACCAGTTTGGATTCACATCAGATCCTGTGGATTAACTTCATCCCCAGCATTTGGTATTGTCAGACTTTTTACATAATATCTCTCTGTGGTCTTTATTTGTATTTCTGTAATTGCTAGTGAACATTGAACATCTTTTCTTATGTTTATTGACTATATGTATTTTCTCATTTGAGAAACCCTATTTATATCTCTCAAGCATATTTCTATTGAGTTCACCGCGTCTTTTGTTACCTAATTTTAGGAAAGCATTTATGTGTTCTTGACATCAATGTTCTCCATGTGGGTGTGTTGCAAAACATCCATTCCTGGTTTTTAATTTGTGTTCTTATATTTTTGAAATTGTCTTTTGATTAGCAGCAGTTTTTCATTTTAATATAGTTAAACTGATTAGTCATTCATAATTAATCATTTATAGTTAATGCTTTCCTATCTTGGTTAAGAAAATTTTTTGCTCCTGGATGCCTGGGTGGCTCAGTCTGTTAAGCGTCTGCCTTCGGCTCAGGTCATGATCCCAGAGTCCTGGGATCGAGCCCCGCATCGGGCTTCTTGCTCTGCAGGGAGCCTGCTTCTCCCTCTGCTTGTGCTCTGTCTCTCTCTCTCTGACAAATAAAAAAATAGAATCTGAAAAAAGAAAAATTTTTCTCCAAAGACTGAAAGATATTCACCTATAGTTTCTACTTAGAGTTTAGAAAATTATTTTTAACACTTAATTCCTTTTATCATCCAGAGATATTTTTATATTATTATATGATAGAGATTCAATTTCATTGTTTTCCATAGGAATAGCCATTTTTTTTCCTGGCCATTCCCTTACTTTCCCAGTGATCTGACAGGCCAACTCCATCATGCACCACAGCTCCATATATATACAGATCTGCTTCTGGCCTCTTATTTCATCAGTCACTTATCTGTTCTTGTATTCATAGCATACTGGCTTGTATTTTAAAAGAATCACTCTGCCTATTATAATATAACTTTCAAGAGATTTGATCATTATTTATTATTTCTGAATTTTAGGTATATTACAGCTAATACTGACACAGAAGAACAGAGTTTTCCAGTCCCTAAGGCATTTAACACACACATAGAGGAATTAAATTTAGATGTCCTTCTTCAGAAGGCTGATAATTTACGTATGAATGAATGTAGCAAAACGGAGAGTTTTGAACTACTTTGTGATCACAAAGAAAAGGTAAGAGATATGAGACAATAATGTTTGTATAGTTTTAATTTTTAATTTAATCTCCTGTCCTATTCATGTTATGACTGTAACATTGTGTTACAGTTTACACAAGCTAAATGGTTGATGCAAATTTTTCTATAATCTAACTGAAACTTTTAAAAAGTAAATTATAAGAGTTTATTAGGCTCTAAGATCATGAAAATGAGAACCAGAGGTATGATTATACACATCTATTTTTATTTGATTATTAATTTGCCATATTTGATATGTACTTTATAACAAAGAATAAGACCTACTGCTTCTGTTGGGGCAGGAAAAGCTACATTTTAAGTTTACTGTCTTAGAGTTATTAGAATAACAGCCATCAGTTTCAATGTGTTTCTACCAATGGTCATTTTTCAACATTTAACGTTGGGCTGAATTGAGAAAGCCCATCCCTCCCACTACTACCACCAAAGAGAAAGAAAGAAAGAAGGAAAGAAAGGAAGGAAGGAAAAGAAGGGAAGATAAGGAAGGAAGGGAGGGAGGGAGGGAGGGAGAAAGTTCTCAGTATCCCAAAGAGCAATCAATCTTTCTTTCCTATGAGCAATTTAAGTCTTAAATCCTTTGTCTGAGGATTTAGCAACTCCAAACACAAGGATTATGATTATATTTGTAGGTAAAAAATGTGACTGCTCTTTTGAGTATATGTGATCTTTAATGCTCACTGAGGCATTATAATGAAGGTAAGTAACTTAGAAAGGAAAATAAAAAGAGGATACTATAATCCAGGGAAAACTCGCAGATTCTGGCCTATCAGTTCTCTCTTATATGTTGGTGTAGAGCTAATGTCTGGGTAACACTCCTTAGTTTTAAGATCTAAATGTAACACTATATTAAATCACATTTTGTAGCCATGAGTATTTGAATTTAAAATGTATGCACATGAATAGATTCAGTCATCCATAAATATCAGTTCACCTGCCTAATTTTTTAAAAGTTGCAGTGGAAAGCATTTATAGTCTGGTCAAGTTACTGAGTTAATCTAATATATTGTTCTATCTTTTCAGTTTAGAGATGAAATAGAGTTTATTTGGCGGTTAGTTCGTGCTTACGGAGACATGTATGAGCTATCTACTAACGCACAAGAAAAGAAACATTATGCTAATATCGGTAAGTATTTTGTAAAGATTGATTATCCTCAAGTGACAATCTATCCTCAAGAGACAGGCATTATCTATAACAACCCATTAATGAATTTTAATTAAAGTATCTTAGCTAAAACCAATATGTTTAATCCATTTTAATATATCCTAGTACTGAAAAATATACATAGTCTAAGGACAGAAAGGGTTTTTTAGGACTAAAGTATATATTCTTTAAAAATGTTTGAGCATATTAGAATAAGCAACTGGGGCACCTGCGTGGCTCAGTCGGTTAAGCGTCTGCCTTCGGCTCAGGTCATGATCCCAGGGTCCTGGGATCGAGCCCCATATTGGGCTCCCTGCTCGACAGGAAGCCTGCTTCTCCCTCTCCCACTCCCCCCTGCTTGTGATCCCTCTCTCGCTGTCTCTCTCTCTGTCAAATAAATAAATAAAATCTTTAAAAAGAAAGAAAGAAAGAATAAGCAACTGAAAAACTCAAATTTCAGATATTAAAGTTTATAAAATCACAGACAGACAAAACATTCAGAGGTAATATTTGAGGAGCAAAAGAGGCAGAGGATAGTTGTCTTCAGCACAATTAAAATAACCCTCCCTGATTCCTGTAAGCTAGAACTTCAGGTGCCACAGAGAAATAGCTACTCAGGGTTCAATGCTTTTTTTCAAAATCCATCTTGATAAAACAAGATTAGCCTTGAGTCAGTCCTCATTTATGCTAAGGGATACAGCATATGGTGGTTTATTATACTGTCCTCTATACTTTTTTGCATATTTTTGAAATTTTCCATAGTAACAACAAAAGTATAACAGCTGGAATGTCAAATCTTTTATATATATCTCACCTTGACTCTCACTGAATATCAAAACCCTTTCTTGCAAAAAGCCCCGTAGCTGCCATTTCTCTGAGCTTCAGCATAGTAATCTGACATCAAAACTTCTTTAATTCTTCTTTTATTCCAAACCTCCTCTTTTCCAAGCTTTCTTTCTCTAAGATAGCATAAGGAAGAAACAGCAAAACATAATGATACCACAGACCTCATTCCAGTCTTGTTCACTGTCATTTTTATTTCCAAGAAGGTAGTATCTCCAAACTCCTTGTAATTACATTCCTTCCACTTGTCGATTTCCTTGCCCAGTGACTTTTGCACAAAGAGAAAAAACTGATTTATGTTTGTATCTACTGAGAAAATCACAGGATATCTATGTAAACTGTTTCAACATTCATCCATATTACTTTTATTTCCCATAGACATCATGGGCATCAGGGCTCCTCCTGTGTGTGATAGGAGGTAGAAATGATAACAAAATCACATGTTCTGGGGTGCCTGGGTGGCTCAGTCGTTAAGCGTCTTCCTTTGGCTCAGGTCATGATTCCAGGGTCCTGGGATCGAGCCACGCATCGGGCTCCCTGCTCGGCAGGAAGCCTGCTTCTCCCTCTCCCACTCCCCCTGCTTGTGTTCCCTATCTCACTGTCTCTCTCTCTGTCAAATAAATAAATAAAAATCTTTAAAAAAAAAAAAAATCACATGTTCTCAGCCTCTACACAAGCTGATGGCTTTGTGGGGAAGCAGTATTATTGAAATAACCATACATATAAAGAAACAGACGGAAATCCATTGTGAGGAAGGAAGAATATGGGACATTAAGGGTGATAACACCAAGGATTTGAAGGCAGGGGCTGGGGGCTGATGAAGAGAAGGCTTTCCTGGGGAAGTAAGAGTCTCACAGAGGTGAAATTACTGGGGATCTCTATTTTTAAATGGAGTAGAATTGTAATTGAGTTAATGTATGAGGTGGTAAAAATGGAAAAAGAAATAGGCTGGAGGAAATTGGCAGACAAAAATGGAGCGTAGATTGGAATAGGATCTATTTAAAAAAGAGAAACGTTTAAGATGTCAAGAAAAAGGAGTGAAAGCCTCAGAAGCATTCATTCATATATTGAAATATATTTAAAAAGAATTATTTTTCCTCTCTATTTAAGAAATATTTATTTGAAATTACCGTGTCCAGGAACAATGTTAAAATGAGGGGTGGAGGGAAGGAGAGAAGGGAGAGAGGAGGGAGGTGAAGGTGATTAAGACAATTCTACACCAAGGAACTTGCTAGAAAGATCAACATAGAGACAGCCCATCATACCTCAGGGTTCCGGTAGTAAGTGCTTGGGAAAGGTGATGACAAAAATAGGTTCGAGCTGAGCCCAGTGTTGGAGGACACTGGAACTCAGCATGAGGGAGGAGGAAGTGCGAAATATTATTCCCCATAATAGCATACTTAAAATTCTTTAAAAAAAAAAAAGAGTGGGGGGGTGGCACCTGGGTGGTTCAGTCAGTTAAGCATCTGCCTTTGGCTCAGGTCATGATCTCAGGGTCCTGGAATCGAGTCCTGCATCAGGCTCCCTGCTCAGCAGGGAGCCTGCTTCTCCCTCTCCCTCTGCCTGCCACTCTGCCTACTTGTGCTTTCTCCCTGTCATTTAAATAAATAAAATCTTTAAAAAATAATAAAACTAAAAAATAAAATTGTTATGCCAGGGGAAGAAGATGTGATCGCTGAGGAGTGCAGAATTCTTTCAGGGTACTCATGCTGGGGTGGAGCATTATGCAGCACATCTTTCGAAGTACTCTGATCTTAATTTGTATTCCAAATAAAATATGAATCCTATATCTAAAGGAACATTATTATACTTTCCAGAATTAAATGATCAATACAAGTGCCTCAAATAGACCACAAAGTACAGTGTTGTAAAGGAAACAGCTTTCCTTTCAGACTTCTGGTGCATGGGTGAGGCTGCATGCTCCCCAGCTTCCTTTTATAGTCTCAGGGTAATGGACTCTCTGTTTTAGGCTCAAGAGTGTGCACCCAAAGCTATTTTTGTTCATTTGGCCAAGTAGCTAAAATATTGATTTTGTTTCTTATATTTAAATGTATGTTTAAAATTATGTTTTTCAATCATTTATTTAAAGATTACTCTTTTAATATATGTGTACGATAAAATGTCAGTTAGTATTAAAACACTTCACTTTTTTTTGTTATCTTATTAATAGGCTCTATGAGCTAATTTATTTATTTATTTTTAAATTTTATGTTATTATGTTATGTTAATCACCACACAGTACATCATTAGTTTTTGATGTAGTGTTCCATGATTCATTGTTTGCATATGACACCCAGTGTTCCATTCAGTACGTGCCCTCTTTAATACCCATCACCAGGCTAACCCATCCCCCCACCCCCCTCCCCTCTAGAACCCTCAGTTTGTTTCTCAGAGTCCATTGTCTCTCATGGTTTTCTCCTCCTCCGATTCCCCCCCTTCATTTTTCCCTTCCTACTATCTTATTTTTTTTTAACATATAATGTATTATTTGTTTCAGAGGTACAGGTCTGTGATTGATCAGTCTTACACAATTCACAGCGCTCACCATAGTACATACCCTCCCCAGTGTCCATCACCCAGCCATCCCATCCCTCCCACCCCCCATCACTCCAGCAACCCTCAGTTTATTTCCTGAGATTAAGAACTCCTCATATCAGTGAAATCATATGATACATGTCTTTCTCTGATTGACTTGTTTCGCTTAGCATAATACCCTCTAGTTCCATCCACATCATTGCAAATGGAAAGATTTCAGGGTTTTTTGATGGCTGCATAATATTCCATTGTATATATATACCACATCTTCTTTATGCATTCATCTGTTGATGGACATCTTGGCTCTTTCCACAGTTTGGCTATTGTGGACATTGCTGCTATAAACATTGGGGTGCACCTTCGGATCACTACATTTGTATCTTTGCAGTAAATACCCAGTAGAGCAATTGCTGGGTTGTAGGGTAGCTCTATTTTCAACTTTTTGAGGAACCTCCATATTGTTTTCCAGAGTGGCTGCACCAGCTTGCATTCCCACCAACAGTGTAGGAGGGTTCCCCCTTCTCCACATCCTCGCCAACATCTGTCATTTCCTGAGTTGTTAATTTTAGCCATTCTGACTGGTCTGAGGTAGTATCTCATTGAGGTTTTGATTTGGATTTCCCTGATGCCGAGCAATGTTGAGCACTTTTTCATGTGTCTGTTGGCCATTTGGATGTCTTCTTTGGAAAAATGTCTGTTCATGTCTTCTGCCCATTTCTTGATTGTGTTATTTGTTCTGTGGGGGTTGAGTTTGATAAGTTCTTTATAGATTTTGGATACTAGCCCTTTATCTGACATGTCATTTGCAAATATCTTCTCCCATTCTGGCAGTTGTCTTTTGGTTTTGTTGACTGTTTCCTTTGCTGTGCAAAAGCTTTTTATCTTGATGGAGTCCCAATAGTTCATTTTTGCCCTTGCTTCCCTTGCCTTTGGCGATGTTTCTAGGAAGAAGTTGCTGCGGCTGAGGTCAAAGAGGTTGCTGCCTGTGTTCTCCTCTAGGATTTTGATGGATTCCTGTCTCACATTTAGGTCTTTCATCCATTTTGAGTCTACTTTTGTGTGTGGTGTAAGGAAATGGCCCAGTTTTATTCTTCTGCATGTGGCTGTCCAATTTTCCCAACACCATTTGTTGAAGAGACTGTCTTTTTTCCATTGGACATTCTTTCCTGCTTTGTCGAAGATTAGTTGACCATAGAGTTGAGGGTCTATTTCTGGGCTCTCTGTTCTGTTCCATTGATCTATGTGTCTGTTTTTGTGCCAATACCATACTGTTTTGATGATTACAGCTTTGTAATAGAGCTTGAAGTCCGGAATTGTGATGCCACCAGCTTTACTTTTCTTTTTCAACATTCTTCTGGCTATTTGGGGTCGTTTCTGGTTCCATACAAATTTTAGGATTATTTGTTCCATTTCTTTGAAAAAAGTGGATGGTATTTTGATAAGGATTGCATTAAATGTGTAGATTGCTCTAGGTAGCGTTGACATCTTCACAATATTTGTTCTTCCAATCCATGAGCATGAAACGTTTTTCCATTTCTTTGTGTCTTCCTCAATTTCTTTCATGAGTATTCTATAGTTTCTGAGTACAGATTCTTTGCCTCTTTGGTTAGATTTATTCCTAGGTATCTTATGGTTTTGGGTGCAATTGTAAATGGGATCGACTCTTTAATTTCTCTTTCTTCTGTCTTGTTGTTGGTGTATAGAAATGCAACTGATTTCCGTGCATTGATTTTATATCCTGCCACTTTACTGAATTCCTGTATGAGTTCCAGCAGTTTTGAGGTGGAGTCTTTTGGGTTTTCCACATAAAGTATCATATCGTCAGCAAAGAGTGAGAGTTTGACTTCTCCTTTGCCAATTCGGATGCCTTTGATTTCTTTTTGTTGTCCGATTGCTGTGGCTAGGACTTCTAATACTATGTTGAATAGCAGTGGTGATAGTGGACATCCCTGCCGTGTTCCTGACCTTAGGAGAAAAGCTGTTTTTCCCCCATTGAGAATGATATTTGCTGTGGGTTTTTCATAGATGGCTTTTATGATGTTGAGGTATGTACCCTCTATCCCTACACTGTGAAGAGTTTTAATCAAGAAAGGATGCTGTACTTTGTCAAATGCCTTTTCTGCATCTACTGAGAGGATCATATGGTTCTTGTTCTTTCTTTTATTAATGTATCACATTGATTGATTTACAGATGTTGAACCAACCTTGCAGCCCAGGGATAAATCCCACTTGGTCATGGTGAATAATCCTTTTAATGTACTGTTGGATCCTATTGGCTAGTATTTTGGTGAGAATTTTCACATCCATGTTCATCAGGGATATTGGCCTGTAATTCTCCTTTTTGATGGGGTCTTTGTCTGGTTTTGGGATCAAGGTAATGCTGGCCTCATAAAATGAGTTTGGAAGTTTTCCTTCCATTTCCATTTTTTGGAACAGTTTCAGAAGAATAGGTATTAATTCTTCTTTAAATGGTATTTGGTAGAATATCCCTGGGAAGGCATCTGGCCCTGGGCTCTTGTTTGTTGGGAGATGTTTATTACTGCTTCAATTTCCTTAGTGGTTATGGGTCTGTTCAGGTTTTCTGTTTCTTCCTGGTTCAGTTTTGGTAGTTTATACATCTCTAGGAATGCATCCATTTCTTCCAGATTATCTAATTGGTTGGCATATAGTTGCTCATAATATGTTCTTATAATTATTTGTATTTCTTTGGTGTTGGTTGTGATCTCTCCTCTTTCATTCATGATTTTATTTATTTGGGTCGTTTCTCTTTTCTTTTTGATAAGTCTGGCCAGGGGTTTATCAATCTTATTAATTCTTTCAAAGAACCAGCTCCTGGTTTTGTTGATCTGTTCTACTGTTCTTTTGGTTTCTATTTCATTGATTTCTGCTCTGATCTTTATTATTTCTCTTCTCCTGCTGGGTTTAGGCTTTATTTGCTGTTCTTTCTCCAGCTCCTTAGGTGTAGGGTTAGGTTGTGTTTTTGAGACCTTTCTTGTTTCTTGAGAAAGGCTTGTATTGCTATATACTTTCCTCTTAGGACTGCCTTTGCTGCAAAGATTTTGTAGCAGTTGTGTTTTCATTTTCATTTGTGTCCATGATTTTTTTCAATTCTTCTTGAATTTCTTGGTTGACCCATTCATTCTTTAGTAGGATGCTCTTTAGCCTCCATGTATTTGAGTTCTTTCCGACTTTCCTCTTGTGATTGAGTTCTAGTTTCAAAGCATTTTGGTCCGAAAATATGCAGGGAATGATCCCAATCTTTTGATACTGGTTGAGACCTGATTTGTGACCTAGGATGTGATCTATTCTGGAGAATGTTCCATGGGCACTAGAGAAGAATGTGTATTCTGTTGCTTTGTGATGGAATATTCTGAATAGACCTGTGAAGTCCATTTGGTCCAGTGTGTCATTTAAAGCCTTTATTTCCTTGTTGATCTTTTGCTTAGATGATCTGTCCATTTCAGTGAGGGGGGTGTTAAAGTCCCCTACTATTATTGTATTGTTGGTGGTGTGTTTCTTTGATTTTGTTATTAATTGGCTTATATAATTGGCTGCTCCCATGTTAGGGGCATAGATATTTACAATTGTTAGATCTACTTTAAGTATGATGTAGTGTCCTTCCTCATCTCTTATTGTAGTCTTTGGTTTAAAATCTAATTTGTCTGATAGAAGGATTGCCACCCCAGCTTTCTTTTGATGTCCATTAGCATGGTAAATTGTTTTCCACCCCCTCACTTTCAATCTGGAGGTGTCTTTGGGTCTAGAATGAGTCTCTTGCAGACAGCATATCAATGGGTCTTATTTTTTTATCCAATCTGATACCCTGTGTCTTTTTGGGGGGCATTTAGCCCATTTACATTCAGGGTCAATATTGAAAGATATGAATTTAGTGCCATAAAACACTTCACTTTAATTTTTTCCAGTTTAGGTAGATTTCTACACAGGATGGTTCTCTTAATGGATAGAGCTATAAAATACAGAGTGTTCTGCTGTAACAAATTCACAAATAGAATAATTTTAGAATAAAAGATCCTTATTTATAAAGATTATCTCATCCACTTATTTAGAAGAACATTTTGCAGATCACTGGATATTCTCTTCAAGGCAACAACAACAAAAATGTGGAGCAGGGTAAAAGGAGATGGTATAAGACAAAGCAGCCCATTTTTGAAAAAGATTTTCATAATGTTGCTCAGTTTTGTTGCAAGCATTTTGACTTTTCAGGCCAATAGACAAACCTATCCAAAGTAATTATGACCTTATGAAAAGTTATCCTAAAACTAAGGGAAATGATTTGGGACGATTATTTATGTACAGAGCCTGTTCATTGTTGTGCATGATTAGGTAGGCACTTCTCTGGGAAGCCTTCTCTTTAGATGGACTTAGTTACTCTGTTCTCTGCCTTGCTCTCTCTTTCTTCATCTCGCTTTTAGTTTTTGCATGCATTTTGTTTGCTTCTATACCTCCTTTCTACTGAAATGTGAACCCTTGGAAGTCAAAAACTGTCTTAATTTGACTTTTTATTCCTAGAGGTTATGATGTGGCACTTAGAAGGCACACAGTAAATGTTGGTTAATTACAGAACAGTCTTTATTAATGCTTTCAAATAACGATTGAATGACTTTTCCTGCACTTGGTTACATCATTTAATCCAGTGAGCTTAAAACTTGAGCATACATCAGAATCTCTAGAGGCTAGTTAAAACAGATTGTTGAGCCCAGACTTTGTTAGGAAATGGGTCTCCCTTGTAGCCCCATATTTGCTTTTCTAACAAGTTCCCAGGTGATGCTTCTGCTTTGGGGACCATATTTTGGGAACCACTGACTTAATTCAGTAATTCACCTCCCACCAACTCGCATGAAGGTACTAAATGTAAGAACATTTGTCTTTCAGGAAAAACGTTAGGGGAAAGAGCGATCACTACAGCACCCACAAATGGACATTGTCATCTGTGGTAAGTACATAGAACTTACGCAGTCTTTTAAAATTCTCATATACCTCTATATAAGTTACAATTGATTTTTAAGGTATAATTGACTCATTTTACCTGTCACATTCACTGAAAAATCTATTTAGTAGATAGCACAGTAACTGTTCTTATTCTTATGTATTTTGTAGTATGTACATTTTAAATACATTCACTGAAAATTTCATAAGTGAATCTACCAAGTGCAGCACCTTTGAACATGATAAATTCTAATTAAATATAATTTAACGTTTTGTTTGGAAACAACTACTGAAGTGATATCATGTTCCTAAATGAAATGTTGGAAGAATGCTTCAAAGAATAAAAGCATGTCACTCATTTCTTATACCTTAGTGAGTCCATGTGTACAAATTCTACAGGTCAAAGAGAAGCCACTTTTAATATAAGAAATATAATATAAGAAAGCTCAAAGGGAATTTAATTTGTGGGGTAGGTGAATATCCTTGGGGAAACGAAATTATTCTTGAATATGTTTTGTTTTAGATCCTTTGTATATTTAAAATTATAAAACACAAATAAGAAGAAATATATTGTTTTATTTATCTTTTTTAAAAGATTTTATTTATTTATTCATGAGAGAGAGAGAGAGAGAGGCAGAGGGAGAAGCAGACTTCCCGCAGAGCGGGGAGCCCGATGCGGGACTCGATCCCAGGACTCCAGGATCATGACCTGAGCCGAAGGCAGACGCTTAACCATCTGAGCCACCTAGGCGCCCGAAATATATTGTTTTAAATTAACACTCTGTGGTTGCATTTTTTTTAAAGATTTTATTTATTTATTTATTTATTTAAGAGAGAAAAAGAACATGAGCCGGGTGAGGGGCAGAGGGAGAAGCAGACTCCCCACTGAGCAGGAAGCCCAGTGCGGGGATCATCACAACCTGAGCCAAAAGCAGACACAACCAGCCGAGCCACCCAGGCGCCCCTGTGGTTGCATTTTTATATCTTTTAGTTCCTTACAGCAATACTGCTACTTCAGGTGCTAGGAAGATAACAATAATAAGTTAATTTGTGACCCTTCTCTCAGACCTAGGCTTCCAAAAATCTACCTCTCTTCGGGATTATTTTTATTCTTCTGGAGCACTTTTAGGCAAAAGTCTCTCTCAAAATGGCTCCCTTTCTGCAGGTCCGCATTTGCCCCATAGGAAATTCATTTTCATTCCACCAGCTAACTCTGAAATGCAAACGATTTTCCCAAAGCAGACCTGTTTCTTTACTCTGCCACCAGCAGGAGGAGCTCCACTCACACGCTCATCTTAAAGCTTCTCTGGTTCGGAGTCCCATAAGGGACACGGGCCAAAATAATCAAGTCTTTTGATCTGCCCTCACTTGGCTTAAGATGAGGCGCAAACCTCCCTCCTGCCCCGTCCCATGAGAAGGTGGGAGGTAGAACCCACAGTCCCCTAACAATGCTATCCACAGGAATCCTTTACTTTCCCTTCTATAGCCTGGAGAAGGGTGAAGGGCTGAGCCTGGCAGAACCTATGAATCATTTCCTTAGCATGTCATGTACTGGCAATAGAGCATCTTGCTTTAGGAATGGGAGCACCTAATAAAGTATTGTTCTATGCCCCTGGTACCTCTGCCACAACTCTAGGAGAAAGGCAGTTTTGCAGTTAACATCCTGGTACATATCTTTAAGATCATTTTCCCAGGATGCAAGGGTCTTGGCTATTATTTATATAGCCAAATATACCTTCCCATCTAATTTGCACATTAGTATTAATAAATTAACATATGTATGCATTAAGGTACTTCTGTTCTTCCACTTTTAGTCGTAACTAATGAATTTGTGCTGATAAGCCACACGCTCTTCATCTCCTTTGATGCTGGAGCTGTTTGGGAGCTGGTTGGCCAGGTTTCGATGCAGAAAGAACCCCCAAGCCCTACTCTTTTTTTTTTTTTTTTAATTAAAACATAGGCTTTATATTTTCATCACAAAGATGGCTGATATTATTAATTTTCAACAGCTATCCAGGAAGAACAACAGTTTATATGCTGTTTCAGTGAGCTATTGTCACAATAATGCTGAATGGTGCATATGGTTTTAAACCACAGTCATCTATCCTTCGGGATGTGCATGGCTTGCACAGCCCTGCTGTACACCTCTCAGCCTCTTTCTGAGATGAGCCACCTGGATGGGGCATGTTCTTCTTTTTTTTTTTAATTTTTTTATTCTTATATTATCCCCATACATTGCATCATTAGTTTTAGATGTAGTGTTCCATGATTCATTGTTTGTGCATAACACCCAGTGCTCCATGCAGAATGTGCCCTCCTCAATACCCATCACCAGGCTAACCCATCCTCCCACCCCCCTCCCCTCTAGAACCCTCAGTTTGTTTTTCAGAGTCCATCATCTCTCATGGTTCGTCTACCCCTCCGATTTCCCCCCCTTCATTCTTCCCCTCCTGCTACCTTCTTCTTCTTCTTTTTTTTTTTTCTTAACATATATTGCATTATTTGTTTCAGAGATACAGATCTGTGATTCAACAGTCTTGCACAATTCATAGCGCTTACCAGAGCACATACCCTCCCCAGTGTCTATCACCCAGTCACCCCATCCCTCCCACCCCACCCCCCACTCCAGCAACCCTCAGTTTGTTTCCTGCGATTAAGAATTCCTCATAGGGGCGCCTGGGTGGCTCAGTTGGTTAAGCGACTGCCTTCGGCTCAGGTCATGATCCTGGAGTCCCTGGATCGAGTCCCGCATCGGGCTCCCTGCTCGGTGGGGAGCCTGCTTCTGCCTCTGACCCTCCTCCCTCTCATGTGCTCTCTCTTTCTCATTCTCTCTGTCTCAAATAAATAAATAAAATCTTTAAAAAAAAAAAAAAGAATTCCTCATATCAGTGAGGTCATATGATACATGTCTTTCTCTGTTTGACTTATTTCGCTCAACATAATACTCTCCAGTTCCACCCACATCGTTGCAAATGGCAAGATCTCATTCCTTTTGATGGCTGCATAATATTCCATTGTATATATATACCACATCTTCTTTATCCATTCATCTGTCGATGGACATCTCGGCTCTTTCCACAGTTTGGCTATTGTGGACATTGCTGCTATAAACATCGGGGTGCACGTACCCTTTCAGATCCCTACTTTTGTATCTTTGGGGTAAATACCCAGTAGTGCAATTGCTGGATCATATCCCCAAGCCCTACTCTTAACTCTGAGCTCCTCCTCCTCCTCCACATCCTCCCCCTCCCACTGCATTGCTCTTCCTCTGTTGTCCTCTTCCTTGTCCCATACATAGATCTGCATCCATGAAGAATCACATTTAAAATGTACAGTGGATTTCAATCCTTAGTTTGAGGGCATTTATCTGTGTAAGCTTCAAATTTTCATAGAGGAACAATGTTGTGTCTTCTCTGGGGGCTTCATAAGTACCTTGAAATCTATCTTGTAAGAAGAAATTATACATAACTCTGCCCTAGTAGGCTACCCAGTCTGTCGTACGCTAGTCTGGCTACTTTTCATTTGTTCATCTTCTTTCACTTTTTGTTGTGAATGGATTGCCTTGTTTACAACTATGGTATTTGACTCCAAGTTTAAATCTTACATATACACACACACACACACACACACACAGTAATGATCTGTGTTGCACATGATATCTTATTCAGTATCAGTTTTAAACTAAAAAAGAATGTTAAAATCTATTCAGTTGATAAAATTTAACAAATTCAAATGTCAATTTATCTTAGTTCTTAGAATGTATTATAATGTATGTAGTGAATACAAGAGTTTTCATTCAGTTACATAGGAGAGGTTTAGGGTCATGATAAAAGAGAAATTAAAACTTTGACTTGAGAAGCAGTGGTTAAAATTTAGCTTAACTGATTCCATGATTAATTGTAGTAAAATATCATTTAAAAATCTTTTTCAGGATGTTAAGACATATTCTCATTCATTCAGCACAAATGACAAACTACAGTCCGGGGCCAACTGCCTATTTTTGTAGTTTTATTGGTGCCCAGCCACACCTGTGCATTTGTGTATAGCAATGAGGTTGAATAGTTGCGACCTTGACTATCTGACCCCAAAGCTTAAAATGTTTGCTACAAATTCTGTTGTTTTTGTTGTACCCAGCCTAAAATACTTCTAGAACCAAGAGAGTAAAGTCACTGTGGATTTACAGTTTGTTAGCACAATAGGCCTGACCTTAATTACAAATAATGTCCTACATATTTGTTGTGCTCTACTGTTCACAAATTATATCCACATGCCTTACAGCACATGAGTCACAGAACAACCTGTTTCCATTTTATAGATAAGGTAGTGTGTCTAGGGGGCGTATGGGGGGAATATGCTGATTGGTATGCAAGAGTCACACAATAAATAGAAAAACAAAAACCAGATCTTTTATTCTTACTCAGTATTTTTTCTATTACATTATTTTTCCACTGCTTTCCCACAGTATAAATAGCATTTGTGCTGAATCAGAAGTATGCAGGGAAACTAACGGGGTTATTTTAGTAATTGTTAAAACAAGAATGTTGGTCATTTATTAAAGATATATTCAATATCAATGCAAAGAAAATCAGAATTTTTGTCAAAGCCTGTATGGTGAGAATGACCTCTAGGTGGAGGTAATAAACCATATTGTGAATTAACATTCTTCAGAGTTCCGGTCCACTTGAGATGGTTCACAAAATAAAATTTTAAATTACATGTTTAAAGATGAACAGCATAAAAGAACAAAAACACAGAGATACACAGAGACATAAGTGGAACTGATCGCCAGAAAAGAAGTGATGATGCTTTGAGAAAAAGTGGTCAGATGAACTTTGAACTTAGGCTATGTAGGAAGATAGACAATATTTTAGACTTTAAAGAAACAGACTTCAAGGGGTGCCTGGGTGGCTCAGTCGGTTAAGCATCGATTCTTGATCTCAGCTCAGAAAAAAAAAGAAAAGAAAGAAACAGACTTCAAAAAAGATTATGAAAAGCATTAAGACTGATTATTTATAAGGGAAATACTCATATTTCATATAATGGTATTCATAAGTCCTAGGGGTTTTTTTTCCCTTTTGTCCTCACTCGGAGTAGCTTAAAGAGAGTTTGCTGACAGAGCAGTGTCTGTGCCTAATGCTGCGCACGAAGTCATTCTGACGCTGACGTTTAGCGTCAGTAGATAATGGATCCCACCACTCCAGATCAGTGAACATACATTATTTTCTTTTGATTCCAGCACAGATATTTGAGTTGTTCTATAAATCTCTGGATTAGAAAGTTCAAATAGATCCTTCAGATTTTTCTAAAAATGTGACATGATTTGGTTTTTATTTCTTTGCCAGCATGTAGAGTAGGGAAATTGAGCTAGTATATCTGGATTTAAGCAAGGCATTCATGTAAGTTTACCAATAACATTCTTGTGGACAAGATGTAAAAATGTGGGCAAGCCTCTGGGTTACCGACATAGAGAGAAGGGTTCAAGCCTCAGCTATTCAACAGAATAACTGTTGGCAACATCATTGTCAAGCTGGAGGTGATTCTAGGGTTTCAGATCTGTATCTTAGACACTAGAGTGTTCCATAATTTTGTCAGTGGGTAAAGATATAATAGGTATGTTTATAAAAGTTGCAAGTAACACAGAACTAGGAGGAAGAGGATGTATGACGAATGACAATAATAATTCAAAAGATTTTCACATGTGTGAATTAATAGGGATAAATGTGGAAGGAGGGATGGAGAGAGAAGTGTCAACATTTAACTTAGGGAAAAACAGACAAGAATTTGAATAAAGCATGGAGTTTAGTTAATAATAATGTACTACTATTGGTACATTGTAAAAATTATGTATCAGTATTGTTTGACAGTATTGGTACACTTGTGATAAATGTACTCTAGTAATGTAAGATGTAAACAGTAGGGAAAACCCAATATGGGTATATATATGGGAACTCTCTGTAACATCTTTGCAATCTCAGGCTATTTTAAAATAAAAGCTTATTTTTTTTTAAAAGTGGCCTAAGGTTTTAAGTCCAAATGCGTCAGAAAATGATAATGCCCATAACAAAAATGGGAGAACTTGGGGAAGTAGTTGTATGGAATTTTGCTCCACTTTCTGGAACTCCCCGGGAGGAATGATAGAACAAAATGCCAGAGAGCATTTCAAAAGAACATGGTGAGGCTGGAGGTGACGATAGCAGTTTTACAAGGAAACTCATGAGTCTTTTTCCAGTCATCTTTTCCTACATGCTCGATCTCTGGGGGGTGCAGAGATGTATGTGTAATGTAGTCTGATTATGGAATTTGTGAATAGTAGTATCTCCTAATCTAGTTAAGTTCTCAGATCACTTTTGATAGGTTGGTTTAGTCATCATTCTTGTTTGTACTCTAGCAGATTTGGTTGATTATATAGAAACTGTAAAATTCAGAGGTCAAACTAGTCATAACTGAAAAGTGACTGTTTTATTGGTTGTCGTAAGTTGTGTGAATTATGTGATCTTTTGTGTTCAGGAAGGGTCTTACTGTTCCAAATTAAGAAAATCGTTCACTTCATTTTTGTACTTGAAAGTTATGCTTATCTACAGAAATGATTGAGATAAATACCCAAAATTACATCTTTCATTTCAGTTATGACAATGCAAGTAAAAATTAATACTTACTCTTGAAATATTTAGGTAAATGAATATTTTGTCTCAGACAGAAACACTCTGAAATACTCTGGAGATTTTGCACAGACAGAAACATTCTAGATATAAAAAGTAATATATCCCCAGATTTTGGAGTGAGCAAATTGCTGAACAAATATTGCACTCAATTTATGTCAGATAATTATTGATGTAACTTTTGTATTCCCCGTGGGGGGGGGGGGAGTAAACAATTAATGGGATGCGCTATTCTAATATGCAGTGTTTCCAAGGAAAGATTGAAGGTCATGGGGAATTTTTCGGGAAAGTATATTCTGAAATTACCTTTGACATTGTTTTAGTCATGATATTTATTTTTGTTTTCAGATGACGTTAAGGGAGGCTGTGAAATTTTTCTTTTTCTTTTTATTGAGGAGGAACAGGGATATCATGATACAATATATTTTTCAATTTATTACTTGTGTGACTAGACTTTTTCAGAGAGCCTCTTTGTGACTTTGCTGTTGATGATGGTGATAGCAGAAGCTCATATTTCTTGGAACTCACTATGTGCCAGGTAGTAGTCTAAACACTTATGTGTTTTGGGTGTTTTGCCCTCACGACATACATATGAGATAGATGGTGTTAGTCTCCCCAGTTATAGGTGAGGAAACTGGCCTCATGTTCATGTCAGATGTTTTTTATTTTTAGGGCCCTTGCATCTATATGACTACTTCTCTCAAATATTAATGAATGCTTTAGAGATATTTTTTAAATGTTACATTTGGTGGTATTTGATTAAAAGTTCACACGCTATCCACTGTTTTTACCCTTTTCAGGTATGCGGTTTTGTGTGGCTATGTATCTGAGTTTGAGGGCTTACAAAACAAAATCAACTATGGACATCGCTTCAAGGTATTTCTTGATATTAAAAATATTTTAATGTAGCTGTATGTTCCCTTAAAAGATATAAATCAAATTATTCAATGAATTAATCTTAAGGAATTTATCTTTTTTATTTAAATGAAGTGACAGTTTTTTCATCATACTGTGTGAAAAAGAATGAAACTATATGGGAGATTGAGGATTATTATTATTCTGGATCTTGACAGAAGTCACATAGTAGATGAGTATTACTTTTTCAAAGACTGAGGATTAGTCTTTTGGTCATGAACTCACCAACATCATCAACATGACTGGAACTAATTAGTTAACACTTCTTGCATATTGATTTGGTGGGAGGAATAGAATCCAATCTAAGACTTAAACTTAACATGATAAGTGAATAAAATAAATAATGTATATGTACATCATTTATAATGTACCTCTAGCTTTGATAGCTCAATATAAATGGTCAGAGTTTGCCTTCCAGCTCCCTATAACAATTATAATAATGTCAGGGGAATAGATTCCTCCACCACCTAGCTCTGCTATTCTTTCCCCCGTTATATCCCCATCACTTGATATTTGCAAACATGCTTCCTAATAGTAAGTATTAGCTAGGCAAGGCATGGGAAGACAAAAATGTCACTCGGATGTTTTCTATTTTTATAGTGACATTTGCCTTTAAATTATCCATAGTTTAATTAAATCATAGTCACAATCTGGTTCTACTTGTGAGCAGTCATTCCTGATAATTGAATTATTGATAAGACTTACTTGTATTAATGATAGGGATTGAGGAGGAGAACCAAACAACAGTGTAAAGCCCCTTTGAACTTACTAGGCATACTTCCATTCAATGCTGCCTGGAATCTGAGTGATGGTATTTGTTTTGGATTTTTTTTCAGGAACATCTAGATAAAGCAATCCAATTTTTACCTGAAGAACCCTTTTTGTATTACCTCAAAGGAAGATACTGTTATACTGTGAGTTGAATGTTTTGATCTATAAATCTTGTTTAAATATACTATGATTACAGGATATATTTCCAATGAACACTTATTCTTTAAGTGTTTTACCTAGTGCCTACTGTAGGGAAAATGATAAAATCAGTACATATTTTATGAGTTTATGATTGATTTGTTTATATACTGTGTTACATACAGTATATGATTTTATATATATGTGTGTGTGTGTATGTGTGTGTGTGTGTATATACACACACATATATATCTGTATTTTTCGCCTGACCACCTCTCTGTTTCCCCTGGCAGCAATCACATGTCCCCTCTGTGCTCTCAGTTGGTGATCAGCCACCTACACACATGTGTACTACTCTTTGTCTTGTGAGAGGACTTTTTCATTTATCAGAGCATGTTGAGCATAAATTATGTGCCCACTGTTCTTGTCTTCAAAGAACTGAGTTTAGAAAGACACATGAAACATATAGAAATAAATCAAGGCAGCTAGCTAGTCTAAGATCCAGTGTCTTAAATGACGTTAGTTTATAGAGAATTAACAGAATGTGAAAATCTATCTTAAGAGATGCATGAAAAATTATTCTGAAGAGAAATGCTATTTCTGAATGAAAAAATTAGCATAAGCAAAAGAAGAAGCTTTTTAATTGAAGTTTGAGGATTAAGAATGGAGAAGGAAGCTCTTTTATTGAACACCTGCTATGTATCAACTGTGTGTCAAATCCTTAAAACATCCCTGTAAGCAGTTTTTATTATGCCAGTTTTAAATATTAGGAATCTGAGTCTTCATTAAGGTAGAAGACCCCTCAAGCTTAAAAACCATTGACCCAACCTCACATGAGTCTGGGGCTTGAATGTACATTATTTGTTTAGGCTTAAAAGAAATAAATCTGGAAAGACCACATCTACATGGAGGTTAAATAACATGCTACTAAACAGTGAATGGATCAACCAAGAAATCAAAGAAGAAATAAAAAAACACATGGAGACAAATGAAAATGAAAACACAATAATCCAAAATCTTTGAGATGCAGCAGAAGTGATTCTAAGAGGGAAGTGTATAGCAACACAGGCCTACCTCCAGAAACAAGAAAAATCTCAAACAACCTAAGCTTACACCTAAAAGAGCTAGAAAAAAGAAGAACAAAACCCAAATACAGCAGAAGGAAGGAAATAATGATTAGAGCAGAAATAAATGATATTGAGACTAAAAAAAAAATAGAATGGATCAATGATATCAGGATTGGTTCTTTGAACAGATAAACAAAATTGATAAATCTCTAGCTAGACTCATCCAAAAAAAAAAAAAAAAAGGACTCAAATAAACAAAATCAGAAACAAAAAAAGGAGAAATAACAACTGACCCCACAGAAAAAGGATTATAAGAGAATATTGTGAAAAATTATATGCCAACAACTGGACAACCTAGAAGAAATGGATAAATTCCTAGAAACATAAAACTTACTGAAACTGAAACAGGAAGAAATAGAAAATTTGAACGGACCAATTACCAGCAATGAAATTGAATCAGTAATCAAAAAACTCCCAACAAAAAAAGTCCAGATGTCTTCACAGGTGAATTCTATCATATATTTAAAGAAGAGCTAATACCTGTTCTTCTCAAACTTTTCTAAAAAATAGCACAGGAAGGAAAACCGAATTCATTCTAATAGGTAAGCATTATCCTGATTCCAAAACCAGTTAAAGACACAACAACAAAAAAGAAGTACAGGCCAATATCTCTGATGAACATAGATGCAGAAATCCTCAACAAAATATTAGCAAGACAAATCCAACAATACATTCAAAAAATCATATTCACCATGATCAGTGGGATTTATTCCTGGAATGCAAGGGTGGTTCAGCATTTGCAAATCAATCAGTGTGATACATCACATTATTAAGAGAAAGGATAAAAACCATATGATCATTTCAATAGATGCAGAAAAAGCATTTGACAGAGTACAATATCCATTCATGATAAAAACCCTCAACAAAGTTGGTTTAGAGGGAACATACCTCAACATAATAAAGGCCTTATATGAAAAATCCACAGCTAATGTTTTATACTCAATGGTGAAAAACAGAGCTTTTCCCCTAAGATCAGGAACAAGACAGGGATGCCCATTCTCACTACTTTTATTCAACAAAGTACTGTAAGTCCTAGCCACAGCAATCAGATAACAGGAAGAAATAAAAGGTTTCCAAATTGGTAAGGAAGAAGTAAAAAATTTCACTATTCACAGATGAGATGATACTATATATAGAAAACCCTAAGGACTCCACCAAAAAACTACTAGCACTCATAAATGAATTCAGTAAGATCACAGGATACAAAATCCCCATGTATAGAAATCTGTTGCATTTCTAAAAAGCAGAAAGAGATATTAAGAAAACAATCCCATTTATAATCACAAAAATAATAAAATACCTAAGAATAAACTTAACCAAAGAGGTAAAAAGACCTGTACTCTGAAAACTATAAAAAATTGATGAAAGAAATTAAAGATGACCCAAAGAAATAGGAAGACATTCCATGCTTATGGATTGAAAGAACAAATACTGTCAAACTGTCTATACTACCCAAAGCAATCTATAGACTTAATGCAATCCCTAGCAAAGTACCAACAGCATTTTTCACAGAACTAGAACAAACAATCCTAAAATTTGTATGGAACCACCCAAATAGCCAAAGCAATCTTGAAAAAGGAAACCAAGATTGGCAGTATCACAATTCCAGGTTTCAAGTTATATTACAAAGCTGTATTAAACAAAACAGTATGTTACTCACACAAAAATAGATGCATAGATCAATAGAACAGAATAGAAAGCCCAGAAGCAAACCCACAATTACTTGGTCAATTAATCTTCGACAAAGGGAGACAAGAATATACAATGGGAAAAAGAGTCTCTTCAACAAATGATATTGGGAAAACTGAACAGCTACATGCAAAAGAATGAAACTGGACCACTTTCTTACATCATATACCACAAAAACTCAAAATGGACTAAAGACCTAAATATGAGGCCTGAAACCATAAAAATCCTAGCAGGGAGCACAGATAGTAATTTCTCTGACATTGGCCATAACAATATCTTTCTAGATGTGTCTCCTGAGGCAAAGAAAACAGAAGCAAAAATAAACTATTGGATCTACATCAAAATAAAAAGTTTCTGCATAGGGAAGGAACCAACCAACAAAACTAAAAGACAACCTACTGAATGGGGAAGGTATAGATAGGAAATAACATATCCAATAAAGGGCTCATGTCTAAAATACATAAAGAACTGATACAACCCAACACTCAAAACCAAATAATCCAATTTAAAATGGGCAGAAGACATGAACAGACATGTCTCCAAAGAAGAAATACAGATGGCCAGGGCACCTGGCTGGCTCAGTCATTAAGCATCTGCCTTCAGCTCAGATCATGGTCCCAGGGTCCTGGGATCAAGCCCCACAATGGGCTCCCTGTGCAGTGGGGAGCCTGCTTCTCCCTCTCCCACTCCCCCTGCTTGTGCTCCTGCTCTCACTATCTCTGTCTGTCAAATAAATAAATAAAATCTTAAAAAAAAAAAAGAGAGAGATACAGATGGCCAACAGACACATTTGGAAAGATGCTCAACATCACTCATCATCATGGAAATACAAATCAAAATCACAATGGGATATCTCGTCTCTCATTGTGAGATACCTCACATCTATTAGAATGGCTAATATCAAAAACACAAGAAATAACAAGTGTTGGCGAGGATGTAGAGAAATAGGTGCCCTCATGCACTATTGGTGGGAATGCAAACTGGTGCAGACACTGAAGATAGTACAGAGGTTCCTCAAAAAATTAAAAATAGAACTACCCTATGATCTAGTAATTGCACTACTCAGTACCCAAAGAATACAAAAACTTTAATTCAAAGGGATACATGCACCTCAATGTTTATTGTAACATATTTTCAATAGCCAAATTATGGAAGCAACCTAAGTGTCCATCAATAGATGAATAGATAAAGAAGTGGTATATTATACCACATAATGGAATATTATTCAACCATAAAAAAGAATGAAATTTTGCGATTTGCAGCAACATGGACCTAGACTATAATGCTAAGCGAAATAAGTTAGTCAGAGAAAGACGAATACCATATGATTTCACTCATATGTGGAATTTAAGAAACAAAACAAATGAACAAGGGAACTAAAAAGAGACAAACCAAAAAGCAGACTCTTAACTACAGAGAACAAATAGATGGTTATCAGAAGTGAGGTGGGTGAAATAGATGAAGGGGATGAAGAGTACACTTCTATTGTAGAGCACTGAGTAATATATGGAATTGTTGAATCACTATATCGTACACCTGAAAAGAATAAAACACTGTATGTTAACTATACTGGAATTAAAATGGGGGATAAAAGGAAGCAAAAAATAAATGATAATATGAAATTTAATTTTGGTGGTTGCTGGTTAAAAAAATTTTCTCCTGGATTGTAAATATGTATACTGGGCCCTCACTCTATACTCCCTCTGGGTTAAGAATCCTTCTTCTATTTACACTTCTGAGATGCTGTGTTCTGGGTCAGGTTGGCAGGAAGGAAGCAAAGTTGGGGTCTCCTCCACTCTGTGCAAAGAAACTCTGTGCAAAGAAATACTGTGTGGTCATCTCAGAATCTTGAATCACATAAACAAACAGGATCAGCATTATTCCCCATCCCTTTCTCTGATTGAACACAAATCTTATCATGAGTATTTCAGATTGATTTGGTAACCAGTGCTTTTAGAGCTCATAGTTTATTAGAACTATAAAAAAAGGAAGGTAAAATATTAATACCATAAAGATGACCTCTGTCATGTATATTATGTATGGATATGTTTATATTTATATATTCTATGCATATACATACATATACACCTACACACACACGTCTAATTGAGGAGAGATGATTCTTTCAAAAGGGGAACCACTTTCTAAGAATGATGTCGCCTCCATGTTTGCAGGTCTCAAAACTGAGCTGGATTGAGAAAAAAATGGCTGCTACTCTGTTTGGAAAAATACCATCCTCAACTGTAGAAGAAGCTTTGCAAAATTTCCTTAAGGTATATTTTGTCTGTCTGTTATTTTAGTATCTAACTGGCTACTACCTGCACCAATCCCTCCTACCCTTCTCCGTGTGTAGATCTCTAACACAAGCCCCGGGTTGAATCCTAGTTTTGGCGTGTCCAGACTGCTTCCCCGAGCAGCTAGTTATGCCCTAGGTCCCATGTGCACAGCCCTTGCTACCAAATCCAAGAGCAGCTCTCCAGGTTGTGTGAGTATGTGCAAAAGCATTCATGCCCTGATTATTAGACTTGTTCCCCAGTAGTCCCAATTAGCCTAATATAGAAGCAGTTTGATCTTGAAGAACTAAAAGATACCAAAAGGGAGAGTTATATTTTAAAAGCCATTCCATAAGTTGCAGACAGTTCTATGGAACATGGGGCATCAGACCAAACCAGTATTTTCATTCCTATCTTAAAATGTATAATTGCTAGGCTAATAAAACTCTAAACAGTAATAATGTATGTGTGCATATAATCAACTTCCTGATGGGCTAATCTCTTTATCTTTCTCTGGAAGCAATTATAGAATCTTATAGACACTAAGATGTCTTTTCTGTAACAATATAGACAAAATCAGGCTCTAAACTGTATTGTCCAACATATTATACATGCTCATACTTTTTTGTTGTATCTCAGGGTTTGATTTTGTAGAACTAAGAGGGAATTTAAAGAACATATATTCTAAGAGCGGAAATAGGTTTCATTGCACTTTCCATTTCTGAACAAATGAATGGTTAGCAGCTACCTACAATGCCCTGTGGAAAAAATAATTGTTCTGAGATCAAGCATGAGCCCAGTGGAAAAGATTGCAGGATGTAAAAGCACAGGGGCCAGACATGTCTTATTTTTTATTTAACGTGATCTTTTTTATTTTATAAAAAGGAAATCAAGACCTCAGGAACTTAATTTTTTCTAGTGTCACACAATGGCAGACCGAAGATATGCATGTAGTCCAAGACTGTATCATCACCATTTCATCACCTTTTATCTACCACTGAGAATTAGTTCTTTCATTTTACATTTTATAAGAATATAGATCATGGTATATTTAAGATAGTTCATAGATGGTGCTAAGCTAATTAGGAAAAATGTCATTTGGACTTGAAACTCATTTCTTCATAGTATCAAAGTTATAAATGGGAGCTCAGGTTTTCAGGATGTTACACAGAAGTTCTTAAGGTGCTAATGTACCTGAAATATTAGCCAGATAAGATAAAAAATGATCAGAGGCCCAGTATTGTAGAGGTAAGGATTGCAACCTCTAGAACCAGACCACCTGGTTAAATCTCAGTTCTGCTGCTTACCAACTGATTAACATTGCACAAGTTTCTGTTTTTTTAATTTAATTTTATTATGTTATCTTAATAACACCCAGTGCTCCATTCAGTACATGCCCTCCTTAATACCCATCACCAGGCTAACCCATCCCCCCACCCCCGCCCCTCTAAAACCCTCGTTTATTTCTCAGAAATCCATAGTCTCTCATAGTTCGTCTCCCCCTCTGATTCCCCCCCTTCATTTTTCCCTTCCTACTGTCTTCTTTTTTTTTTTTTAACATATAATGTATTATTTGTTTCAGAGGTACAGGTCTGTGATTCATCAGTCTTACACAATTCACAGTGCTCACCATAGCACATACCCTCCCCAATGTCCATCACCCAGCCACCCCATCCCTCCCATCCCCCACCACTCTAGTAACCCTCAGTTTGTTTCCTGAGATTAAGAATTCCTCATATCAGTGAGATCATATGATACTTGTCTTTCTCTGATTCACTTGTTTCACTTAGCATAATACCCTCTAGTTCCATCCACATCGTTGCAAATGGCAAGATTTCATTTTCTGTTTTTTTGATGGCTGCATAATATCCCATTGTATATATATACCACATCTTCTTTATCCATTCATCTGTTGATGGACATCTTGGCTCTTTCCACAGTTTGGCTATTGTGGACATTGCTGCTATAAACATTGGGGTGCACGTACCCCTTCAGATCACTACATTTGTATCTTTGGGGTAAATACCCAGTAGAGCAATTGCTGGGTCATAGGGTAGCTCTATTTTCAACTTTTTGAGGAACCTCCATATTGTTTTCCAGAGTGGCTGTCATTTCCTGACTTGTTAATTTTAGCCATTCTAACTGACCTCATTGAGGTTTTGATTTGGATTTCCCTGATGCCGAGCAATGTTGAGCACTTTTTCATGTGTCTGTTGGCCATTTGGATGTCTTCTTTGGAAAAATGTCTGTTCATGTCTTCTGCCCATTTCTTGATTGTGTTATTTGTTCTGTGGGGGTTGAGTTTGATAAGTTCTTTATAGATTTTGGATACTAGCCCTTTATCTGACATGTCATTTGCAAATATCTTCTCCCATTCTGGCAGTTGTCTTTTGGTTTTGTTGACTGTTTCCTTTGCTGTGCAAAAGCTTTTTATCTTGATGGAGTCCCAATAGTTCATTTTTGCCCTTGCTTCCCTTGCCTTTGGCGATGTTTCTAGGAAGAAGTTGTTGCGGCTGAGGTCAAAGAGGTTGCTGCCTGTGTTCTCCTCTAGGATTTTGATGGATTCCTGTCTCACATTTAGGTCTTTCATCCATTTTGAGTCTACTTTTGTGTGTGGTGTAAGGAAATGGCCCAGTTTTATTCTTCTGCATGTGGCTGTCCAATTTTCCCAACACCATTTGTTGAAGAGACTGTCTTTTTTCCATTGGACATTCTTTCCTGCTTTGTCGAAGATTAGTTGACCATAGAGTTGAGGGTCCATTTCTGAGCTCTCTGTTCTGTTCCATTGATCTATGTGTCTGTTTTTGTGCCGATACCATACTGTTTTGATGATTACAGCTTTGTAATAGAGCTTGAAGTCCAGAATTGTGATGCCACCAGCTTTGCTTTTCTTTTTCAACATTCTTCTGGCTATTTGGGGTCGTTTCTGGTTCCATACAAATTTTAGGATTATTTGTTCCATTTCTTTGAAAAAAGTGGATGGTATTTTGATAAGGATTGCATTAAATGTGTAGATTGCTCTAGGTAGCGTTGACATCTTCACAGTATTTGTTCTTCCAGTTCCATGAGCATAGAACATTTTTCCATTTCTTTGTGTCTCCCTCAATTTCTTTCATGAGTATTCTATAGTTTTCTGAGTACAGATTCTTTGCCTCTTTGGTTAGATTTATTCCTAGGTATCTTATGGTTTTGGGTGCAATTGTAAATGGGATCGACTCCTTAATTTCTCTTTCTTGTGTCTTGTTGTTGGTGTATAGAAATGCAACTGATTTCCGTGCATTGATTTTATATCCTGCCACTTTACTGAATTCCTGTATGAGTTCCAGCAGTTTTGGGGTGGAGTCTTTTGGGTTTTCCACGTAAAGTATCATATCATCTGCAAAGAGTGAGAGTTTGACTTCTCCTTTGCCAATTCGGATGCCTTTGATTTCTTTTTGTTGTCCGATTGCTGTGGCTAGGACTTCTAATACTATGTTGAATAGCAGTGGTGATAGTGGACATCCCTGCCGTGTTCCTGACCTTAGGAGAAAAGCTCTGTTTTTCCCCCATTGAGAATGATATTTGCTGTGGGTTTTTCATAGATGGCTTTTATGATACTGAGGTATGTACCCTCTATCCCTACAGTGTGAAGAGTTTTAATCAAGAAAGGATGCTGTACTTTGTCAAATGCTTTTTCTGCATCTACTGAGAGGATCATATGGTTCTTGTTCTTTCTTTAATTAATGTATCACATTGATTGATTTACAGATGTTGAACCAACCTTGCAGCCCAGGAATAAATCCCACTTGGTCATGGTGAATAATCCTTTTAATGTACTGTTGGATCCTATTGGCTAGTATTTTGGTGAGAATTTTCACATCCATGTTCATCAGGGATATTGGTCTGTAATTCTCCTTTTTGATGGGGTCTTTGTCTGGTTTTGGGATCAAGGTAATGCTGGCCTCATAAAATGAGTTTGGAAGTTTTCCTTCCATTTCCATTTTTTGGAACAGTTTCAGAAGAATAGGTATTAATTCTTCTTTAAATGGTATTTGGTAGAATATCCCTGGGAAGGCATCTGGCCCTGGGCTCTTGTTTGTTGGGAGATGTTTGATTACTGCTTCAATTTCCTTAGTGGTTATGGGTCTGATCAGGTTTTCTATTTCTTCCTGGTTCAGTTTTGGTAGTTTATACATCTCTAGGAATGCATCCATTTCTTCCAGATTATCTAATTGGCTGGCATATAGTTGCTCATAATATGTTCTTATAATTGTTTGTATTTCTTTGGTGTTGTTTGTGATCTCTCCTCTTTCATTCATGATTTTATTTATTTGGGTCATTTTTCTTTTTGATAAGTCTGGCCAGGGGGTTATCAATCTAATTAATTCTTTCAGAGAACCAGCTCCTAGTTTTGTTGATCTGTTCTACTGTTCTTTTGGTATCTATTTCATTGATTTCTACTTTGATCTTTATTATTTCTCTTCTCCTGCTGGGTTTAGGCTTTATTTGCTGTTCTTTCTCCAGCTCCTTTAGGTGTAGGGTTAGGTTGTGTATTTGAGACCTTTCTTGTTTCTTGAGAAAGGCTTATATTGCTATATACTTTCCTCTTAGGACCACCTTTGCTGCATCCCAAAGATTTTGAACAGTTGTGTTTTCATTTTCATTTGTTTCCATGAATTTTTTAAATTTTTCTTTAATTTCCTGGTTGACTCATTCATTCTTTAGTAGGATGCTCTTTAGCCTCCATGTATTTGAGTTCTTTCCAAATTTCTTCTTGTGATTGAGTTCTAGTTTCAAAGCATTTTGGTCCGGAAATATGCAGGGAATGATCCCAATCTTTTGATACAGGTTGAGACCTGATTTGTGACCTAGACTGTGATCTATTCTGGAGAATGTTCCACGGGCACTAGAGAAGAATGTGTATTCTGTTGCTTTGGGTTGGAATGTTCTGAATATACCTGTGAAGTCCATTTGGTCCAGTATGTCATTTGAAGCCTTTATTTCCTTGTTGATCTTTTGCTTAGATGATTTGTCCATTTCAGTGAGGCGGGGTGTTAAAGCGTTGGACAGGACAAGTTTCTTAACCTCTCTCTCAATTTAATCAATGACATGGAGATAATAGTACCTGACTCATAGTGTTGTCAAGATTCAATAAGTTAATACAAGGAAATTGCTTAGTGAGTGCCCATCACCTAGTAAGCTCAATAAAAGTTCACAGAATTTTAACTCCATTAAATTGTAAACATGCTGGCAAACCATCTTGGGGACCTCTCCATTCAGCATGACTTAGATTCTGTCTGAAAATGCATTTTGTGGTGTTTGTTGAGGGAGTGAGAAGGCATCAAGAAAGCCTCCCCCTGTACTGACTGCCACAGCTAAGAGTCCTTAGGAGCCCAGGGTGCTAAGGGCGAAGGCTGGGGAGTACGTAAGAAAACTGGGAGGTGGAGGGGAAGGAACTTGGCTCCCACACTCAAGGGGAGTCTGCAACCCTTGGTCCCAGCAGGAGGTTGTGGTTTTGGACCCGACTCCTGTCTCCAACTCTTTCCCTCCAAAGAGTGTTCACAGGGGCCAGGAATGTGTCCCCAGGCCATCCAGCTCAGTTCTGTAGTGATCCAGAGCACTGGCTTTAGAATCAGTTTGAGACCTGAGCCTTTTCCTGTCTATATGACCTAGCCATGTTTCTTTATTTCTCCTAATCTTAAATTCTTCATCTGTAAAGCAGGCATAATAATACCTACTTTATATGGTTTTTGTGAAGATACATAAAATAATACATGTAATTTTCTTAGCCCAGGGCCTAGCACATAAAGTACTCTAACTAAAAGTAAATGTTAGCTGCTATTATTTTGCTCTTATAACTGGTGAAATCTGATCCTCCACAGCATCACAGCATCTGGGAATGTGGTTTTAGACAGGAGTCATCTGTGAATCCCCTGTGGGAATTCTTTCAAACTATTGTATGCTTCCCACCTCATCCAAAATTCTGGCATGATTCCCTCCGGCAATGGTTCTCAACTTTGGGTATACATTAGCATCATCTGGAGAGCTTTAAAAAATGCCAGCCCTGGCCACCACCCAGACTAATTATTTCAGAATCTTTAAATATATTAAGGTATAGTTTATATACAATAAAATGCACCCATTTTAAGGATACAGTTCACTGAAGTTTGACAAATTTATATACTCATGTAACCACCACCATTTTAAGATATAGAACATTTCCATCACCCTCAAGAGTTATCTTTGCCCCTTTGCTGTCAATTTCCCTCACCTTCTGCCCCTGGCAACCACTGATCTGCTTTCTGTCACTATAGATTAGTTTAGCCTATTCTATAATTTTATATAAATGGGATCATAGAGCTTGTATTTTGTGTGTATCTGGCTTCCTTTGCTCAATGCAATGTTTTGAGATTCACTCATTTTATTGGTGTATCAGCAGTTCCTTTTTACTGCCTAGTAATATTCCATTTCATGGATATACCGCAGTCTACTTATGCATTTGCCTATTGGTAGACATTAGAGTTGTGTCCAGTGGGCTGTTGGAGTTATTATGAATAAAGCTTCTATGAACATTCATATGCAAGCTTTTATGTAGACATGTTGTAAATTTTCTTCGGTAAGTTACCTGGGAATGGACTTGGGTCATAAGGGAAGTATTTTAAAAGCTTGATCAGCATTTTTAAAGCTCTCAAAGCTCTTCCTGTGCAGCCAATGGCATGGTAGAGATCCCAGTGCCTTGAGTGTGTGTAGAAGGATAACAGGTGTAGCAGTGTTGGGAGATCGGTGGCCCTGGTGTCCCCCCACTGTTTGCAACATATGATCCCTGGATCCCCCTTAGTGGTTTTACCACCTGCAGAGCCTTCATCTATGTCCTGATATGATGGAGGGCTGCTGCTTGAGGTTATGAGATGTTCTTAAAACAATGCTAATTTATTCAGTAATGTTTATTAAGCACATACCTGGTAACACAATGTCAAATACAGGGAATACAGAAATGGTCAACACAGCTCCTGCCTCCAGGGAACTTGTACAGCCATGACCAAGTTAACAACTACAATATTCTCCACCCTATATTATTATAGAGTGTTCTAAGAGCCTAGCTAGAAACTGCTGCCTAACTAGAACATTCTACTGAGCAACACTACCTTCCTTGTTATTCAGGTAAGCCCTTTGGTAAAAAGTCAGAATCTGCTCCATTTTAGGAAGTTGGTATTGTGAGTAGCCTATGTTCCTTTGGCTTCTTCTTTTTTTTAACCATGAGCACAAAAGGAGATATTCTAATTTATAGTTATTATAGTTAATTAAATATAAGTGCTAAGGTGTGTATGCAGAATTAAAATGCCAACTTTAAAAAAATAAGAGGCTGCTTGTGCTCAGCAAGTTCTCCAGACAGGATTTGAAAAGAACTGGGCAACTGTTGGACATAGAAGAAGGTACAATTGAACAAAGTTTAATTGAGGTCTTCCTTATTAGAGTGATTTGAGAAATGCACTTAGTAGACTGAAAGAGTTGAGATGGAAATAACTGGACAAGAGAGAAGCAACAGAACCAGAATCCATCAGCACTGTGGATGGCTCTCTAGGCTTTTCAAGGCTCTGGCTAGGACTGGACTTGACAATGTCCTTCCATCTGTTGGCAGCCTTGCAGTCTCACTAACAGGTTCTTGGCCAGATCCACACAGTGTTCATCTATTTGGTCCTAAAGAGTTACACCCAATCTGGCTCCCCAGCCCAAGAGACTTTCTTCTCCTCCTCCTCCTAGGACCTTTGCCTTTGGATTTTATAGAGAGTAAATGTCCTTTACCAAAGATGTGCACTCCTCAGCACAGGAGTGCCTAGGTCTTAGATTTCCCTCCATTAGTATCCATCTTTAAAATGTATGTATCCTTTTACTCAGCAATTCAACTTCTAGGAATCTCTTCTACAGACATAATCACACGTGCACAAGCATATAGGAGCAAATATATTCATCAGCCATTATTAGTAAGAGTAAAAAAATGTCTAATAGAGAATTCTTAATTTAATTATGGCATCTGTGCAGTATGAAATACAGCTCTTAAGAACAATGAGGTAGATCTGTGTATGCTGACGCAAAAATGTATCTGTGGTGTGTTGTGGGAAAAAAAGTTTTGGACCAATATGTAGAAATGGTCCCATATTAATTTTTTTTTCAAAAGCGAATTTTTTTTATTTGTGTATACTTGTTAAAGGTCTGGTGGGATGCATGTCAAACCATTGATCATGCTTACCCCTGGAGAATGAGATTGAAATCGAAAATAAAATTAGAACAAAGAAACTATCACTTTTTAATTTTGGAAATGTCCGTATTATTTGTACCTTGTAAAATAAACATATCTTTGTAAATTTTTTAAAGTAACCTTCTCTTGGGTTCTGCATCTCTCTGGGTTGGGTTCTGGAGTCAGACTGGGAGCTTATATTTGCATAGGCCCTTACAACTGCAGAAGATGACTCTGACAGAAGATTGACTTAGGTTCTAAGAAGTGCTTTCTAGTAGCAATGCCAGATGCCTGAAAAAAATTCTTATTCACCAGAGATATAGAAAGGGAACTGATGCATAAGAGTTTAGTAGATGAGGAGTAAAGTGCCTGCATAATACCCACTTATTAAAATCTGCAAGTAGGTCTGCTACTTGGAGTGGTTGTTTCACGGGTCAGTATTTGCTTTAAAAACACTTGATGCAATGGACTTCGGATATGATTCAATTCATGGGATGTGTTGAAATCCTAAGAAATTAAATATTAATGCAATGGAGGATGCTTTTCATGGGATACCAGTCATCCTCTCCTCATTTCCTAAATAGATTGTGAATTGGATAGGACTTGTCCTGGGAGATGTATTACCAATTGTTTTTGTTCTTGAAAGGAAAAAAAGAGAAAGGATAGGTTGTACAAAGGAATCCCGAAATCTCAAAGCATCGCATTGTTTCGTAAGCTTTATGAACATAATAATAACTTGATTTTAATAGATAATCTCAAAAGTTCTATTTCCACTCAGAGGATACTTGAACGGATAAAATGATTCTGATGTAACACAATCAACCTAAATTTTTAGGACAATTTGGTTAGTATTTGATTTATTGAAATATGTCCTCTTTATTGGTGGTGGTGGTGGTTGTTTTAATATTGTCCCATTATTCTCTTTTCTGTTTTCTCTTAAAATCAGGTTGAAGAACTACACCCTGGTTTTTCTAAGTCCAATTACTTGTTCTTGGCCAAGGTGAGGAAGACCACTGTTTTGGGTTGTTGTTTTTTTTTTAATATTTTATTTATTGGGGCGCCTGGGTGGCTCAGATGGTGGAGCACCTGCCTTCGGTTCAGGTCGTGATCTCCAGGTCTTGGGATTGAGCCCCATGTCAGGCTCCCAGCTTAGCGGGGAGCCTGCTTCTCCCTCTCCTTCTGCCTCTCCCCCTGCTTGTACGCTCTCTCTGTCTCTCTCTCAAATGAATAAATAAAATCTTTAAAAATATATAATTTTTATGTATTTTTTGAGAGAAAGAGAGAGAGTACAAGCGGGGTGAGGGGCAGAGGGAGAGAGAGAATCTCAAGCAGACTCTGCACTGAGCGGGGAGCCCTACTTGGGGCTCGATCCCGTGACCCTGAGATCATGATTTGAGCTGAAACCAAGAGTCAGACGCTTAACCAACTGAGCCACCCAGGCACCCCAGGAAGACCACTGTTTTAAGATCACTTTGAGTCCATTACATAAAAATGTGCTTGCCTTTCATATTGACTATTTTTCATTTCTAGTGTTACATCGATCTTGAACAAACAGATGACGCTATGAAGTTTTGTAATTTGGCAGTGTTGCTTCCTTGTGTTACCAAAGAGGTAAGTCCCAACAGTGACAATGAGGGCTGTTATTTTATTAGTCCTTTTCTGGCTTCAAAGATAGCTTAGAAACGTCTGGATTTTTCTTCCATACTAAAACTTTGGATTTAACATGTAGTATGAAGTTTTTAAAATTGCTTCAGGTAACCCTTCACCAGCAGACTCCCTGTATCTTTCAGGGACACACAAATCATGGGCTAGCAGTTAAAACATCCTAATGCTTGTTAAGGGATTAGGCTAAACCCCGCTGGGGGAAGGAAGGAGGGCAGCCTAATTCTGGGGAGCTGATGATGATGAAGCTGTGATAGGCAGCAGACAAGTAAGCAGGCTGCCCACCTTGGAGCGAGAGAACTGTCCACGTGGCTGCGATCTTCAGGCCTAGCTCGCAGCAGGGGAGGGCTATCCTCTAGCAGGAAGAAGATTAAAAATAACGTATTAGCATTTTCTCAGTCTTTGAACACCTACCACTAATAAAGAAGAAACTATCGCATTGCTTCTTGCCCTTTTGTTCACTAATTCAGGGTTCTGGAAGTACTCTGTTTTAGGAATTTCAGAGTTAACAGTCCAGCCTACGTTCCTGTGAGCTATATATTGGTATTGTGGGAACAAAAGAAAATAGATAAATGTTTTCCTTCTCCCTTCTCATACCACCAAACATTAGCATCCTCTGAATCACAGCTAAAAGAAATGCCTCAAGGGGCGCCTACGTGGCTCAGTCAGTTAAGCGTCTGACTCTTGATCTCAGCTCAGGTCTTGATCTCAGGGTCGTGAGTTCAAGCCCCACGTTGGGCTCTGCACTGGGTATGGAGCCTACATTTAAAAAAAGAAAAAGAAAACAAATGCTGCCTCAGAAATAAGAATCCCTCTTCTTCTCTGTTGGAGCAACACTGGCTCCGATGTTTGTGATCTCAAATATAAGCATGTAAGGCATGCCCACAGCCCTCTAGAATAGCCCACAGCCCCTCTATAGCCTAGAATATAAGTTATATATCCAAATAACTATAGGTCAGGGTGGAAAGCCTGAAGTGCTAAGAGAGGTACAAATAATTGGTTATGGAAATAGTGAAGATGGAAATTATTTTCACCTAGAAGAGATTAAGTAGCATCAGAGGTGGGTTTTGATGACATGGAGGTGTGAGTGAAGCACATCACAGATCATGAACAAAGGCGCGGTGGTGGAAAAGCGAAGATTTGTGTGCTTGGAGGGAAGGGGGTGTTCAGGACAGTCATGGGAAATATGGATGATGGAGAAGGGGAACAAGACCTTCCTGGAGCTTCAGGGTTCGGGAGGGCCGTGTCTGTAGACAGGGCTGGCCAGCCTCCCCCGGGCCTTCCCAACAACTGCCAGCACTAGGTCTCGGATGGCTTCTAGATGTGGGCTTTCCTATGAGGTTGGTTGTCCTTCTCCCTCAGATCCCTCGGTGGGTTCCGTTGGTCAGTTCTGAGCTCAACAGCACAGACTCAGTAGCAGCACTTCCCCACGGAAGACACTTGATGTAATTTTGGGGGCAGAAAAACAGATTTTGTACCTCTGGCTGCCTGCTCCATATCGGTCATGGGGACCCTACCATCTTTCCCATCTCTCCTGAACGATGTCACTTAGGTTACATGCAGTCATCTTAAACTGAGTATCTATGTATTCTTATTAGAATTTGAGATTAGACTACAGTATGATAATGAAGTTTAATACCTGGTGTGACATGCGAACATTTGGGCATGGAATTTAGTGCTCTCACACAAGGGCTAAATATCGATGACCCCCAAGGTTTGGTCCTTGGTCCCTAAATCTCCCCTCTCCTCTCCCCTTTCCTCCTCCCTACCCCACAAGCCTGTTGTCCATGACTTCAAATGCTATCTCCCTGCCGGGAGTCCTCAAATTTATATCTTTAGACCTCCCTTCTGAGCTCTAGACCTGATTGTCCACCTTCCCATGTGCCATCTCTACCTGGATGTTTCAGAGACATCTCAAGCTTAACTCGTCATCAGGCCTTTGGATCTGTTCCTCTCCATCTTCCCATCTACTAAACAGCACGTTCATTCATCAATTAGGAACGCTGGGAATCATCCTTGACCCCTCCTTCTACCTCGGCCCCCAACCCAGACACCCACCCAGCCCCCAAGTTCTCAGAATTCCTCTTCTAAAACATGCCATGAGCCACCCAACGGACCTCTCGTTCCGCTGCCACCACTCCAAACAGGAAACCACCCGAGTTCACCCAAACTGTGCTGTGGGAGCCTCCCACTGGCCCCACAGCTTTCTTCCTCCCTCCAGGTCATTCTTGGCTCTCCATAGCAACTGAGGCAACAGATTAAACAAACCTCAATCTGTCCCTCCCCCTACTTGAAAGTCCTAAGTATGTAGCATGTCCTTCACGGCTCTGATGCATGTTCTCCAATCTCCTCACCTCTGCACCATGCTCTTCCCTGCCTCACACCATCAGGCCCTGTTGTTGCCTCTTCTGGAAACACTCCCACCCAAGCCCTCCAGCCCCTTCACCACCTCTATTCCCACTCACCCTTTAAGCCTCACCACAAATGTCATTTCCTTAGGAAAGACTTCCTTGATGCTCCCAGGCAAGAAAGTACTTTGTGCTTTTCCTTCAAGTCATTGAGCAGGGCTGTGGTTGCCTCGTTATGTGTGTGATTGTTCCACAAGAATCTCGGCTAGGTGGGTCTCATCCATACCTCTATTCCTAGTGCCAGGTGCCATGCCTGGCATATAATAAGCACTCATGAGTCCTGGTAGGAAGAATCAGAAGACTAATAGCACGCAAATAAAAATACTAGTGCTAATAGTGCTAATAAGTAGGACTGGATATGAATGTAACTAAGAGAGCTGGGCCCTGTGGAAATACTTATGTAATAAGCAAAATAGCATTAATGAATATTTCCCATGTTACTTTTTTTTTTTTCCAGTGATGTTTCCATTCGTATTTTCTAGGAGGTTTGGTTTTGTTTTGTTTTTTTCAAGGAATTAAATGTACTGTCAGGAATATCTCCATTTCTTTTTCAGTTAGCAAATAAGCTGAGGAGAGTAATCTGTAGTACCCCTTATCTCTGTAAGGTTTTCCTGATGGAAATATGCCTCATTAGTGATTCTGCTGACCCGTCTATTAATTTCCAAAATGTCCAGCAGAGCCACTCATTACAGTGACGGCCACCAGGCCATTGGCACGCTCTCCCTCACGTGAACTTGCCTGACCTGTGTAACTGCTTCCTGGCCATTTTGTCACTTGTGACCTGTCTTCCGTCCCTTTCAGGGAGTACTAACTCATCACACTGCACTCAATATTGGGAATGTCAGCCCTTGGGCTCTAGGGCCCAGATTCATGCATGTGAGCAGCTTTATATTCCCAGAACTTGAAACTACAGTATTTTATTATTCATGTGGACTTTTCTTGACCCCAGGGAGGTAATCTCAGGTCCTGAGAAACATTCTGTTTTTAAAAAAAACACAAAACCAAACCAGGATTCCTATGTCTAAGGCAGTGTGAGAATGCTTGATGAATGAAGTCATGACCACACAGCAGCCTGGGAGTTCTTTGCCTGGAGGAAGGGTCCAAGTGACTGACCTGGACTAGGCTGCAAGCGCTCCGGGCGCGAAGTAGTATGTAGTATTGTGTGTTATGACGAGGGGTGCGCTGGTCTGGTAAAGAAACAGACTGTTCTTAAACGGTTGTAATATTTTGAAGTGACATGAATTGCTCTTCTAAGACAAAGTCTTATAGGACAGTAAATAAAATATATGAGAAACAACTCCAGGAAGAAGAGGACACCAGAAGCGCTCAAAGTAAAGATGACTGTGTCCCAGCTCACAAGTTCTTGGAAGTTACCTGTTGTTTAAAATCCTGGGCTGTACCTCCATGCTGTTACATAGATTAAGAATCATCCCTCTCATTAGTCACCACGCTTAGCAATAAAATCCTAAGCCTGCTTTTAATTTTCTGTCTTAATTAAGACCTCATATTTGATTTTCTTCATTAAGAGATTGGTTTTTATAAAATAAGTTTATAAAATAGAATTAGTCTACAGATGTTCACCCTGCCTTCCTGTTAAGGGAACACAACAGCTCAGAGTGATGCATGGGTTACTTACTGAAAGCCAGCAATGTTGTTCAGCATCTCATTTTTTAGAAATTCTGATTTACCTATTTATTTCTGGTTTGGATTTATTTCTTATAGATTAACTCATCCGTGCCATCCATGCCTGGAGAATTCATTCTTCCTGGTACATTTTAAAAGAAAGTAATAAGGCCACTAAAGGATAGACAGACTTTGCTCACTCTGAACAGACATTTTCATGAGCTTCCGGGTGGGGGTGCTACTCTGTTTACAACTCCCTATTTCTACCCTTTTGGCTCTTCTCTTATGTTTTTTGGCATTCCAAAATATATTATTCGTTCAGCTTTCTTGATATATAATGGCCTTGGTTGTATTTTTTAAGTTGATCTTGAAAAACACCTTAAAGAGATTTCTTAGACCTCCTTTTAATAATTTTCTTAAAGTAACTGATGACACAACATTGGTTTGGAATCAGTCATTCTTAAGCAGTACCCAGTCTAGTCAAGTTGATGTTTGATAATCATTACCCAAATGCCAGCAGTATAACAATGTAATATAAGTAGATCTCTCTCTTACTTATCCAAAGTCTTCAGCAGAGAGTATTGATATATTTTCCCATATGTGCTTCTTTCTTGTGGCACTTGTAATCTCTCCCTGGCATGATAGTTATTTGTGACATGTCTTCTGTCCCTTTCAGGGAGCTCTAAGCTCATCACACTGAACTTGTTATTGAGAGTGTCAGCCCTTGGGCTCTGGGGCCTAGATTCATGCATGTGAACAACTTTACATTCCCGGAATTTGAAACTACAGTGTTTTACGGAGAGAAAGTGTGCTGTCTCAGCAGAAAGGTTTGGATAGTTTGAATCTGGGGAAGAAAGGAATAACCTGAACTCAAAACCATAACCCGAGTCCTCAGCAGACGACGTTTACACAAATATGGCCAATATATCGAGTGCTTGAAACATAATGAAGACCTCAGAATTAATCAGATAGCTGTGCAGTTGACATGCTATGAAGGAAAAAACTTAACATGCAGGCGAGTATCACACCATGTGAATATAACTCATGTGGCAAAGTCTTCAATTGGAGATTATCACTGAAGGGTCAGCATAGAATTCATATGTAGAAAAATGAATTGCTGGATGGATGTAGGCAGACGTTTAGCAGCCTCTCCTCTCCCCCTTAGTAGCAGAGATTTCACACTGGAGAGGAGCTCTTTGACTATAATGAGAATGGGGAAATAGCCACAGCTCAGCTGACTCAGTCTGTGGTACTGGAGAGAACCCCTACAAATGTAATGAATGTGGCAAACTCTTCAGCCAGAGAGCTAACTTTTGTTTATATGAGAGAATTCACACAGGAGAAGAACCCTTTGCCTGTAATCAGTGTGGAAATGCCTCCAGTACCAACTTATCCTTTAAACAGCATGAGTGAATTCACACTGCAGAGAAACTACATGAATGTCATCTATGTGGTAAAGCCCTTAGCTGATGCTCTAAGCTTAGCCATCATGAGAACACATACTGGAGAGAAACCCTATACATGTAATGAATGTAGAAGAACTTTCAGCCTCAGAGCTGAGGCTTAGCCTTCAGCCAAAGCTCAAGCCTTGGAAGGCACAGAACACTGAGCAAAACAAGAAGGAGAACAGCAAGTCTTTACCAGGAGGAGGAAGCCATTTGAGAAATAACAGATAATTCATGTTAGAGAAGCAATTCAATGAAGTAAATAGGAGAAACCCTTTCCTCACAGAGTAGCATTCCAGGACATGTGAGGATTCTCACTGTATTAAACACTCAGTATCGTGAATGAAGGAAAGTCTTCAGTGACCACACATACCTTAGTCAGCCTTCAAGTTCTCACACTGGGGAGTCCCTCAGCCTTCAATCCAAGTAGAAATGCCTTTAACTGCAGTTTATATAAGAAAACTCAGACTGGAGAACAAAACTATCAAGAACCCTTAGAATACAATTCAACATATAATTTAGACTTTTGGCAAATGACATGGCACTGAAAATAATGTAGTGTAAAAATGCAGAACTGTAACGCATTCTTGGAAATGTAGAATGCAGAATTTGGTAAAACATAATAGGCAGTAAGATAATCCCTCCTCAGCGGATTAATAAAAGTCGTTGATAAAAAATCTGATACATTGGTATTTGTCTTCAAAAAATCATGAAACGTTATGCTGAGTAATCAGGCCATTTTCCCTTTGTTACATCACTGTTGAAAGCTGATCAGTTTCTATTCTTTATGCAGCTCTAAATGTATTTACAAAGACTGTTCAATCAGAAAACAACTTTTAATGTAACTGAAAAGTGTAGAACACAAAATAATGTGTTCTAGTGATTATATTAGTGTTGAAATATGTATCTACATGGCAAAGGTGAATGGAAACATGGACAAACAAACACTATGTGATTCAGATATCTCAGGTATGTGAGTGGTATACATGCCCTACTTTATAAGACACTAAAAACAAACAAAGGCTTGAAATAGAAAAATATGCCTAAAAGGATTGAATCAAATGTCCAATACGGCTGAAATGTTGAGTCCTAGAGGGAGAAAAGAGATGAAAGCCTTGTATACCTTTTTCTTAAAGGCAAGGGGAAACTCTTACAGGGTCTTAAGCAACAAGTAACACAATGAGATTTGGGGGAGGGCACACTAGCTACCATGTGGAGACTGACTTGGCTTGGAGGGGAATAGAACTGGAAGAAGGAGTACCATTTAGGTAACTCCTGCAATAACACAGACATGAGCCAGTGACCCAGACTAAGATGATGACAGTGAGGAGTGAAAGGAGAGCACAGATTTAACAGATTTGTGGATGGTAGTCTCTACAAGACTTAGACATTGAATTTCCAGGAGATAAAGGACTCAAGAATGAGATCTCGGTTTCCGGCTTTAGAAACTGTCCAGGATAGAGGGAAGTACCCTTTAAGGATCCAGGGAACATTGGAGAACCAGATTTGGTAGAGAAGGTGAGTTCAGTTATGAACGTTTTGAGTTTGTGTCTGTTAGGTTTTCCAATCCATAAAGTGATTATATATTTGTCAAATAACTGATGTCTGAAGCCACAAGATGGCAGAGACCACCCAGTAAAGTGAGAGTATTTGAAAGCCAGTGGGCCAAGGATCAACTCTGAGAAACCCCAACATAAGGGAAGGGGAGGAGGAAAAGGAAGCTACAGGTGAGATGGAAAGAAGTGGCCACAGGAGACGGGGCCTCAGAAGCCAAAGGATGGTGGGAGTGGTCACCTTGGTCAGACACTCTGGAGAAGTCAGGATGGAATGAGCTGAATTGCATGATGTCTGTGTTACTGGTGATCTTCACCCAGACTGTTTTAGTGGAGCAAGAGAAGCAGAGACAGTGCAGAGCACCAGAGGTGAGAAAATGCAGTCAGTGCATGTCGGCGCCCTTCCAGTAATTTGGTGGGGAAGAGAGGAGAGAGGTCAGGTGGCAATTAAAGTGGTGCTGGAGTTGAGAAATAATGTTTTTTTAGATGGGAAATGGGGAAGCATACTTAAATGATGAGAAAGGGCCAGCAAAGAAGACCCGGTTCGAGAAAGACTGGGGAGAGAGGAGATAATTGATAAAATAAGGTCCTGAGGAAGTCAGAAAGGGATCTAGAGCACATCATGGTCCTCTTTTTTTTTTTTTGTCGTGGGCTCAATAGAAAACTTGATGGGTTTGTAGACTTGTGGGTTCGTAGAGAACCAGGGCAGCTGCCACAGAGGGAGAAAGGGTTTTGATCTTTTGCTAAGAGGGTAGTTGGATGTAGAACCTAATGTGGGTTGAAAATAAGTCAAAGCAGGAGAACGCTGATAGAGAACAATAAGGAAAAAATCACTTAATAAACCTGTAGAAGTTGAAAAATTGGTGTGATTGGATAAATGACCCAAAAAGATAGGCAGTTGTGTTCAGAGAGCAGGCTGCCTGTTTCAGAGGTAGAGTAGTTCTAGGTCATGACGCAGCCCAGGGTGTGCTCACGGGGGTGGTGGGGAAGGACATCGGAGATGAGGAGACCAACTCCTGGGATGCTGGGATCCACGGGCCATGGGGCAAGGATGTCCCAACAGTGATGGCAGACGGTGTGGAGAGTGACCCAGGTGCCGAAGTCATAAAAAAATAAACGTAAAAGGAGAGTGACCAGGAGTTTAACAGCTAGAAGAAATGGTAGAGGGCAATTATCTTCTACCATTGGCTCCAACCCCTCCACCAGTAATATCCCTCATCCTCTCCTCTTCCCCCCAAAATATATTCTCTCAGCAAATGCATTACCGGTTATGCAAAAGTGACTTCAAAACAAGTCTACTAGCAGGAGTGCTAGGAAGCTATGTAGAAATGTCTGAGAAAAAGGGGGTAAGTGGGAGGTTGAGTCAAGGAGGAGAATTCATAGGAGGGCAGTATTGGGGGGAATACCAAAGAGGATTGATGGTGTAAAGGATGTATATTTTGGATGATAATAGAGGAAAGCATAATTGGAGGTGGTGGTTTTAGCTGGCTTTTTGGGCTAAAAAGCCCTGCCAGTGCCCTCTATACATAAAAACATAAATAAGTAGAATACTTGGATGGAAGCCCTGGGAAAGAGGTGAAATGGGAGGCGTGTGGTGTGAGTGTGTGAGTGTGAGTGTGTGGGTGTGCACATTTGCTGCCAGTCGAATTGGGGTGGAGGTTAGAGGAACTCTTCTTTGTGGTGCATGAGTATAAATATCGCTATGCTGTGATCTTAATTTTGAATCTTTCATTATGGCTTATGCATTTTCATTTCTTTAGGCATCTAATTGAAATAATTCTCTCATTGATGTCATTGTTCTGTAAGAAATTGATTCCTAGAAATTGATGGGAAATGTTACTGTATGTTCTAGCATTAAGCCACTAATAGTAGACATCATCCATTTCGGGACTTCTAGGTGCCAGGCACTCAGCTAGCCATGGGGTTACGAAGATAAACATGGATTACAGCTTATTTTGTATAAGTTCTTTTAAATAATACATTAATACCCTAAATTCATTAATCACATTTTCTCACAACCTTCAAAAAATATTGATTTGATAGAAGTAGACATCCTACTGACCAGACACTACATTATGATTAAAACTATTGAAGAGCTTCCAGGTTTAAAAAAAAAAAATCTAATAGCTACTTCCAAATATTACTTTGTTCATTTTTCCTCATCTGTTTATTTTCATTTGTTACATCCCTTAAATTCTTTCTGATTAGGTACTTAATACATATTTGGGGTTTTGTTTTGTTTTTTTAAGATTTTATTTATTTGAGAGAGAGAGAGAGCACGAGCAGGTGGGAAAGGCAGAGGGAGAAACAGATTCCCTGCCGAGCATGGAGTCCGATGGAGGACTCCATCCCAGGACCCGAGATCATGACCTGAGCTTAACCAACTGAGCCACCCAGGCACCTCTCAATAAATGTTTGTTAAATGCAAAAGTGTAGAGGAGTACCCTGCCATCTGAATTTATCGCCACTGTTTCTAACCACCACACTTGTTTTAAAGAAATAACAATACATGTGCAGTACTAGAGAACATATTACATGGTTTTTCATCTTAAATATAAACTACTTGATAAAGTCAGTAATGAAAAGTATATTTGCTAGTCTGGATCATGCAGTGGAATCTCAGATTTCTTCAAATCCTGCTGCTAGGGCTGGGACTTCTTCCACATGGTACAGTTGAAGAAGAAAACAATGTTAACCATTAACACACTAGTGAGATCGAATGTGTCCACTTACACGAAAGGCTTTCTTCTCCCTGTCTTCCCACCACTCCAGACCTGGTGGGGGAAACCCTGGAAATAGCTCTCCACATGACACGTATTCTCAGAGATCTGAATCATGCCTGGATCTAAGAAATGTGTAATTTCTTTGTAATGGTCCTTCAGAGAGTATCGCCTCACTCCACCAAAGATTGCTTCAAAGTACCCAGAGTAGCAGGATCAATGTGTGAAATTTCATTGTGTACTTATATTTTCTTTATAGGATAAAGATGCACAGAAAGAAGTGAAAAAAATAAGCACTTCCTTGAAGAGGTAAATAGAAGAACTTACTCTTCAGCAAATCAGATGTGGTCTACTAAACTTTAATCCAAGTTGTGTTTTTTTATTATCCTTTTTTCTTCTTTGACGTAAGGGTAGTATGCTCAGATTTGAAGGTAAAACCACATTTCTGCAGAGTGCATTCCAATAGTAGCATGACAAAACTAATCATGTTGTTGGCAGAAATCAAGTTCCCATAATGTCAGTACAAAATTATCTTTAAACATGTATGATTTATATTTTTCCTATCAATTAGCTACAGTCTTCAGAGTATTTCTTTAAATAAAATATTTAAATCAATTCAATAAAGTAAACTGCTTCAATGGAGACTTTACAAAACAAAATTTCATTAATGTGGATAAAAAAAGGGAAAAACGGGCAGAGGTCATGAACAAGTTGTTGACAGAAGAGGAAAAACGAAAGAGTAAACACATGGTAACTAGTAATCGGAAATGTGAATAAAATTACAGTAAGATACTGTTTTGTCATCAAATTAGCAAGGATTTTTTTCTTTCAAGAGATATTCAGTGCTGGTAATGATGCCCACAAGTTGGAACATTCTCAACCACAGCTGGTGAGAGGGTATTTTGACACAAACATTTGGTAAAATGTGTCCTGAGCCTTAAAAATGTATTAATTCTTGAATCTTGTAATGTCATTTCAGGGGAATAGTCCTAAGGAGAAAAGGACAATTATTTATGCACAAATGTTTATAACAGCATTATTTATTATAGCAGAACACTATGTCCAACAATAAAAAAGCAGTTAACCATATTAGAATCTAACCATATTAAAATATAACTACAACAGGATATTATTTTGGCATTGAAAAAATTACCGAAATTGTGCAATGCACAAAGCATCTTAAGTGCAAGTACAAGGCAAAGTAGTGTATACATATCATCTCAGCTATATGAAAATGTGTGCAGAAAAACATCAATTGGAAAGACACTAATCTGGTAGCAGTTCATATTTCTGTGGAGTTGTGTTTTATTTCTTCTATTTCCCAATTTTTAATAAACTAAAAGGATTTTTTTCATTGAACTTAGCTAGCAGTGATCTGTAAAGATTCCTCACTACACTTTAACCAGCCTCATCCTGGAAATCAGATCAAAACTTGAAATTCCTTCATGCTATCCCAAATATACGCATGCATTTATACACTCAAGATTTCAAGCCCTGGCCTAGAGATGCCATTTAATCAAACTGAGCTAGTTCCTCTCTCTTTTACACTGACCCATGGAGATACCTGAATCGGTTTGACTGATTCTTGTCCAAACTCTGACACCTGGTCTAATGTTGACAGCGCTGGCTGGAAGGGACAGGAGTCTGGCAGTTTCCTGCACAGATAAGCGGTGTCCACAGGCTATAGGATGCCTCTGGCTCTCTCTGAACAGCTCCAAGAATGTGCCAGTTGAGACAGGTGATTGTCACTAACAGCAAATGAGAGAATCAACCACGTTGTGGGAGCAGCTCATTCCAGCAGAGAGCAGTGCAAAGACTTCTGCTAGGAATTATGAGGGACATCTAACCGATCTCCGTTTGTTTTAACAAAATTCCTCTTTGGTCCCTGGAGTCAATATGTTACAATGGGAGTGTAACACTCCCAAAAGTTACTTGAACCTTTAAAGCATTAGGAATTGCTGGCACATTTGACAATTTCTCCAGTAGGATGTTAGCAGAGGAAATCTCCCTCCCCATCATGGTTATACTGGGTCCCCTTCAAATGAACATTAAAGCCCGGCTGTCTAGGTCACAATGGAACAGTCTCCACATTAAATCTGCCCCCTTTTAAAAGCTGAGTATTTTTCTCAGATGGCAGCACTATTTGTAGTTTGGTATACTTACTCCAGGGAATTTCCCACAAAGTGAGTCATGTGAACTGACTGTAGCTTGCTTTCTATGGTTGCTTCACTCGCCATTTGTGCTATTGATTTGGGAGAAGACACTATGTCTCCAGAGCACTTCCGAAACGATCCTGCGGGGTCTCTAAGGCCAAGCCAGTGGTGCGCCGTCCACCACAACAAAATACACCAACTCCTAACCTTTCAAGAGACTTGCCGCACAGCTTTGAAAAGGGGAGGTTCTGATCCAGAACTTCAAATATATTCAATTTCAGAAGATAATAAACTGCATGTTAAAATTTCTCATAAAACGTTAAAGAAGTCAGCGTTCTGCTAAAATTTTAGCAATCGTCCTATCAATGTAATTTGCAAGCTTAGTTATCTTTCTTACTAAATAACGAATGACCTTCGCTGGAACATGAAAAACTCCATTGTGCCTAACAGTGGTCCAAAAGCCTTTCATGTGATAATATGGGTATAATTTTGAATTATAAAAAGCAGTGTTAACAGCTGGATGGGACCGTGGAGACAGTCTTCTAGACCAGCCTTCTCATTTTCCCCCGGAAACAGTCTAAGCTCTGATGCGTAAACCACATGGAAGGGGTCAGGGAGCTGGGGACTGGGGACTGGCCGAGCCAGGACCGGGTTCCAACTCGGAATCTCGTGCCTTCTGCCCTCTTCTCTGAGCCCAGGGCTTTTTATGTTCAACTGATTGAAGCCCAGCATGTCTGTTGTAGATTAGGGGCTCTGGGAACAGTAATACTGCTTGGCATTAACCCGTGGTTCTGCCTGTTTTAAGTGCTTTACCTACATCAACTCACTTAAATGTCACAGTGGCCCGAGAAGAAGGAACTTTTGTTTCACTCTATTTACAGACAGGGCAGCTAAAGCAGGAGATATTAAATACGATATGGAGCACAGCATGAGATTTGAACTTGGGCAGTCTGCTCCAGTCCGTGCTGTAGTCTGAACCACCGTGCAATCCTGCCAGCAAATGGGGGGTCAAGGGGATGTGGGGTTAAAAGACAAAAGGTAGAAGGAGAGAAGGGGGAAAAGGACAGGAAAGGAAGAAAGGGTTTATTAAGAAAGGAATGGTAGAGAGAGATGGTAAGGAAAGAAGGAAAAGAAGAGAACAAAGGCAAAGAAAAATCTTTCCTTGTATTTTTTGGATATTGATACCCATTTTCTGGTTTCACATATATTTCCAACAACCTGTTGTGTATCTCGCCTTATATTAAGTCTGTTTTCATATTCCCCCCTTCTTTCCCAAGATAAGGAAGCAAGAAAAAAGGAGGTGGTGAAACCTGCTTTCAATGACTCGCTCCTCTCGATCTGTGTGGCGGGAGAGCCTCAGGAGAAACTTTATGACCTATTGTTGGGCAGTTAACAAGAATATTTCATGTCACAGTTAAAGACAAGGTCACATTTTATAACCAAGTATCATTAATATCTTGATGCTCCATGACTTTTGCAGCTCCCAAACCAGGATTTTGCTCTAGGTGCCCGAAGTCACATCATTAAGTTCTAAAAATAGCTTTACTGAGGTGTAATTGGCATACCAAAATGCACATATTTAAGGTGGATACTTGATGTGTTTTGAGATATATATAGATATAGATACAGATATATAAATATATCCCTGAAACCATCATCACAAGATAACGGACATTTCCATCACCCCAAAAGTTTCTTCACACCCTTTGCAACCCCTCCCTCCTGACTCTCCCTGTACCTCCCATCCCCAAACAACCGCTGACCTGCCTTCTTGTCATCATAGATTGCGTTTTCTGGACTTTTATATAATTGGGATTGTACATTATGTTTTCTCTTTTTTTGTCTGATTTCTTTCACTCAACAAAATTATTTTTGAGATTCATTCATCTCGTCATGTATACTAAGAGTTCGTTCCTTTTTATTGCTGGGGGTATTTTATTACATGGATATACCAGAGTTGTTTCTCTCCCTTCACCTGTTGATGAACATTTGGGGAGTTTCCAGTATTTGATTATTACAAACAAATCTATGAATATTCATATAAATTCTTTAAATGGACATATGCTTTCATTTCCCTTGGATAAATACGTAGGAATAGAATGTCTGAATCATGTGATCTATGTTTAGCATTTTATTTTTTTATTTTTTTAGCTCTCAAGTTATTTTATTTATTTTTTACTTTTTTATAATTTTTTTTATCGTGTTATGTTAGTCACCATACAAAACATCATTAGTTTTTGATGTAGTGATCCACGATTCATTGTTTTCATATAACACCTTGTGCTCCAAGCAATACGTGCCCTCCTTAATAACCCATCACCGGGCTCACATATCCCCCCACTCTCCTCCCCTCTAAAACCCTCAGTTTGATTCCTGGAGTCCGTAGTCTCTCATGGTTCATCTCCCTCTCTGATTTCCCCCCTTCATCTTCCCTTCCTTCTCCTAATGTCCTCCATGCTATTCCTTACGTTCCACAGATCAGTGAAACCATATGATAATTGTCTTTCTCTGTTTGACTTATTTCACTTAGCATAATCCCCTCCAGTTCCATCCATGTCAGTGCAAATGGTGGGTATTCATCCTTTCTGATGGCTGAGTAATATTCCGTTGCATGTATGGACCACATCTTCTTTATCCATTCATCTGTTGAAGGGCATCTCGGCTCCTTCCACAGTTTGGCTATTGTGGACATTGTTGCTATGAACATTGGGGTGCAGGTGACCCTTCTTTTCTGCATCTGTATCTTTGGGGTAAATACCCAGTAGTGCAATTGCTGGGTCATAGGGTAGCTCTATTTTTAACATCTTGAGGAACCTCCATACTGTTTTTCAGAGTGGCTGCACCAACTTGCATTCCCACCAGCAGTGTAAGAGGGTTCCCCTTTCTCCACATCCTCTCAGACATTTGTTGTTTCTTGCCTTGTCAATTTTTGCTGTTCTAACTGGTGTAAGGTGGTATCTCGATGTGGCTTTGATTTGAATTTCCCTGATGGCTAATGATGTTTAGCATTTTAAAAAACAGTCAAACTGTTTTCCAAAGTGGTTATCCCATTTTATATTCCCACCAGCTATGAATGAGAGTTCCACTTCCTGCACCTTTTTTTTTTTAATTTTATTTTTATTTATTTGAGAGAGACAATGAGACAGAGAGCATGAGAGGGAGGAGGGTCAGAGGGAGAAGCAGACTCCCCGCTGATCAGGGAGCCCGATGCGGGACTTGATCCCGGGACTCCAAGATCATGACCTGAGCCGAAGGCAGTCGCTTAATCAACTGAGCCACCCAGGCGCCCCTCCTGCACCTTCTTAACAACATTTGGTATCGTCATTCTCCAAAATTTTAGCTACTGTTCTGTGTGTAGAGATATCTAATTGGGGTTTTAGTTTGCATTTCCCTAATGGCAAATTACATTGAGCATATTTTCATGTGCTTATTTGCCATTCGTATATCTTTGGTGAAGTATTTTTCAAAATTTTTGTCCATTAATTGAGATACTAGTTTTCTTTTTTATTGAATTTTGAGAGTTCTTTATATATTCTGTATGATAGAAGTCCTTTATTAGATAGGTAATTTGCCAATGTTTTCTCTCTGTCTGTGGCTTTTAATTTCCTTAACAGTGTCTTTGACAGGACAAAAGTTTTTCATTTTGATGAATCAATTTATACTTTCATGTATATTGTTTTTGGTGGTGTATCTAAAGATCCTTGCTTAATCTGAGGTCATAAAAATTCTCTCCTGTATTTTCTTCTAAAAATTTTATACCTAGGGTTTTACATTTAAGCCTGTGGTCCATTCTGGGTTAATTTTTGTATATGGCATGAGGTAGGGATTGAAGTTCATTCATTGTGTATGTGGATACACAATTGTTCTAGCACCATCTGTTGAAAAGACTTGTTCCCCCACTGAGTTGCCTTTGCACCTTTGTCAAAAATCAGTTTTCCATATATGTATGGTTTCTATTTTGTTCCATCGATCTATTCATTAGTATTACCGCCAACACCACACTGTTGATTACTGTACTTTTATATTATCTTGAAATCAGATATTGTTATTCCTTCAGCTTTGTTTCTTCTCAAACTTGATTTGGCTATTCTAGCTTCTTTGCATTTCCATCTGAATTTTAGAATCAGTTTTTTAATTTCTAAAAAAAAAATCTAGCTAGAATTTTGATTGGCATTTTGTTGACCAGTTTGTCTCCTCAACTCAAGGAGATTGTGGGACTCCTCTCAGGCTCCCCTTATGTGCATTGTTGCCTGGAAACTCTCTCAAGGCAGTAACCCCGGGGAATTGTAGGGCTCACCTTGTTTGTTACAGTCTCAGGAATTACTGTCCTTTCTTTCCCACTGTCCAGTATCTTGAAAACCATTGATTCATACATTTCGTCCATGTTTTGGATTTTGAAGAACAGAAATTGTAACTTCAGGGACTTGTCATTCTGGAGCACTTTCTAATCCTCTAAACCATTATTTTGTATACAACAAACTCAAACATATTAAATTGCTTTTTAAAACAAGTTTCTATAATGTTCAAATATATCCATTCTATAATATAAGACAAGTTGAACAATTGTACTATGAAATTAATTATTTAATTAGACTTTGGTTACAACTCAGATAATTTGTTTTTAAACAGCATTCTTAAGCGTTGGCAAATAAAGTTTGCATATGAAGAATTAAATTATACCTTTCTTCCTTCTTCAATACTTTACATTTACACAACCCAGTGAATTTAAATTTGGGAAATTTGACTGGGGAAAAGAATCTGCTAAAAATTATAAGTAGAAACAGCATTAGGAATTATTAATGTCACTTAGCCGTGCTGTTCACAGAGCCCTAAGTGGGCAGCCACTTCCTGTCAGGTGGACTAGTCGCACCGTGGTGTGTATGAAATTCATCTGGAGCCCAAAGTTGGCTGTCCTAATTTTTAAAAGGTCCCAGTCAGGGGCACCTGGGTGGCTCAGTCGGTTAAGTGTTCAACTCTTGATTTCGGCTCAGGTCATGATCTCAGGGTCCTGCAATCAAGCCCCGCATTGCGGACATCTCTCTCCCCACTCCAGGCCTGGCTCAAGTGACAGAAACTCCACCATAAAACCTTCCTGATCCACATAACTAGATGTGCTCTCTCCTTCCTCAAAATAGCAAGGCACTTTTTGTGTCCTTTGTGAGCCTGACCAGCCATCAGATCTTCAGCAAGGCGAGGACAAGAACCAGGTATTCATCACTTTTGTATGCTCTGTCTAGCCATATGCACTCAATTAACATGTGTTCAACTAAATCAAACAACTCAAGGGGCACCTGGGTGGCTCAGATGGTTAAGCGTCTGCCTTCAGCTCAGGTCATGATTCCAGGGTCCTGGGATCGAGCCCCACATTGGGCTCCTGGCTCAGCGAGGAGCCTGCTTCTCCCTCTCCCTCTCTGTCTCTCTCCCTGCTCATGCTTTCTCTCTCTCTCTCTCTCTGTATCTCTGTGTCTCAAATGAATAAATAAAATCTTTAATAAATAAATAAATAAATAAATAAATAAATAAATAAATAAATAAAACAACTCAAGAAACACAAAAGCACTTCACAGCTCCTACAGTTCCTAAAAGAGAAAATTAAGGGTCCTTTCTACCCTCGGAGATGATGTGGGAGCGAGCAGAAGGAAGGAGGGGCAAGCAGGGCAGGAAATGGAGCCACCCTGCAGCTCAGGGGCTAAGCCTGAGGCAGTAAGCTCGAGGCAATGCCAAGATCAGCCCTTGACTTCAAATTCCTAGTACTCTCTTTCTCCCCTAAAAACAACACAGACACGTGGACGTTCCATTTTATTTTTTACTACTGCCTGCATTGAATGGAATATGGACCATATACTAGACTTAATCATTGTGGCATTTCTAGGACCCAGTTGTTGTTTTTTTCTTTTTGAAATTTTAATTCATATTCCATTTCCAGGCTTCAGTTTGTAGTCTCTTGGTTTAGTAATAAAGTAACTCCTGCCGTCCCCCAGTGTGGAACTTAAAACAATCTAGAGAGGTGACAGAGGACTGTTCCTGACAACCTAGTGACAGTGAGCACTGCTCTTGGAGGACACCTAGCCCTTGAGCTTGCTGCTAACAGATTGGAAAATTTTAAAATGAGATGATTTTTATTGCTTTAGGGACCAGTCCTCCTGCATGTACATCTAGTGATAACACATATACTATGTTTATAACATTGTAAAAGTTGTCTTTTAAATGCAAAAAAGTCTCTGCTTTATATTCATATCAAACTTCCGCTTTTTCAAAGTGCTAGCACCAGATGTAACATTTCAGTGCAAACTTATTACTTGCTGAAATTGGGAAGGACATGGTGCCATCTTAACTTGCCTGTGAGGGAACTGGAACGAGGTTAGATTTGCTGGAGGTCACATACCTAGCTCATGAGAGAGTGGAGCCTGGACCCAGTGAGGGAGGAAATCATATTCAGATCCATACAATCAGCCTTAAACCATTTTAGATTTATTGTACTTAGGAACTCTTTCTTTTTCCTTTGTTTTTATTTACCTAAAAAGTGCCTATAGCAGTCTCCTTTATTTGTAAAAACAAAGACTTCTGGAAGTTCGTGTAATTGTTAACTTAGCCAACGACACACAAGTATCTCCCACAGTGGGGGAAATGGTTCATTGGAAAGGAAAACAGTAATTAAGGTGGGCTTTGGATAGGATTTGGATGTCCATAGAATATAAATTCATGGGAATGTCCTGGAAAGGTGCCTTACTCTATTTAGGGAACAATTTGCGTACATCTGGTTGTGGTAATTTCTCTACAAGATGCTGCTCACAGTCACACTTTGTTTCCGGTTTAATTTCAGTGTAATTATGTGAATCATCACTGTTCCACAACTATAATTTACATTTCAGAACAGACTTAGTGGAGATTATGATCTGTCTCACAGTTGCAAATCTCCCCTCCCCAAATCTAGACTGTTCCAATGTGGCTCACTGAGTTGGCTGAGAAGCTTGGGGGTGAGGGGAAGTTTATTTGGATTTTCCCAAACTCAGCCATGTATTATGTACAGCCGGTATCTTTACAAAGAGGATAACTTGCTGGGGGTGCAGACGCAAAAGCTGCCCACCTCCTTCTGACCTCCCACCTTGTCTCAGACCGGAAATGCTCTCCAAGCAGGGACCCTCTTCAAGATGCACAGGGCCCCCGAAGAATGCTCTTCCGAACCACAGTTAGCTAGACTCCCAACTTAAGTTTCTTGTCCAAGGGAGGAGCCAGTGAACTGAGTTGGGTCTCAAAAGCAGCATCCAACCAAGCAGACTGTGCACCGTGCCTGCCAGGCTCTGACTCAGCCTCCACCCTTGAACAGCACTGTAGCAGATGTGGGGCCGAGCTGCTCACTGTCCATCACCCCCAGGCATTTCTCACAAGTGAGTGTGACCTCTCACTGGTACCCCTGTCCTGAAAGCCCATTCATCAGAGGAGGGGCCTCCTCCTTCTCTTCTTACATCAGCGTCATTGAGGTATACATTACATACAACCAAATGCATTCATTTTAAGTGTCAAGTGTGATGCATCAGGACGAATTCATACACCAGTTTAAGCCCTACCACATTCGAGATATAAAATAGGTGCATCTCTCCAGAAAGTTCCCTTGGGTCCCTTCCCACTCCATCTCTGGCCCGCACCCCGGTCTCAGGCAACCGCAACCACTTTCTGGTGCTATAGGTTAATTGTTTTTGAGCATATCACATAAATGGAATCATTCCTTCTCTGAGCACATTTTTGAGATCCATCCACGTTATTTGGTGTATCAGTAGTTCATCCCATTGTGTGGCTGTGTAATACTGCATAACCCGAATGTCATAAATCGCTTATCAGTTCACCTATTCGGGATTGTTTGCAGTTTGGGGCTATTATGAATGAAGCTGATGTGAACATTCATATACTAGTCTTTCAAGGACATGTTTTTATTTGGAAGGAGGAGGCAAAAACCTAGGCATGAAGTTGTCGCATGTTCGATTTATGAAAAACTGCCACACTGCTTTTCCAAGGGCAGCGCCATTTTGCATTGTCCTCAGAAATGAAGGAGAGTTCCAGTTGTTGCACATCCTCACCAACACTTGGCACAGTCAGCCTGTCGTTAATTTTAGCCATTCTAACAGAAGTGTGGTGGCACTGCATTGTGGTTTTAATTTGCACTTTGCTGACTAATGACTGAGCATCTTTTCATGGGCTCATTGGGTATCTTTCTTCCTTGCCTCGCTCTGACTAGCAGATGGCACTAAACTCAATAATCCTACAGCCAAAAACATCCTTCTCACCTGCTGGTAGGTTTCACTTTTTCCTTCTTGCCCTAACACTGACAGCACATAAGGAAGCTGACAGGAGCTCTGATTTGCCTCCCATCCCGGGACGAGGTCATAAAAACAGACCTTCAGAAACCCCACGGAAATAAAGGTGAGCAGCCAGATTGAGCCTGTGACATTGGAACAAAGTTGGGAGAAGGAAGATGAATTTACGTCCCTCTTCCCCCCTTTGCTCCACTATACTTACAGGAACCCCCACTGATACAATCCTGACAACCAGTCATGAGTTTTCTGACCTCTTGTAACACAGTCCACGCTTCTGATTTCGTTATTCAATTCTGTATTTTTTAAAAGATTTTATTTATTTATTTGAGAGAGAGCAAAAGCGAGAGAGAGCACAGAGGGAGAAGGAGAAGCAGACTCACCGCAGAGCAGAGAGCTTGATGCGGGGCCCGATCCCAGGACCCAGCTCAGGTCATGAGCTGAAGGCAGATGCTTAACCGACTGAGCCACCCAGGTGCCCCACAATTCTGAATTTCTTTGAAATGTTATTGAATCCGTATGCACATGTAGTCACTCCTTAAATAGATTAAAAGGCACTCCATTTTATCTTGCTTTTGTGTTCCCATGGTGCTCAATGAGTACTTTTAAAGTTGAATTAAATTTGCAATTTTCAACATATATGTTTATTTTATATATATATATACACACATATATAAACATGTATGTATATGTAAATGTATATATTTAGAGAGAGAGAGAGGAAAAGGGAAGGAGAGAGAGAAAAGAAGGAAGAGAGGGAGGGAGGGAGGGACATGGAGAGAAGGAAGGAGACTGAGATTGAACTTACTCTAGATTATAGAGTATTCATTCTATGTGGACCCAAACTTTTTATCTCCAGGACTTGACAAGATTCCTCCCCCAACTCCCTACTCTTGTTGACAATGTAAAACAAACCACAGTTAGCCTGGGAATTATCTTTATGGAATAAATCAGCATATTGTTTTGAGTTTTTGCACTGCATGTATTAATTTAAAAAGAACACGTCTTGGTTCAGTAAAAATTTGCAGAAAGCCAGACATCCTATAAAAAGAATTTGTTGTTTCAGATGTTTATCCCTCTAACCATCTTTTTCTTTTTTATGACTACAAAGAACACTTGTGTTTCTTTACTTGTCAGTAATCATCTACTCAAGAAGACTTCTGGCAGTGGCCCCGACAGGAAGTCTCACTGTGCTGAAGCAATGAGTCTTTATGAGGTCTGGTTCCTTCCCATCCTTTGAGTGGTCTTCCCATAGATATGTCACCACCTTGCCTCTGCCAGAAAGAGCGTCTTTCAACCAGGACACTCTGTTTGTCCAAGGCATGCTTCAGAGTAGCAGGACCCAGGCTACATAGGCCCACCCTCCATCCCTCCTCTGTCATATTATGGTGCCTCCACGATGGGGGGTGTGGCTGGGGAAACCCAGCATGTCGCTGCTTCCCTGAAACTATCTGATGTAGAGGAAGACATTCAGAGGGCCATAGAAATCAGACTTTTTCAGAGGTGAGCTAAGACCTTCCAATGATTGATGCTTAGTTAGCCAATCTTCCATCAACTAATAAGATAACCAGTATCCATAACGATGAACCTAAAGCATTCAAGATCCTCAAGTGCCTTCTGCATTTAAAAAAAAAAAAAAGGCTAAACTATATGTGGTAAATGTTAATATTTTAATATAAGTAATTTTACTGCAATCTTGTAAGCCCATTGGTGTCCAAACTTTTTTGATTGCATGCTTGATTCAATCAGTTTTTAAAAGTTGGCATCCCCCAACATATTTACATTCATTTATTTATAAATTACAAATATTAAAACTCTATTAAAATATTCAGGATAAAACATACACACATAGAACTTTTCAAAGTATAGGATAGCCTCCTTTCTTGATTAAAAAAGAAATTCTTTAAAAAAAAGAAATAAAAAGATACTTTCTTAAAATGATAAAAGATATTTATTTGAGTCTATCATGCTACTAATTTAGAATTTAGAAACATTTGTACTGAAGTCAGGGATAAGACAGGATGATATCATTACTATTATTTAATATTATTCTGGAGGCACTAGCTCTAATTTTTGAAGATTTTATTTATCGGGGCTCCTGAGTGGCTCAGTCAGTTAAGCAGCTGCCTTTGGCTTGGGTCATGATCCCAGGGTCCTGAGATGGAGCCCCATACTGGGCTCCCTGCTCAGCAGGGGGCCTGCTTCTCCCTCTGTCCCTCCCTCCCCCAGCTTGGTCTCTCTCTCTCTCTCTGTCCCTCATTCTCTCTCAAATAAATAAATTAATCAATTAATTAATTTAGAGAACATGAGCAGGAGATGGGCAGAGGGAGAGAGACAGAGAATCTCAAGCAGACTCCAGGCTGAGTACAGAGCCCCATGTGGGGCTTGATCTCACCACCCCAAGATCATGACCTGAGCAGAAATCAAGAGTTGGACACTTAGCCAACTGAGCCACCCAGGCGCCCTGGTACTAGCTCTAATTTAAAAAGGCAAGTAAATTACAGAGTCCATTTGGAAGTAATATATTAACAGAGTATAATAAATATCTTATTTATGTAGGTAAATCAAACTATATACACAAAAACCTGAGAAATAGCTGCAAAACTATTTTCAAACATAAGAGAGTTTACTAAGACAGTGCGGTGTGTAGAGATCAAGAGCCAGGTCGGAGATGTAATGGAAGGTGAGACATTATCTACCACAACCACAAGACCGAGTCAAATCTCTAGGAGTCAACGTAAGAACTGTGCCTGATACACAGCAGAAATCTAAGGGCCTCAAGGGGGTGAACAAGTAGAAAGACCTACTATATTTTGACTAAGAAGACAGCATCCTGAAGTTCCCAAAGCTTCCTCAGTTAATCTACAGATTTAGCGTAATTCCCATTAAAATGCCAACAAGATTCTTTTTGTATCCTAAGATTCAAATAGAAAAACAACAGCAAGAATAATTGTGGAGACTCTGAAAAGACAAGGAAGGAAGGGCAAGCATACCAACCCGATAAGAAAAAATGTAGTATGAAGCTCTAAGAATTAAAGCAGTATTGCATGGAGCCCTGGGTGTTATGCACAAACAATGAATCATGGAACACTACATCAAAAACTAATGATGTAATGTATGGGCTGTGAGCTCCTTGCTGGGCCTGTCTCTGCAGATACTCGCTCAACAACAGGCACTGACCGCATTCTTACATGTGGGCAACGTCAGGGACACGACAGGGTTATGGGGATAAAAAGCAACATGGAAGCATCTCGGGAAGTTGTGAATAGCCCGTAGAAGCTCTGTCTCGGCAGGAGGGAAAAAATATAAATATAAATATGTAGATTAACATAACAATAAAAAGATTTTTTTTTAAAAGCAGTATTGTGAGTGAATAGCTGAACTGCTCAGGGAAGCAGAATAGAGAGGCTGTAAGTACACCCAGATCACATGCCAGTGTGATAGAGGATCAAGAGGGCACGTCAATGGGCGCCTGGGTGGCTCAGGTCATGATCCTGGAGTCCCGGGATCGAGTCCCACATCGGGCTCCCTGCTCAGCAGGGAGTCTGCTTCTCCCTCTGCCCTCTTCCCTCTCATGCTCTCTGTCTCTCATTGTCTCTCTCGCAAATAAATAAAAAATCTTAAAATTAAAAAAAAAAAAAAGAGGGCACGTCAAATAGCTTAGGCAGTAAAGGAGCCCTTGGAAGAAAAAGAGGGTGGGAAAGATGGATGAGACTGTAAACTTGTTTCCCAGCAGGAGGCAGCGGCATCCTGAGACCAGTCCCCCCGTGGCACGGTTGTTCACTCTGGGCATTGCCCATGTCATAGGGATCCTCCCATTCCAAGCACACAGGACGCAGTAACTGCTCCCTGAGGTCCGGACGCTCGTTAGCCCTGAACACCACAGCCGGGGAAAGTATGCCAGCCAGGAAGGAATTCAAGGCTCAGAGGCAATGAGGACAAGTGGAAAAAGAGCCTCGCTGGGCGCACACCCAGGGGACCCTTGCTGACGGGCCCAACTTGAGGATTAAAAAAAGAGGTGCCTGTGATGGAGAATTGCGGAGATCTCATCACAGGGAGATTGAGGTGTCACCCAGGAGCATCCATCCCCTGCAGGACAGTCTCACCAGGAGGCTTACTAGGAGCACAGCTCAGTGTGCTCAGCAAGCCAAGAACGTGTTGTTGGGGATACTTCTTCCTGCTGTGCCCAGCTCATAGGCTTCCCCCAAGAAGGGCACGAAATGACAAATGTGAGTGCACTTTGCAAACTCTGGTCAGAGGGAAGTGTTCCCTTTGTGCTGAGCCTTGCTTGTAACAAGCATGCCCCTCACCGTTGTCACCTTTCCTGTCCCAAGGAGCCATGGGCTTTGTAGACCCAGCAAGAATCCAGATACTCTCCCTCCGAAGGAAGGTTGGGAGCCACAGAATAATCAGCACCCTGTCCAAAGGCAGGGCCCCGGGAGGAGCGTTCCCCACCCCCCGCCCCCCGGGAGCGTCCTGCTTCATTTGCCTTCATCTTGGCAGGCAGCAAGGTCTCTTAAGGAACTTGATGAAAGACACAGAGCTCCGGCCTGAGCAGGGGAGCCGCGAGACTTTCCTGGACGCGGAGCCAACATCAAAGTTCTCTTCTTCTGTGCTGACATGTGTAACTCTTTAGCCGGTCTGATAACACATACAGAGACAGACTCTCAGGTTCCTGCAGGGAGAAATCAGAGCCAGGATGTGCCGGACTGAGCTGGCAGATATGCCAAAAATCCACGGTGCTGATGGCCACGGCCGCCTCGGGGGTCCTGGTGTCTCCATGATCTCTTTCCAGAGAGAGAGGGTAGGAAAGGGAGTGCAGAGCAAAGAACTTGGGGAAATGTGCCATTTTATCCCTGGAGTTCATTTATTTTCCATAAATTGAGGCTTCCAGGGAAAGGTGGCATGATATAAAAGAGAAACAAATACTGCATTCAGAATTGGATTCAGGTCCAGACCCGCTCTTGCTCCGTGTGCAAAGTTGCACCAGTGACTTAAGCTCCATGAGCCTTCATTTCCTCATCCCTAAAACGGTGCTAAAAATTCCTACGATGCAAGATTTTGTGAGAAAGATTGAGTAAACGCAAGTAAAATAATTGGCATAGGGACATGGAGAGGATTTCTCAGCTTCCCTCCTGCCGGGACAGAGCTTCTGCGGGCTATTCACAGCTTTCCGAGATGTTTCCATGTTGCTTTTTATCCCCATAACCCTGTCGTGTCCCTGACATTGCCCACACGTAAGAATGCGGTCAGTGCCTGTTGTTGAGCGAGTATCTGCAGAGACAGGCCCGGCAAGGAGCTCACAGCCCAGAAGCCCAGAGGAAGGGCCTGGCGGCATCCACGGACTCGGTGCAAGTCCTGGGGGAAGACAGCCCGTTGCTGCCAAGACTGTGCAGCGCGCACACTCGCTGGGGAATCCGTGTTGGTGTCCTTGACTTAACTGGGTCTCAAAATGAGTTCAGAATCCTGGTGAGTCTTTCCTGGACCCACATATTTTGTTCGATCATCCTTTCAGGTTCCCATTGGCTGCTGAGAGCTTGAAAGTAACTCAAGGCCGGAAACCCCCAAATGGCTCACTGCGTGAAATGCTTTACCCACTCCGGCTCTTGTCCTTCTCCCCCACAAGGTCATTATGCCCATTTTATTTATTTTGTGATAAAACACAGGCCCCCCAAGGCAAAATAACAGACCTCCCGCAGGCCTGAGCGGGGAGTCACATCCAATGCGGCCAGAAAGAGAGGTGAGGGAATGAGAATTTCAAGAAAAGATTAAATGAAATACTTTGGAGTGTTTTGTAAGCCTGTAGAGCTCGGGAGCCTGGTAGTTTTGACTTCGCTTGCAAGTCTGGCGTCCAGGACGCTGGCTGTCTTCCGTCCCTTGTCTCATCTCTCTTCTCCTTCGTTCCCTTGTTTCCATTTTTTTCCCCGCAGTTAGACCACGGAAGGCACTTACTGGCTCCGCTGAGCCAGTGGAAATCTCCCGATCCCCGAGGGAGGCCTTCAGGGACTTTCCACGGAGGGCCTCAGCCTGGCCTTGCGGGGAGCCCTGCGCGGAGGCGGCCTGGTCCGCGGGTGGGCAGGGAGCCTGTGGGCAAGGCCGCCGCTAGCTGCCAGTCTCTCTGAACCAGGCACTTTGGCCTTCCTTCCCTTGGGGTGTTTTTGGTTTTTCCCAACAATCACATAAGCCGAGTGTTCTGTGTAACTGGTTCAGTTATCTTGGTACATGGGGGAAGGAGCCAAGGAGAAAACTGATACTCCGTGTTGTGTAAGCTGTTTTCTGGGAAATTCAGCACTGTCTCCTGCGTGGCTCAGGGCTACAGCCCCTCGTCTGCAGCCTGCGCATTCGGGGCCGTGGCTGGTGGCTTCCTTCCATCTTCCTGCGCTGTGGTGCAAGCGCAAACCTTCAGTCTTTGTACCCACAGCTTCTAGAATGAAACCTGCCACACAGCAGGCACCCGGCAAAAGTCTTTTGAAATCAAAAGGGAACGTGGGTTGATGACACTGGGGGCTTCTTGGAACCCCACAGGGTTGAGACTAACAGGTAGACCTCGGACAAGTAGAGGCAGATACTTTGGTCTCACCAGACCCGATTGTGGAGTCCGTATCTGAGGACCGTGCGTCATGTCTCAGCATCGCCCATGCCAGCCCTGCCCTGAGAAGTTCTGCCCCTCTCAGCACCAGGAGGGTCAGGCCTGTGTTTCCGGTTCGGCTATGTCCCCTAGAAGCCAAGCAGGGTTTTTTTGCACCCAACCTTGATTTGAAATGTTTAAATGATGATGAAAATACAGTAATGATTTTTTTTTAAGCAACGGTTAAAAGCCAGATGCTATTCAGCATTACATATATATACGTTAATTCATATATATATATATTTTCTAATGCATATGATTGTCGTAGAAAACTCAGTCTTCATTTTAGGATTGTCCTTTAGGGTTTTAGTCATCTGGGCTTGTTCTCATTTTACAAGTGCAAAATCTATTGTCCAGAGAGGCTAACGAACTTGTCTAAGGTCATAAAACTAGTGAGTCACAAAATGTGATTCTAATTCAGAACTGTCTGGTTCCTAAATCCATAGATCGGCCATGGCGTCGATGGCAGGTGACATGCAGTCTGTAAAGTTTTTCCTGAGCATCCCCAGGCACTCCTGTTTTTTTACTTCTTCCTTGGAAGCCGTGACTTCCTTTACTTGAGGGATACGGTCCCTCCAATGTCACCCCCCTGCCCCTCTGCTACGTCCGTCATTTCTGTGTTGATGAAAACGTTCCCCCTCCCTTTCACTCCTCTTATTACCAGAAGGCCCCACCTCCACTCACAGAGGAATTAGGTTTACAGACAGATGAGGGAAGACCCCTCTTCCTCCCTTGCCACAAAACCACCCATTGTCTAAGTCTGGACCGTGTGTTTCCTAAGGGGTCAGGAAGGACAGCAGGGAAAGATGCCGGGCTGGGCCTGCCCTCCCAAGGCCCTAATGTCTCCTGTTTCACCCCCTGCCCCCAGATGCCAAGGATCAGGCCTTGCTGTGAGGATTCAATGAGACAAGGAATGGGAACACGCCCAGCACCATGTCCAACAAACCCACAGCAAGCCCTTCTCACCCCCCGCCCACTTCCCGGCAGCCCCTCCTCTCCCCAGGCTGTCCCCCCACCATCATCCTACCAGGGGGCTCCCTGCGCTTCCAGCACAATCCACAGGCATGTCCCAGGCAGGTGTAAACCCTTGCCCTCCAGCACCCAGTGGACCAGCAGTAATCGGCGTGTTCAAGTTGGGGTGAGGGCCAATGTGGGCTGGGAAAACAGAGAAATTCCAAAGGCAAGTTGTGGAAAGACTGAGGACGTAATCTTTCTTCACATATGAGTGATTTGTATGCGAGTGAGTGTGTATGCGTGTGTGTGTGCGTGTGTGTGTGTGTGTATGTGACTCAGGGGGAGGAATTTAAATTTGAGATCTTATTCCTCCATTTTACACATGAGGGGATGGCTACTTAAAGAGGTTAACTTGCACAAATTCACACATTTCTACAAACTGACAGAGACTAGATTTGAACCCAAGGTTTGATGAAAGCGCTTAGCCCCGATTACATGGACTCCACGTCCCTGGCCCAGCATCCCCATGTGCTGTGCATCCCACGTTCTGCTGCCTTCTCAGGGACTTCGCCCCTACAACAGGCTCCTTTCTGTCCTGCCTCATCCTCTAGTCTCACTGTAGGACCACTGTGGCCAGCATACACACCTGCCTAAGCATTACCTACTTTGACAAAATGTGTCCCTTGACCGTACGTCTCCTTCCACACGTCCCCACTTACAGCCCCAATTTCTCTGATTCTCCTCTCGTGTTTGTGAAAAGGCAAGCAACATCACCAGTCCATTATATTGTTTTCAGATCTCAGATGTTCTCGTGGAGTCTTTAACAGTCCATAGGCCTCTGCCCTGGCTGACTGGGATGCAGTCTAGTCTTTAATTGGGCAGAACAGATGCCCTGGATATTCCACCATGGTTCAATTTCTAAGAGAGCTCCTGGTCACCTCATTATGAACTTGGAAACAAGAGAAAACATGACCCTGCATGAAGGCCACATGTATTTCTTAAAGTAAGATCAGAGGACCATTCACTACATGGCTCTGAGTGATGACCATAACCTCCTCATCTACTATATTGGTATAATAACATGTTGTTCTATTGAATTATTGTGATTTGTGTTATTATCTATAGGATCTATGTAGGCAAAAAACCAGGATCTCAGGCTCACTCTGAGAGCAAGCTGCTCCTTGAAAGACATGAGTTTAAGAAATTGAAATCAGTTCTTATTTAATTTTGGAAGATTATGCCTAGGATTGTTATTTATGGTTTCCCCCCAACATGCTTAATAGAAGCAACATAATTTGAAGTCAAATAGCAATTCTTAATCTGAGTCTAGCTTCCTGACTGTGAGAGAGATTCGCCCAACTTCAAAACTCAAGTTGGACAACCCTCCCACCCCCAACACCGTGGCTGATGCCTAAGTATCAGAAAGAAATGAGAGAGGGCAGCAGCATCCAAACAAGGCTCATGGGTAATCCTGTGCTTTTGTGAATCTTCCACCTAGAAAAATTACCTGGAAAGTATCATAAAGGGCTTGTTATTTTTAAGGGCCAGAATCGGAGATGGAGAAAGGGAGAGCAAGTTAGAACATGGCCTCGTGGGGCAGGCTACGCCCCAGGGAGTGAGCCTCTTCAGGAAAGACATCCCCAAGCCCGGTGACAAGGATTAAGATGTCCTTCAGGGCATGAAACCTCATTAGCTCAGGCTTCACCAATCTGGAATTTATGTAATTAGACCAAGTCTGGTTTGATGTTTATCTTTGAGTTGCCAACCCCTTTCTTCAAGGTCATGCAGAGTCATAGCAAAACCAAATTGCCAGGGGAGTGTTGAAGATATAATTGACCCCTGGCAGTCAGGTGGGATGTGTCTGGAGGTGTTTGTGAATGGCAACAGAGTTTTACATGCCCTCTGTACCATGCAGTCAAGTGGAAATGGAAATTCTGAGTGACCTTCATATTCTTAACAATTCTCCATAGGCACTGATGAACCCGCCTAAGGATCCTTCTTTGTTTGATGACTTCTCTGTCTTTTTATTGTCATCACCAGCAGTCGTTGTTTGTCCTGGGGACATGTTCTACAAACTTTTTTTCTTAATCAGTTCCCAAGAATTACAGGACCCTGAGGTCAAGTAGAAAATGTTAATGCTATTTTGACATGGGCAGGTGGGCAGTGGACTGGGTTGACCAGCTAATGGATTCACTCCCATCCTCCAGCCTTGCTGGCCATGGCATTCAAATCTGTGCCTCCGAAAAATCACTGTATGGAACAGATCCTCGGTCACTAACTCCACGATTGCCAAATCCATAAATGTCAAGGCTCTTTGTAGAACAAAGCACTGGTTCTAAATCCCAGTTGTGTATTTTAATCACTGTGAGATTGAAAGTCATTTATTCATAAAAATAAAGTACCAACAAGTACAAATAATAATGTCCCTTAAAAATAAATGGCTCGGTTAAGCAATCAACTCTTGATTTTGGCTCAAGTCATGATCTCAAGGCCGTGAGATTGAGTCCCACATTGGGCTCCAAGCTGAGCGTGGATCCTGCTTGGGATTCTCTCTCTCCCCCTGCCCCTCCCTGGCATGCTCTAAATAAATAAATAAATAAATAAATAAAGCAGTTGATTTAAAATTATTCCTATAATAATATAACTTTCTCACTTGAATCATGATATGCTTTTTTGAGTGAGAGAATGAATAGTGCTTTCCAAATACAATTGCCAGAGACACACAGTCTGTCTTACCTAAGACCAAACAGCCCACAGGTGGCTGTTACTGGCGTATTGTTAACAGCTGGATATCTCAGCACTATTAGCTAAAATGTCCTGGGCCGTGTGGGAGGTTTCATGGGAGTGCCAAGTGCGTACACAATGTCGACCCCATGTGCCAGTTGAAGAGAGAGTACAGGCTGTTTCCAGGGGCTCCAAGACGAGCTATTTATTTATCCACAGATGCATGAAAAATCAAATTAAAAGTCAGTCTCATCTCATCCCTGCAATGGTTCCCAAATAGCATGTTACTAAGTATACAAGCAAGGCCCCACTCTATCTGGATTATCACTTACCCCCAAGCACGTCAGATTCATTCATCCAGCAGGTATTTACTGAGCACGTACGAGGGGCCAACACCGTCGCAAGCACTGGAGACCCAGCAGGGAACCAGGCAGACCACCAGGACCTTCCACACCTCAGCGCCTATCCAGGACCTTTTCAGCCCCCTTTCCCAGTATCTTGTCTCTCTGGTCAACCCTAAGCATCTTTCGAGGCCCAGTTCACATGGAACCTCCTCGGCAGAGCCAGTCCCAACCCTCATCTCCCCACGTTCCTTGGGGGAATTGGGTCTTTTCTGATCTTTATTCCCCCCTGGCACTTCATCCGGAACTGTTGCTGCGTCCATCCCACTGTGTTCGGGGTGCTCGAGTGTGTCTCCTTGAACAGAGAATAAACACCACTGAATCAGGAAATGTGTTTGTTTTTATAGTAGTTTTCTCTTATAACAAAATCTAACAGTGCTTAACAATTCTTAGAAGCATAAGTTGTGGGGCGCCTGGGTGGCTCAGTCATTGAGTGTCTGCCTTCGGCTCAGGTTGTGATCCCAAGGTCCTGGGATCAAGCCCCACATTGGGCTTCCTGCTCTGCGGGGAGCCTGCTTCTCCCTCTCCCACTCCTCCTGCTTGTGTTCCATTTCTGGCTGTGTCTCTCTGTCAAATAAATAAATTTAATTTAATTTTAAAAAGATCTTAAAAAAAAAGAAGCATAAATTGGATGTGAATAAATGATCTGAATGGACATAAAATTATACTTGATTTACTCCACTCTGCATGGAAGATCCTATGAGAGTTGCTCAAAAACACGCTTCAGAGTGTCCCCTGTGACCATGTAAGAGGAAGAATTTTCGTTTATTTGATTGGTTCAATTATCTCAGGCTATGCATAGTAATTGTGAAGGGCACTTTTTCAGATGATATAAACCTACAGAAACCAAATCGTTCGGGGAAGAGGAAAATAATTGAGCAAGAACTTCAAGTCCTGACGCCACGATCTGGTTTTTTTTTATTTTGTTTCAGTAATGTTACCACACTGGGTGGGTCTGAATGTTGCCTGAAGTGACTGCTATGTTCTCTAGTCTGTCATTCAATGCCTACATTTTCAAACAATCTGGAATATTGCCTTGGTAAAAAAAAAAATGCCTGTCACCCATTTCTGCTCCTGAATACCCTCATCTGGGGTGTTGGCTTTGTGGACTCATGTCTACCTGCGAAGCAACCTCAGCCTCCCAGAGCTGAGCCAGAGCCCAGGACAATTCAAGACAGAGGGGAAAATGGTGCACGGGGAAGTGTCCTGTCAAACATAATGTGCTTGAGGACCATGAAGAAGTTATTATCAATACTCGCTGGTGCCTCCAGAAGTGGATGGTACAGACCAGGACTGGCACCCTTTTTCTGTTAGGGCCAGAGAGTAAATATTGTCGGCTTTTCGGGCCCCGTGGTCCGTGTCACAACTTCTCAACTCTGCCTCTGGGGAAGGAAAGCAATCATAGACAAAAAGCAAATAAATGGATGTCATTGGGTCCCAACATAACTTAACTTACGCATACGGAATTTTGAGTTTCATGAAATGTTCATGTGTCCCTAAATACTATTCTTCTTTTTTTTTTTTTAAAGATTTTATTTATTTATTTGAGAGAGAGAATGAGAGACAGAGAGCACGAGAGGGAAGAGGATCAGAGGGAGAAGCAGACCCCCCGCCGAGCAGGGAGCCCGATGTGGGACTCGATCCCGAGACTCCAGGATCATGACCTGAGCTGAAGGCAGTCGCTTAACCAACTGAGCCACCCAGGTGCCCCTAAATACTATTCTTCTTTTGATATTTGCCAACCGTTAAAAAATGTAGAAACGAGTCAGAGCTCACAAGCTGGAAAAAAATAAGCCATGGGCCGGATTTGGTCCGTGGGCTGTGGTTTGCTGACCTCTGGTGCGAACCACAGAAGGTGGCATCTATCTAGATGGCCAGTGGCCCACGGAGCCCCTGAGGCTGTCTCCGTGGTGTCAGAAGAAGCACTCCGCAAGTATTCAAATCGTAGTAGCGGCCTTGGAGAGCTAGAGCAGCGCTTCCAGATTTAATTGATTTCTGTGGAAATAATTGTGCTCCTCACATGCCCTCTTCCTTTGCCCTGAGTTTATTTTCCCGCTGAGAGTGTGGGGTCCTCCACCTGTGAGTGAGGTCCGGACGAATGCGAGTGAGCACCTACGGGCTCAGGGGAGAGGGTAAATGAGCCCAGGCGGAGAATCTCAGATATCCGAAAAATCACATTCGATCACTCATCAACCTGCAGTAGAGCTCTTTAGGTCAAGACTTCAAGCTTTGTCCCACAAGGGGAAGCGGCATTAGGAGAAGAGTCTCCCTGCATTGCCGCTCCCAGGCAGAGGGGAAGCATCGGAGAAGGAACCATTCAAGTGTTGTCAGTCCCAGCCCTGTGCAAGCAGAGGACGTCAGCACCGGAAGTCTTTGTTTCCAGGGGACTCAAAGGGGAGGGAGAGGTAAAAGCAGAACGCCAAAGCCTTGGGAACTGTCACTGTTAATCTCCTGGTGTGGAGCTAACTTTCCCATCAGGTTATGACTGTATACAGGCCCTCTCCTCTAATTACCTCAAGGTGTTGAGTCCTGTGCTTTCACACTGAAGTAATGGGCAGTTTTCTGTTTCAGATCCACCTCCTCCAAGAAGTCTTCCTTGATTTCTTACCCGAATTGGAAAATATAAATCTCTCCTTCCTTCAAATTCCTGCAGTCCTTTATCTATATCTACCTCAAGGCTTTTGATACATATCTTTTCACATTATATTTATCTTCAGACCCACTTGCTGAAAGAAGCAAGTTCTCTGAATTCAACCCGTGTAGCATGCATTTCTTTTCATGGTGCCTTACTCCAAGTAGACACTAAATAGATAGCTACCACTTGGATAAAAGAAAAAAAAAAATCCAATACATGGACAAACTGATTCATCTACAGCAGTGCTGTCCAATAGAACTTTCTGCTGTGATGGAAGTGTTTTATATCTGTGCTGTCCATGGCAGGAGCCACGAGCCACACGTGGCTACGGAGCACCTGAAATATGGCTAGTATAACTGAGGAGCTGAACTGTAACTTTTTCAATCTTAGATATTTTAGATTTAAATAGGCACATGTGACTAATGGCTATCTTATTGGACAGCACAGGTCTATACGACAACAATTAACTAATTGTGTGTGTGTGTGTGTGAGAGAGAGAGAATGGGTTATTTCGGGCAGTGATCAGATCACACAGATGTTGTGTAGAAAACCTAGCGGGATAATTGGATATTCTACTTCCCAAGCAATATTAAGATGTCCATTCTTACATTCTGTGGAGTGAGGTCCATTAGAGACAGACAATAAACTATAAACAAGATGGAAAGGTTAGGCTTATGTTATATTAGCAGGAAATACGTGCTATGAAATAGGAAAAAAGGAACACAGAAAATGTAAAGTAAGATAAGGTGAGCTGAGAGTGTCTGGCCGGTGGTCAAAGTAGGTAGGCTTCATCAAGAAGGTGAGGTCTGGGGCACCTGGGGCTCCGTCGGTTAAGGGTCTGCCTTTGGCTAGGGTCATGTGATGGTCCCAGGGTCCTGGGATCAAGCCCTGCATCAGGCTCCCTGCTCAGTGGGGAGCCTGCTTCTCCCTCTGCCTGCCGCTCCCCCTGCTTGTGTTTTCACTCACACACACTCTCTCTCTCTTTCTCTGACAAATAAATAAATAAAATCTTTAAAAAAAAAAAAAAAAGTGAGGTCTGAGCTCAGACTAGAGGGAGGGCCGGAGGAGAAGGTTGGGCAAAGAAAGTGATAAAGGAGCTGAACTCCACAGAGCCCAGTGGCAGCTCTGGATCATGGACTGAACCCCCTGCCACATGGTCACAGAGAAAATGAGCCTGGTGGGGCCCTGAGGAGGGAGGACAGTTTTGGGTGGGTTTTGTTAACAAAGCCTTGATAGGTATTTCCAGAACCATCTTGTGAAGTTAAAAAAGAAAACTAAGTGGCAAGCAGGCTTGCTCCACTTTTTACCACAATGAGTTTCTGGAAACCACGTTGGAAAACACAACAGTAAAAAACCAACCTTATTCTTCCACCTCTTCGTCCAGCCTGTGTTTCCCCACTTTTTCCCTCAATGTCAATGCCAAGTGCTGGGAAAGCAGCGCGCCAACTGGATCTGCTCGGAGGCTATGGGAACTGCAGAAGCAGAGTCAAGTTAAAATGATGATTGCTGAAAAGGGAAGTAGGAGAGCCGAGGTGCCCCGTGGCCCCCTGGAGTGGGGCAGCAGTGAAATGTGGGGGGCGGGGGGGGGTGGCGAGCACCCGAGGAGGCGTCAGAAGGCCCAGCACAGAGCCTGCCAGCCCCAAGGGAGCTGTGTAACACTCTCAGAGCTGGGTGTGACCCGCGCTCTGGTGTCCCAGCGCCTGGACAACAGCCAGAGCTGAGTGATACAACAGCAAAGCAAGGCCCACAAAGAAAGCCTCGCCACGCGCAGTACGATACGGGGGATGGGAGACCCAAGACACAGTAACCTCAGACTGCTTGCTCTTCTCCGCAAGCCCACGGAAATCAGGGTGGAAATCCTTTTCAATCAGATACAATAAAAGTTTCATTCAAGGGCCAGAGATAGTCTGAAATATTCCAGAAGAAAATCCCTTAAGTGTTCTGAAGAATCAATTTGAAATCCTTTGCTGCTCGTAAAGTTGCAGAATCTGCAGGCCATTTTAATTTGTACTTTTCAAGTTTCAAGTACGTTGTCAAGTCCATTAGCGCCAACATCCGTATGTACACAGAGGGCCGACTCGCTGGTGGTTCTCCAGGAGTTGCTTCCGCGCTCCCCAGGGAACAGGATCGGGAATGAGTTTGGGAGTCAGAGGCAGGAAACGGTCTGGACCATATCGATGCCATGCGGCAAAACCAAAAGCCAAAGCTGATTAAGGGCTTGCCTACAACATCTGTCACTGGGCGTGCTGAAGTGATTTTATTTCAGACTGTGGCCTGTGACTCATTAGTGACCATAGAATCAATTTAATGGTTGTAACCAGCTTTTTTTTTTTGTAACTAATTTATTGTCTGAAAACTCAGTGCAGGTTATTTCCTTCACAAAGGGTGGGAGGAAGAGGATGCTTGTCCTTAATTCTACTCCTTGCCACCTCCTTCCAAAAGGCTACTCCTTCTAGACTCCCCCAACACGCACACGCATGCACATACACACACTCCACTCTGTTTCATTGTCTTTAGAGCACCAGGGCACTTACTACTAACTGAAGTCTTCTTTCTTTTCTCTCTCCATGTCCACTCCACTAGAATATCAGCTCCAAGAGCTCAGAGCCGGGTATCTTCCTCACTGTTCTATTGCCAGTGCCCAGGACGGTGCCTGCCACACAGTAGGTGCTCAGTTAACACTCACAGCATGCATTTAAATTGCACCAAGTGGCAGGTTCCAACTCACGACTTTTAGCTGCTGTTGTTCATTGCAAACGCTGGTGTCCAACTTTCCGGTTCTGCTCTGAGGGCCTGCTACCACCCGTTCCCCTCAGCCTACAAGGACTCAACGCAGGTGACGCTGGTTCACACCCCTGGACTTGACCTTCTTTGTTCAGTGCTTCTCTGTCTTCCAGCAGCTTCTGTCCTGTCTGCCTGCCAACCTCCATTCAGCTTCACTGAAGCTCATTTGCACCAACTCTCCTTCAAAACTATTTTTCAGCCTATTTTAATGTACAGTTTTATAAATTTTAACACATGTATAGATCTGTGTAACTATATTGCCACAGTCAGAAACCCCCCCAAACTCCAAAATGTTCTGCAGTCACAGCCTCCGTCCACCCCTAACCCTTGGCAACCAGGGATCCACTCTCCATCGCTTTATTTTTGTCTTTTTGAGACCATCACAAAGCTGGATTCATACAGTATATAACCGTTGGAGGATGGCTTCTTTGGCTCACTGGTGTTCCCTCGAGATTCCTCCAAGCTGGTGCATAGATGGGCTGAGTTCATTGCTTTTTTATTGCTGGGTGTCACCCCTCTGCGTGGATGTACCAAGATTTGTTCAGCCAATCACCTGTGAAGCACACTAGGTTGTTTCCAGTTTGGGGTGATTATAAATAAAGCTGCTATAGATATTAATGTAAAGCTTTTATGTGAGTGAATTTTCATTTCCCTAGGATAAATATCGAGGAGTGGGATGGCTGCATCACACCGTACCATTTTGCACTCCCCACCAGCAAAGTTTGAAAGCCCTAGCATCTTCACATTATCTCTAGCACTTATTATGATGAGGTGTTTGTTTCTGAATTTAGCCTCTATCAAAGGTTTGTGGTGGTATCTCATTACGGTGTATTTTTAATGAAAAATAATAAAGTAGATTTGAAAACAGATCACATCACAGAAAACAATGGTGAATGCGATGTTTTTAAAGATTTTACTTATTTATTTGACATCGAGACAGAAAGAGAGAGAGAGAGAGCACAAGCAGGGGGAGCGGCAGGCAAAGGGAGAGGGAGAAGCAGGCTTCCAGCGGAGCAGGGAGCCCGATGCAGGACTCGATTCCAGGACCCTGGGATCATGCACTGAGCCGAAGGCAGACGCTTAACCCACTGAGCCACCCTGGTAAATTTTATTTTTATATAAGTATGTGAGTACAGTCACACACATAGGTACATACTAAGTCATAATGCAAAATATATTTTATACTGCGGATTATGGTAAAAAAATGTTTGAAAGCCACAGTTCATACCACAGAAGGCAGACCCAGGATTGGCATTTCTGCTTGCTTCAGAGTGAGTTAGAACCTCAAAACCTTAACTAAGCTCCACATTATGGCAGGGAGAAGAAACCGAGGTCAGACTTCAAGGGCACAGATTGGGAATGCAGTCAGGAAAGATGGTGTCATCAGCGCTGAGAAGCAGGTTTAATAGAACTCACTCCTTTGTTCATTCATAACTGTATATGCAAACCATCATTCAGTAACAAGCTGTTGGCACCCGGGGCCTGCTTTAATGATTGTACCGTCGAAGAGAGATGTGATAGAACTACAGATGTATCTACAGGACGTATTGAAAAATGAGGGTAGATGGTTCTTAAAAAAAAAAAAAAAAAGGCTATTTAATGCATTATACCTCCCTAAACGGTATATTGCATGTATAAAATAATGAGGTCATTTCCATGTGTTGGTGGGGACGTAGGTGTAGAGGGACCGTCGCGCGGCTGACGGGAATGTGTCTGGTTGCATCCTGGAGAACATGCTTACAGTCCCTAAATCACGTAGACACAAACTTGCTGACCTGACAGTTCTGATCGTGGGTATGGTGTCTATTACAAACTTCTCACAGGTCCACAAGGGAACATGTACAAAAATGTTCCTTGAAGCATTATTTGGGGACACATGAAATCGGAGGCCATTTGGGTGCCCATTCCCAAGACCTGGATAGAGAAAATGTGGTGGATGAATGCCCAGAAGCACAAGGCAGTGGGCAGAAGTCACGGGATTGGACAATATTGAAAGTATCGTACGAAGAGAAGACTAAGCAACAGGATGAGATATAGAGAGCACTTACATAAATTAAAACCACATGTATACAAAACAATAATGCAAATTTTGCTGGAACACACGCAAACAAAAAGTACCCATGAAGCACCAAGAGAGGGAGAGAAACAAAAATAGGCAGGTAGGAATAAAAAACAGAATTAAAAATTTTTAAGAGAGCCTAGATTTTCCAGGCTGGTGGAGTGACTCTTAGCTCTGACCTGAAGGGATCTCAGTGGCTGTTGGGTTTGTGCTGTTATATTGTGCAATTTGTACAATATTGTGTTATTTAGTATAATACTTACTTAGCTAGTTAGTTGATTTAGACTCTCATCACCTAGAGGGATCTCAAGTCATCCAATACTAGTTCCAGTAGCTCCAGGAAGCCGTTTTCAAAGGCAGGCTTCCCATCAACATGCCAATCTCCTTCATGCCTTGGTTTTGTACTCTCGCTGGTGGATGTTCTGTGTTTACCCTACTCAAGTTCGCTGAGAGCAGGAAACGTTCTGATTGGTCACATTAGCCAATATCCAGTGTGGTGTCCCCCTATCAGAGAGAATTCTTGCATCAGGCCACTTCACAGGCAACTGGTCCTACCTATGAATGGCCTTTGGCTCAGGCAAGGATCCTTAGCCCAAACAGATTATGGAAGTTTTAGGATTATAAAACAAAGCATGACCTTTCTCTCTTTTTCTTTCTTTTTCTTTCTTTCCTTTTTTTCTTTCCTTTTCTTCTTTCCTTCCTTCCTCTTCCTTTCTTTCTTCTTTCCTTCTTTTCTTTCTTTTCTTCTTCTTTCTCTCCCTCTCCTTCCCTCCCTGCCCCCCTCCCTCCCTCCCTTCTTTTCTTTCTTTTTAATAGGAAGTTTAAGGATGCTTTTCTCAGAAGAGAGGAGTGTTGTGAGTCTTCCTGGCACTTCACAATGTCAGTTACACCCCGATTGCCATGGGGAATGTGCCCTAGACAGAGGAGATGCGTGGTTGTGAAACCCAAGGATCAGAGGGATTGAAACAGACAGACTAGACTGTCCCCCCAAACACAGCCAGGTCGGAAGGTGACACTGCAGCACGAGGACAACAGGTTTTGGAGTCATGTCTGGGGACCATCCAGACACTGCCAAATACTCAGTGTAAGGACACGCTTCATTACTGCCCCCCACACAGAATTCTTGCGTGGTTATGCTTAGCGTGGTGATTCAAACATAATACGTGCTCAGTGCGCTCTGGTTGCGGGTCTTCCCCTCCTACCCGCCTCGTGTTGGGAGGTGTCGGTGTAGACCCCGCAGCCTGTGTGTGAGCATCAGCAGCTCCAAGCATCGGCGGTCGTTTGCCTGTAGCTTGCCCAAACCTACTTAAACCAGATTTTCTCCAGTCTTCCCCGTTCAAAATAATTGCTTCTCAATGTATTCTTTTCTTTTTCTTCCCTTCTCTGAGAATTATAGCTCGTAGGTCAGAACTGGAGAGCAGGGAGCGTGTGAGTCACTGAGGCGGAGGGAGGGAGTGTCAACAGCCCAACTTCTGCAGAAGAATGGACTGGCTTCAAGGTCAGAGAAATAACCTCTATGCGTTTGCAGCAATCATGCCTGTCTTCTGTCTAAAGCTACATCTATTTCCCACCCTGCACTCCAGCCTTATATTTTAGTGGATTGATTGGGTAGAATTCAACTCTCCTTGACATTTTTGCAAATGCCTGACCCCACTTAAAATTTTGTTAAAATTTCTCCTGTGGAAAAATGTATTTCACTCGTCCCAAAACTTTATGACCATTCTGAAGATCCTATGTTAGCACATTTGGAGAACAAGTGGGTTTTCTGTTAAACTAATTTATAGCCATACCTTTTAGTTGCTGCAATGATGTTGTCAAGGCAAGTCATCAATAACACTGTGTGCAATTTTACTTCCCAATTTCTTTTTCTGTTTTCATGGTAATGGGAGCTTCAGGCTGGACGAAATGAGAGCCCTTGGCACTCTACACCCTGTCATCTGGGCGGGTGGGGAGGAGAGAGCCTGGAGAGTCCCAGCAGCGGCCCTGGGAAGTCACATCTTTCACCCAGTAGAAAGGTCAGCAGGAAATATTTCCACAGAGTATGTGACAGAATGCTCTCCTCTATTCTATTTTTATTGGACATTAATTGCATTTATTAGTTAAGGCACATGTACCTTAAAAATGAATGAACGAATGTGTATCAACCAAATTGAAAACAAAAGCTTTCAAAACACACACACACACACACACACACACAAAAGCTTTCATGACAAAAGGAAACAAATGAATGAATGAAGTACTAAAAGAAAGGACTGGCGTGCTGCTGAGGGGTGAGAGCGCATCCTGCATTTTTTAGATGAAGCAAAAATAAAAGGTCGGGGTCTTAAAAGTCTCAGTCTAGTCAGTCTTTCAAAATTAAAAATCAACTCCCACTTTGCTAGGTGTTTGCCACTGAAATTTAACTTCTGTGTTGGTTCTCATAAACTCAAAGATATAGAGATCAGGAATTTGATAGGAAACTGAACGCTGAAAGCCTATTTAAAAAAAAAAAAAAGGAAGCAGCCTAAAATGTCAAATGACCAAATAAAATGTTTACAATGCAACATTTTAATTCAAGCACTTATAAGTAGTAGTTGAAATGAATGGATGCATGCTGAAAAAAATGTAGCATATTAGCCACAACATAAAGTAAAACTTTGTAACAAGATTATGAAAGTGATTTTTATTATTTTGGTAATGGTGTCCAGTTATAGGTAATTACAGATACAGAATGTTTTTAATCTGGTATATGAAATAGTAAAAGATACATGTTAATGCTGTGTCACCAAAACGTATTGCAGTTACAACTATATATGATGGTTGCTCTGTACATGTTAAAAGCAAACATGATAAAATACAAAAATAAGAAAAGGTTAAATAAAAAGTTATCGTTGAGCTATAAACATCTACTAAAGTACCACACAGTGTGTCATAGCTAAGAACATACAAATTCATATAAATGCTATGCACCTACTTGATCTAATATAGATCTAATAAGGGAATATTAAGGACATAATAGCATTTCACAGGTGAAGGCTAAGTTCTGAGACGTGAAAGCTTTCAGAGAAGAAAAAAAAAAAAGCTTTCAGGTAACCCACAAAACAAACCTGAGACATCTTTTTGTTTGGAAAAAAGTAATCTTCTTGCAAAGTCAAAGCTTCAGTATATAAAGGAAGCATTTAAGAAACAATATACTTTAACTATCATCATAACCTGGAGTAGATATTCTGACTACAATAGTGACCAGCAAATACATTCTTTCTCTGGAAGAAATAAAATAAGGTTTTCTGATTAAACCAGTAGCTGGATTATTGTAGCCTCCAAGTTTGGTTATTTGTATTTGTCTGTTTTGGGTTTTGCTTTCCTTCCTTTAACTAGATTATAAAATATAGAATAACCTAGTTGTATTTAAATAAGCCAGGCAGCCTCCAAGAGCCCACCTCACTTCCTATATAAGCACAGCTTCTCCATTGCCAGAAGTCCCAGACAAACTGAGCCTACATCCATACAAACAGATTCTAGCACATCTGGACTTGGTTGACTTAATGAGGCATCCAGATTGGTACATGATTACTCTTGGTACCACACATGTCTCAGAGTAAGTGGGCTAGGGCAGCCTAAAATTCCTGTCTCGGCCCTGCTTAGGGGTGGAGGGTAATCACGTTTTCGAAGACCTGGTGACAAAAAAAATTTAAATGTAGTGAGTAAGCCCGATTTCTATAGTTGGCTTTGGTGCCTTTAAAAATACTGACACAGTTCTACATCCTCAAGAGGTAGAGCTATGAGATCTTATTGACTAAAATTATACGAAATGTTTAATAAAAGAATTCCAAATTACAAAAGTGATCTTCTGTGTTGTAGATTTTTTTAAAGTCTGCTTGGGATTTAACGTTGGCCCACAAAACATTTTTCTAAATGTTCGTATTTCAAATTTTGTGCTTCAGATGAATTAATTTGGAATGAGTGGGGAAAAGCTTAACCATATTTCTTCCTTTTCCTCTCTTTTCTCACCACCCCTACGCACAGCCATCAGACACTCTTCCCTTTGTAATTTTGATTAAGAGAGTCCAAAAAGCTTAACAGAATGTAAGAAGCAGTAAGCTTTCAGGACATGGTACACCTTCCTCTGCAAGTTCACATGCAATGGAAGTTAAAGCTCCAACCTTTACTTTGAACTTTTGCCATCTTCCATCATGCATTTGTGTGTGTGTGTGTGTGTGTTTTAAGGTTTTCAGGCTCTTTACATAAATGGAACATATGTATTCCATTCAGGCTTCAGGTTTTCACAGTTACCAAAGTGACTGCTCACCGGGCCGGGCATCCTGAACAGCGCGCCCGATCTGAGGGGCTCCAATGGAACGTGATGCAATCCTCAAAACAGCCTCCTAACACTACCTTCTGACTCTGACTTTCCAAAACACAGACATGAACACTATTTTTTAAAAAATCATTTAAGAACCTAGGCCTATCATGATGGGAATCTCCCCCCTGGTTCTCTAATAAAGAGAACATCTAGATAATTCATTGCATTTTCCCCTACTCATCAGGCAGACACAGGTTAAATTTCTCTGCCTTGCCCAGGCTAATGGTCAGATTTCCAGTAACTTCAACTGGAACTCAACAATCAGAATGGCTTTAAAATCTAATTAAAATTTAAGCATGCCAAGAGTTTGGAATTGTAACATATTAACTACATCGATTTCACAAAAAGATTCTAGATTATGAATATAATTTTAGAAAATATGTTGTAAAGTAATAAGGAACACATCTTAGAGATCCAATTTTGAGACTTTTTAGTTCTCATTCAAGTTGCAGATGAGAGAATGGACTTCGCTTTACCTTGGTTTCCATCATGTTAAAATAGGATCATTTCATGTATTTGAGCCCAAATTGGTTGAACTGTACTTTTTGATTGGTCTTTCTTTTGGAAAAGTGTACATTATTCAAACTTTTCTTAACCAAAATAGCTAATACTATTTAATAATCTACTAACTAATACATATTGCTTATGAATAATTATATATGTAAATATATTGACTAGTATTTGGTGACTTTTTTAACCTATGAAACTTCCTGAAATCAGTGCATTATAATCATATACTGTAAAGCTTAGCTGGGCTGGTAAATCCTTTTTTTTTTTTTTTCTCATCATTGAAATTCTGTACTTTGGCAACAACAGAGGTATGATTTCGGCTTAGAATTTTTTTACAATTTAACAACTTACACTTTAAAATTCCTGATAAATCATTGAAGCCTACTATAATCACTGAATCAACCACACTATTAATTTCTTTATAAGCAAATGACTTTATGATTTATGCAAAAAAAAGAGAAAGCATATCACTAGGCAAAAAGACAAATCCATCCCTAGATACTACAGCCTCCCTAAACTATTTTTCACTGAAGAGGTGAGAAAGGAATTTCTGGTCTTTACCCTTTTCCCTTATCACCCTCAATCCCATGTCTTACACTGAACTTATTTGCCTTTGCATATTCAACAATATATTCTAAAACTTTGCTTACTACGATTTTCCTACGGGGCAGATTTCAGCAGCGGATCATCCATCTCGGACCCCACCCACGGAGGCATGGTCACTGAAACTCTTCTTCACTCGGTCATTTAATTCTTTGGCTCCAAAACCCTTCCACGAGCTCCTTCAGAGCCCAGCGCTCCTCTGAGCACATGTGTGAAGCGCATCATCTGCCGGTCAGTTGGTTTATGCTCACTCTAGAGGCTGAGAAAGTGGCGCCGAGGAGCTAGCAAAGTCTACTCCCCATCCCCCCGCCTTGAGTACTTCTAAAATTCAAGCTCGCTTCTTTGTGGCTTCTCACTGGCAGTCTTCCTCGGCTTGAAACTTTTGGACAGCACTATCGAGGAGCTCCATGGACTCTCTGAGAGTGACGTTGATTCGAAATGACTTGGGTTTAATGGTCAGACCGTAATTAAAATCCATCTTCGAGGGTTCGTCTGGATTGGCCTTGAAATTGCACTCGTGAGCCAGGATGGAAATGAAGAGAAACAGCTGCGTCTTGGAAAGCTCTTCCCCAATGCACCGCCGTTTGCCCACGGAAAAAATCATCACGCTGCTGGCCAGGTCCTTGTCGATGCAGCCGTCTTTGTCCAAGAACCGGCCCGGATCAAAGTCCTCTGGGTTAGGCCACTTCACTGGGTCATGATTCACAGACCACTGGTTAACAAAAACCACCGTGTCCTTGGGAATGTGGTAGCCCAAGACAGAGGTGCTGGTGGTGGTGGCGTGAGGAATGGTGACGGGCACGAAGCTGGAGAAGCGCATGGCTTCATAAAGAAAGGCCATGACGTAGGGCAGGTTGGGCTGGTCATCCAGGCAGGGTAGCCGGTCTCTACCCACGACTTGATCCAGTTCGGCCTGGACCCGAGCCTGCACTTCAGGATACCTGTTGGGTTGTTAACGCAGGAGAAAATAAGTGAGGAAAACGAATCCTTCTTTCGTCTAGAAAGCACATGACCATTTTAATTTCACCTTCTTTATCTGAATCAGTGGCTGAATTAACACTACCAGCCCCCCTAAAAGAAAAGAATCCCAAACAGCTTCCTAATTTCTCACTAAATTACAGGATGAATAAACTAATAGTTACATTTCCTGGAATAAGCCTCACCTGGCTAATGCTCTCTTTCCTTTCGTAAGTCAAAAACAGTCTTAAGTTTTCTAGCCTGAAAAAGCTCCTAACGGACAAAGCCAACTTCTCCATGAGCACAAGAACCCACAAAACTTTCCAGGGGCCCATGAAAATGTTTCCATTTCATTCAAAATCAAAAAAAAAAAAAAAAGAAGAAGAAGAAGAAGAACTATTAGGTCAAAGAAAATGTTTTAATATGTAATTTTAATATATTTATCTTTATTCCAATTAGTAATAAATGTCATTAAAAATCTCTTATGGGGTAAGCTGTCTATAGAGGCAAGAGCACCCAGGACCCACAAAGGTAAAAAAGCAGCCCCAAAAGTGGATCCTTTTTTTCTTTCATCTCCCAGGATAATTCTAGCACATACACTCCTCTCACTTCACACAAATTGGTATCCTGATAGATAAAGCTACACATCTTCTAAACATGAAAGGAAATTCCCAGCATTCAAGAGATGATGGTACAGGCTGTAATGCTTATTCACTGTTGGCAATACAAAAGTACTGTCTTTTTGGAAAACAAAATCTGAGTACAAAGCAAGATGCAGAAGGATAACTCCTCCCCACTCTTTTTAAACCCAGTAATCCATGCCTAGAAATGTATGTGCAGGAAACAACAGGTACAAAAATATATAACTACAACAACAGCTGAAATTTTAAAAATGCAATCAACACTATTAAAAGAAGTGATCAAAAATAATGGGGATATTATGACAAAAATACTAGGGAGCCATCAAAAATGACTAAAATAAAGTTTAAAAGACTTTTTCGTTTAGTTTAGTTTAAAAGGAATGTCCATTACAATAAGTGAAAACGTCAGAAGTTAAAAAAAAAAAGTAAAAAATTATTGCATCTCTGAAAAAAACTTAAACATGTATGGTATGAAATTATGGGTGATTTAAAAAACTGCTTCATGAACATCATACTTCAGGGGTCTGCAAACTTTTTCATGAAAGGCCAGATAGTAAATATTTTAGGCTTTGCTGACCAACCCCCCGTCACAACTATCCAGCTCTGCCTTGTGCTAGGAAGGCAGCCACAGACAATACATAAATGAACGGGCATGGTTGTATCTTGCTAAGAAACTTACATACAAAAATGGGTAGTGTAATTTGCCAACCTCTGTCATACTGTCTTTTCACTAAAAAGAAGAAAAACGTATTCATCAGCTATATTGAATTGAAAGTGACTCCAAAATTGTTTAATTTACTTTTGCTGCCCAATTCAGTTTCTGATTTAAAAAAAAAAAAAAAAGACGGTTTCAAAAGATGATATGCTTCTGGTGGGATGCAAAGGACCTACTGATCTCCTTTTGGGATGTCTTTTCCCGATCTATTATTGACTTCTTTGTATTTGATTTCTGCTCATTGCCCATATGTGTTTCTGTGCTCTTAATACTGAAAAGCAGTTGTTAAATATACAAAAAATTCCATTGATAAAAGTAGTTGCACAGGATCTAAGGACATAGAGGTTGCAGGATTCTAATAAGAAAAGAAGCAGTCTTTGCCTTCCCATGTCTGGATTGCCAGCAAATTCAGCATCCCCCGCCGCTTCCTTCTGCGCCAAGAAATGGTACCAACCAGGACTTCAGGTCTCTCAAGGCAACCAAGATGTGCCTTGAGGGAGCCATGTGCCTCTGGAGCAGGGTTCCCAGACAAAAACAGGCTGCTCTGTTAAATCTAAATTTCAGATAAACGATGGTTAATCGTTTAGCAAGAGCATGTCCTGTGTGAATTTTCTTTTTTATTTTCTAAGTCTGGCAACACCCTATACCAGCAACCCGTTTGCCTCCTGCGTGTAGAGCTTCCCAGAGGTCTGCGATCGTAATCCAGGTGGGCACTGCCGACCAGCCTGCCAACCGAGCCGGGCCCGGGGACCAGAAAAGTCCGTCCGCAGGCGCCCCCTGGATACCCTGTTTGCCTTCCGAGGCGCCGCTGTGCGCTCGGTAAAACTGACTGCTTCTGCGATTTTCTTTACCCGGACGCTACTAACACAACTAGCGCGGCGGTTTCGTAAACCCAGCACAACCTGCTAATTTCTGGCCGCCTTCCTAAAGCTTCCGTGCCGGGTAAGCGCGGGCGGGGCCGGCCTCCGAGCGCTCCCTCTGCCCGGGAACAGAGCCCGGACGCGCGGCTGGCTGGCAACGCCGGGGCTGGGCGGCCTCTGATCTGCGCCCGGGACTCGCCGAGCCGATTCGCTGCTGTGTTTACTGAACAAATTGCCCGTTACCCTTTCTTTCGGAACCGTGCCAATGTTGCTTCTGCTGTGCCAAGGAGGCAGAGATCGGGGCTGATCTGCGGACACTTAGAAGATCTTGCCTTTCAGGGGGCTCTCACAAATTTGTCCCCAGCTGGAGAGGTAGCGAGCGACAAGGTCAAAGACGCGGGCGGTCGGGGCCCGGCTGGGTTGGGTACGCGCGCGGTCTCGGCCCGCACTCTGCCTTCCTTCCCGAGCTGAGCTTTCGCGCCGCGATCTCAGCTTCGAGAGGTGCAGAACCTTCGAGAGGTTCTGGCGCAGAACCCCAAACCCTGGGCGTTCGCCGCGACCTCAGCATATCCTAGTCCCGCTCCGTCTTTTACAGGGGAGGGAAGGAAGGCCCGGCCCACGCCTGCTGGAGGCTTTACCTGGTGAAAAGGACGAGCAGCCACTGCAGCGCGGTGGAGAGCGTGTCCTGGCTGGCGCCGAAGATGTCGGTGACAGTGGCCGGCACGTACTCCAGGTCCTGCCGCGCGCCGCCGTCCTCCGAGCCCTCCGCCGCCTCGGTTCCCGCCGAGATGATGAAGGCGTCCATCATGTCGCGCGGGCCGGCCCCGGGCTGCAGGCTTTCGCGGTGCCTCAGGAACTTGTCGAGGACGAAGTTGCTGAAGTTGCGGTTGAGCTGCTCGAACTCGCGGAAGGCGGTGCGCACGGGGTTGGGGAAGCGCTGCAGCCAAGGCAGCACGTCCACCAAGCTGCCCGCGCCCACCGTGCGCCCGAACTGCTCGTTGTGGCTGAGCAGCTCGCGGAACTCGGCGTCGTCGTGGCTGTAGCGGCAACCGAAGCACACGGCGCTCATGACGTTGGCCACGGCCACCACGGTCAGCGGCCGCGGGTCCACGAAGGCGCCGCCCGCGCTGCCGCGCACCAGCAGCGCCACCAGCTCCCGCGCCTCGCCCAGCACGTGGCCCTCGAGGACGCGCCGGCTGCGCGGCTGGCGCGTGGAGAAGGCCCGCATGGTGCTGTGCGCCGCGCGCCGCCGCACCTTCCAGCTCTGCGAGTACGGGCCGAAAGCCAGGCTGTGGCCGCCGGACACCACGCGGAAGGAAGCGAAGCGCGGCCGGTCGGCGAAGGCGGCGCCCTGCTGCACCAGCGCCTGGCGGATGGCGCGCTCGCCGTTCAGCACCACCACGGGGCAGTTGCCCAGGCGGATCTGGAAGACGTCGCCGTAGCGCCGCGCCAGGCGCGCGAACGAGAGGTGCGGCGCCGGGCCCATCGCCGCCGCGTTTCCGATCAGCGGCCACGCAAACGGGCCGGGCGGCGCGGAGCCCGGCTGCCGCCGCCGCTGCCGCAGCAGCCAGTGGCCCACGTGCACGGCGGCCAGCACCGAAAGGAGCAGCAGGAGCGTGGTCTGCTGGGACGACAGCGCGCTCGGCTGCAGGGGAGCGTCGGCACCGAGGCTGGTGGCCATGCTGGAGGGAGAAGGGCGGAGGCGAGACGCTCAGGTGTGCAGAGAAAGAAGCGGGCGCCCCACGCCCCCACCCCTGGCGTCCGGCTACGGTGCGCTGTTGGGAAGGGAGGAGGTCGCGCGTAGGTCAGGGCGGGCTCACTGGGGAAGCAGCAGAGGACGCTTCTTCCCATCCCAAACCCATTCCTCGAAGGAGACGGGAAAGAGCGCGTTTCCACCTCTCTGTGCCCCGGACTCTCCGTCCCCACCTCAACCCCCAGCTCCGTAACGGTTCCAGCAATTCGGGGACAACCCGGAGGGCATCAAGACGGAGGCGCTCAGTTCCCTCCCAGTGCCTACCACCCCGGCCCGGTAAGGCCGCGGGAAGGCGGCCCCGCGGACAGACTGACCTGCGAGGTGGCGCGGTCTCCAGCGGCGCGGGATGCACGGCTCCGAAATCGGCCCGGGGCCTTTGTGGAGGGCAAGACGTCTCCAGGAAATCGGAGGCCTCGCCTGGACACCTGCTGCTCTGGGAGCTTGAGCACCCACTCTGGGGCCTCTAGACGTCGTCCGAGCCAGGGGCGCTGGGATTGGGCTGGGGACCGAGAAGGGTGTCTCCTTTGCCGAGCCCCGCTATACCGGGGGCCTCGGCAAAGCGAGGGTTTTCTCAGAGTGCGGACTGAGACTGGGGGTCAACGAGTGCGGCCAATTCCCAGCCCTCAGGACCCCCGCGTGTCTCTGACAGCTGGTGTCGCCGAGGCGTGGCCCGTTTGCACGCAGTCACGCCGGAGTCAAAACGCGCCATCCCGCCCGGCTTTTAAGGTCTGCGGAGGGTGGGGGGAGGAGACGGCCGAACCTGGCGGGGCGGGGCTTGCGGGGGGCGGGGCGCCGGCTCGCTTCCAGCGGCTCAGACCCCGACCCCGGTCGCCGGGCTCCGCGGTCACGCTAAACGGCCGCGATTCTCCCGACGGCCTGGGCGCAGTGGCTGGCGGCTTTGCTAGAAGCTGCGGTGTGAATTTCCCGTTTGCCGCAAAACCACACTTAATCTGTGGCTCCCCATCGAAGCCGCAGTTTCCCGGAAGCGCGCTGGGAACAGAACCTGCGGGTCCCGCGGCGCTCTCCGTGGGAGCGCGCCCCCCGCCCGGAGCGCACGACCCCCCTTCCCTCTCGGCGACTGAGCTCCGTTCCCCGAGACAAACCCGCTCGGGCTTGTTGGGCGCCCGGGCCGAGAGAGGGAACCTGTCGGTTTGGGAACGCGGAATGCCGGGTGGTGGCGGCGCTTGCCTTTTACAGCATCCCTAGTTGTTTTATTTATTGGAACTTCCGTGCAAACAAATGAGGCTGTTTGGCGCGCAAAGTTCTGCTTCCCCCTCGCGCAGCGAGATCAAGAATCCCCGTAAGACTCCGCTCCCAGACCCCGGGCCCCGACCGCGCTTTGCACACAAAGGCCGGTGCTGGCCGCGCGCAGCTGGTCGCGAGGTTTCCCGCTTCGCAACCCCCCAGGTGGCGCCGCCCACTGCCCCGCGCGGGGTCGCGCTGGCCGCGTCCGGGACCCTCGGCGGCCCAGAGCCGGGAGCCAAGCTGGGGCGAACGCGCGGCGAGGAGCGGAGGGACGGCGCTCTGGTGATCCCGGAGGGAGGGACGAGGGGGAGGAGGAGCAGGAGGCCGTTCTCCTCGCGCCTATCAATTTTATCGGGTCGAAGTTTCCTCAGCTGTCCCTCCCCCTTGCGTGCAGAGCAGGGCTTTGCGTGCGCGGCTTCTGGAAAGTCTTGGGCTCTGGTCATATCCTTGGGCGCTTCTCACGGCACCTGCCACGCCGAGGCGGCGGGGGCGGCGGCCCAGGGCGGGGTGCCGGCCGCCACCACCCTCCGCGGCGCACGCACGGCCGCACCCCGGCTGGCCACCGAGGCGGACGCCCTTGACCACCCCATCCGGGGGCGGATGTGGGCGCTGTGAACTCGAGATGGGGACGCTTCCTTCGAAGGGGGGAAGCCGGAGGTGCTCGCGCCCCGGTAGCTTCCCCGGCCGGCTGCGCCCTTCCTTACAGGCTGGTACAAAGCATTGGCAAGCCCCTGGGGAGCAAAGGTCTTCTCCGCAAGGCTGGGGAAAAGGCGAGCCCGGGGAAGGGTGGGATGTATGGTAGTTGCCCATGCTGGAATTGTATCTCCGGGCCTCTGGGATCCTCAAGCGTCAATATAAAAGTTGGGCGCTTAACACGTGACAACTCTGCGCTTTGAGTATTACCCATGCTAGACATCTCTATTGTTCTGTTGCTTCTCAGTTTACAGATGTGGAAACTGGTGTTCGGAGAGGTTATGTGACTTAACGAAGATCACACACACTGCAATACAATTACAGTCATACAGTATAATCTTGGGGCGCCTGGGTGGCTCAGTCTGTTGAGCCTCAGACTCTTGATTTCGGCTGAGGTCATGATCTGCGGCTTGTGAGATTGAGCCCCATGTCCACCCCCCGCTGGGCGTGGAGCCTGCTTAAAATTCTCTCTCTCTCCCTCTGCTCCTCCACCCCTCTCTTTCTCCCTCTCTAAAAAGTAAAAATTAAAAAAAAAAAAAGTACAATATAATCTTAAATGATTTCTCTCTTTTTTTTAAGATTTTATTTAATGATTTCTCTTTTCAAGGAAGTGATTGAAATGCTTGATGGTTTTCTCCCCTTCCCACTTCTTACCAGCTATCAAGAGGTGAAGCCAGAATTTGAACCCCCTGAGTCCCATTCTAGATCCATCGTACCCGTTTGTGTGGAAGGAAATCCTCAGATGAAAAAAGCACAAACGCTATCTTTCCTGACTGCCTTTAAAAAAAAAAAAAATTCAGCTGGAAGAATTTTTTTAAATAGTTGTTTTTGTTTACAGAAGTGAGGACTCTGAGGATCAGAAAGAAGAAATAGTGTGGTCACCTTTTGCAATAAAATTGGATGAGGGAGGCCTGTGGGCTATGCCTCATAGCTGACCTGGAAATAAGTGGTTAAATTTTAAAGAAGCCTAAAGAGGTGTCTGAAAAGAGACACCTTCAGTGAGAGACTGAAACCAACAATAAAACATCTGACCCGATAAGAAAATGCTTTTTGTAAAAGTCTCCGTTCAGCAGTTTTTGAGAGGTTCTCTGAAAATGATTTCATACACTGTAATGGAGCAAATCCATGATGAAGTTATTTTTGAGCAACTAGGTAAATAAGCACTGGTTTCCCAGAGCTGTGTTGGCCTGCACATCCTTTGAAATGAGTTTCATAACCTTACAATATCCAGCTTTAGCAAGACCTTGCCTAATAATTCAGTTCAAGACGACTGCACGCATCAATCTCTCAGTAGGCGTTAATTTAATAGATGGGAATTGTCTGTGGGCTTATGCCAATTCTGAGCCATCAAACATTCCTGAAAGCCTCTATCCCAGCATCCCTACCAGAAACAGAGCAAATGGGGGTTGCCTTTAAATCGAGTACGTTACTGTTTTCAAAAGTATAACCCAAGGCTATTCCTAAGCTCTCTTGTTAATAATTCCTGAATAATGCTGTATAATTTTTAGATAAACTAGATGCATGCCCGCTTGCCATAGACAATAATTTTTTTTAAAGATTTTTATTTATTTATTTGAGAGAGAGAATGAGAGACAGAGAGCATGAGAGGGAGGAGGGTCAGAGGGAGAAGCAGACTCCCTGCCAAGCAGGGAGCCCGATGCAGGACTCGATCCCGGGACTCCAGGATCATGACCTGAGCTGAAGGCAGTCGCTTAACCAACTGAGCCACCCAGGCGCCCCATAGACAATAATTTAAGCATATCCGCCAAGCTATGGTGCCTTGGGCTCAGCTCTTGTTCTAGGACATGCTCTAAAAAGCAGAGTAACCAGTTGGGCCCATGCTGTCAAAAAGGCAGGTCCTTATCGATTATGACAAACCCAAATGACCGGCTATGATAACAGCTTCTTCAGAATTTGCAGGTCTCAGATTCTCTCAGACTTTGTGGTGGAGGATCCATCTGGTACTGGACAGAGACGTAGGGTAAATCCTAGGTGGCCCGTGGGGACCCCCGACCCAGCTCAAGGCAGGGCCCTCTTGCTAGTGAGAATCCACACCAGGCTCTTTAGTTACCAACACAACTTCTCAACCAAAGCCAGTAGTATTTAAGGCCCTGGGATCTCCTTTCAGTCAACAGCACAGGATATGGGCATTTCGCCCTCCCAGATCCCAAACTTGAATTATGTGGTGCAAATAACTTTCAAAAGAACAGCTAAGCTAGAGAGAGAGTTTAAAGTGGAGGTTTAAAATACCTTATATTATACTGATTCCAAAGACCAGAAATTGAGCACAAGCTTGTTTAAGCAGACCAGGAATGCACTGGCTCATGTGCAGAGAAGGGTAACTGTGGTACCTTACAGGATGGAAGGATCTGGGGCTGCTCTCCCCTATCTCTGTTATGCCGGTCTCTGCTTGGGCTTTGTTCTGGAGACTCTCCTTATGTGCTGGGAAAGCTGGCCAGAGGCAGCCCCAAATGAACCACCCCAAGAAAAAGAGAGTGTCTCTCTTCCAAGGTCATTATACAAGACCCTGGAAGGACTCTGACACGCCAGGCCAGCATCAGGCCACCCTGTGGCCAACAGTCTAGGTCTGATATCAGGAAAAGAGGTATGTGGGAAGAGAGAACATGCTACGAAGCCAGAGATAAAAGCCCCCTCAGTCCTCATGTATCTCACTTCTGTCCATCACTCCTATACCCCAAACCTATTATCATCATCATCATCATTTTGTTTTGTTTATATTTTATTTATTTATTTGGGTTGGGGGAGGGAGGGCGGAGGGGTAGGGGGAGGGACAAGCAGACTCTGCACTTAGCGTGGAGCCCAACATGGGGCTCCATCTCACAATCCTAAGATCATGACCTGAGCCGAAATCAAGAGTCAGATGCTTAATGGACTGAGCCACCCAGCCTCCCCCTTCATCGTCATTTTAAATCAGCAAATCAGATAGATGCGTTACACCTGGAGCCAATAGCCAGGAAAGTCAGCCCTTATGTCATCAGGCTAGAAGTCGGTTTTCTTGATGGGCTTTCCCTCTGGCATAATCCTCCAGCATAATGTCAATTTTGCGGCTGCACACCGTGCTCTCCCAACCCCCTCCAAACACACATATGCACATGCACTGAGCGGAGAGAGGAGTAAAATCAACAGTCTCTCGCAAGTCTTTGACATATAGGATGCGCAAGAATCCATCATCAGACCCATGATAGCAGGCAGAGAAATAGCAGTCGGGATACAGCAAGTGTCCCAGGCGACTGAGAGTATGGCAGAGAGAGGAGTAGTAGGAAGCTACAGATCATGTGCTGGGAAGAGGATTCTTAGCAGGTAACATCAAAACCCTGTGCCCCACCTGACTTGATTCTGCTTCCTTCCTCCTGGTCCACACAGGCTAAGAAGCACAGAGCTAACAAATCTTTCTTATTTCATCTAATCTAAGAAGTTATCATTTGTGGATGCACTGTTGTTTTATGCATTAATGTAAACACAGGGGGCTGCCATTTCTAATTATGCCACCGATTAATAAGACATAGTCTAATTTCCCAGAGGTTAAAAACATTTTCAGTGTGTTTTAGAATCGACAAAGATTCCTTCAGTGAGAGACAAAGCACCGTGGGTGCTGGCGGTGATCCTCTGGGTTCTCTGCCTTTGTATTCAGTAGTAGTGGTCCTGAGAGCTCTTAGATGAGGACATTGGAGCCCGGAGTGTTACCTATCAAAGCCATAACCCCTTTCATTTTTTTTTTTTTACTTGATGTGAACAATTGATGTTTTTTCAATTCCATGTAAAGCATAGGGAACAGCTTTGCTTTGGAAGATTTTGCTAATTTTATTGACCTGAATAAACCCAAGAAAATGGTCACTTCTAAATCAGTGCAGCTTAAGACCATTTTCTTAGCCCTCCTCTCCTTCTGACCCGAGCGCCCCACTAAGCTCTGCCCCACTAAGCTCTTTCCATATAGTCTGGTATTCATGAAAGCCACAAAGCTACACTGGATTATTCCAGTTTCCCACCAGAATACTTTCATGTGTATTTAGAAGTGAATGGGCATCCGCGTTTGCAACATACTCTCAAATAGTTCAAGAAAACAGAGAGGGAGGGAGGGAAGGAGGGGGAGAGAGAGAGACAGAGAGAGAGAGAGATGAAAATCATAAAGCAAATATGGTAAAATGTCCATAATTGGAGAATTTGGGTAAAGGAGAGTTCCTTGTGATGTTCTTGCGACATGTCTGTAAGTTTGAAATTGTATCTAAAAGTTACTCAAAAAAAATTAAAAGTTACTGAGAATAGAAACTAGGAGCATGAGAAGGAATTATCTCCCTGACATTATGATCTAACATTGTCTCCTCAGTTTTGATTGAAAATCTCTTATGAGAAAGGACAGTGACAAGAACCGAGGATTGGCGTGTCCATGGGGCTCCTTCATCTGTTGCAGCTCCTGGAGTTCTGGGCTAGGAGAACGTATGGACGTGCTCAACGGGGATGGTTTTCCCCAGTTTCCTCTCTGATTTGCCCCTTCCCTTCTTTGCTGTCCTTGCTCTTTGAATGCTCTAAGTGTACTGGGTTTTTGATCTCCTTCAAGTCCTTTTGAAAGTGAAAGGAATATAGTATGTAAACAGCCTCTGCCCCTGGTCCCACTGTGTCTTGTTTCCAGGAGATAAGCCACTTACCATTTCCCCGCGCTGCATAAAAGCCGCCAATGGCGTGGTTCTCGGATTGCTTCTTCCCGCTTCTGTCAGTTTCCTTCCTCCTCAGCCTTCTTTCTTCCCCTTGCTCTGCATTTTTCCTTCTTTCCTGCCTCCCCTTCTCTCCCCTTCTCCCTTTCCTTGGGTCTGTCCTTGCCTCACGTCACCTGCATTCCCTCCAAGACCTCTGTCCTTTCTGGAGCGACCACCGTCTCTGCTCTCCTTTGTCTCCTTCTCTCTCTCTCTCCATCCTCCTGCCCACCTTTTCTCTCTCCCCAGACAGTAAAGAGTTAGGGGTAGAGGAGAACAGAGAAGAGGAGTGAAGAAAGTAAGAAAAGAGATCAGGGAGATAGAACAACTAAGAAAAGAAAAAGGGGCAAAATATCAAAGGCTGGGGCTAGCAGAGAACCCAGTGATGGTTAGGGTAGTCTCCCACCCAACAGGACTCTCCTGTTCCGTGTTTGTGGGGGGAAGCAATCACTAACTCAGGACGGTGATGATCCAAAGGAAGGGAAGGGACGCCAAGGTCTGAGGTTGCTTCTGTACCTTTGTTCCCTGAGTTTTTACTACCAGCCACCCAGTTCCTGAAATTCACCATTCTCACAGTGGAACTAAGCCTGCTGTCCACTACTTTGGTCAACAGAATGCAGGTGACGTGAGGCAAGGACGGACCCAAGGAAAGGGGGAAGGGGAGAGAACAGGAGGCAGGAAAGAAGGAAAAATGCAGAGCAAGGGGAAGAAAGAAGGCAGAGGAGGAAGGAAACTGACAGAAGCAGGAAGATGCAATCTGAGAACAGAGCCATCGGCGGCTTTTATGCAGCTTAAATGTCCTAACTTCGGTCAAGCAGAGAAAACCTTTAGGCAGATGAAGGATATTGTTTTTCATTTTTGTTTCCTAAAACTGAATATTTACCAGGTTACCAAGAAAATGCATAAAGCAACAATAAGTAAAGTGCAACCACCAAACAAAAATGTACATTGGGGTTCAGCGAAATCAGTGTCTAGCCGTGGGCTGCTGACTGGTACAGCTTCCAGATCTGGGATGGATTCTTGGTTGAGGATCCAGATTCCAGTCTTCTTTTACTCCATGAACCTCTTAGCATTTAGGGTTAGATCTGTTTTCCTTAACAGGTTTTCTTCTCTTTCCTCAAAGGGACAAAACTTCAGGTCGAAAACTGCAGTCATATGCAGGGCTTAAGAAAATATTGGGCAGTTAAATAACTTACGTGGTTATCCCTCCCCTGCCCATTCCCAAAAGGGAACGCGAGGGCTGGATAATTATACATTGGCTTTTTGACCATCAACCCCCGCGGGATTTTTCTGTTCTCCAAGGGGAGTATTCATTTCTCAGCCGTCGCCTGGCCTGTTGGTGGACTGCTCGGGTTAGAAAGCTCCAGATGTTAGAAGGTTCTTTCCAACGTTACCAAAGAATCTGGAGTGAACATTCTTGTCTTCTGCTGAACTTAGAGCTACCCTTCGGAGAGACATGAAGCAAGACTAATGTCCTTTCATGTAACAGTCCTTCACGTGTTTGAAGATGGCTGTTACACTGCCACAGAGCCATCCTTTCATCAACCAAGAAAGGCTCCAGCTCCTCAAGTCATTCTGGGTTTCTAGAGCTTTATCCAGCTTGTCTGTGCCTTCTAGACAATGTAGTTCTTCAATATGCTTAAGTGCGTACCTGAAACCGAACACCATACCCCCAAAGGTGTGGGTGACATCCTGTCCAACCCAGAGGGACGCAGTTACTTCCCAGAAGACTCAGTGTTCCTTTTAACGCAAACTAAGGTTTTTGTACTGTTTTAAAAATCTGCATTCCACTGTTGTGCCCATACTAGGCTGGTGATCAACCAAAGTCTTCAGCTTTCATTATAAGACTTGATACCATTCTGAGCCTTTAAGTGCCCTTAGGCAATCAATTTTTTTTAAAAAAAAACTAAGAATGAGGTTTGCATTAATTCCTATTAAATGCATCTTGGGGCTTTAAGACAGTGTTCCGGTCCATGGAAGCTATGTTACTCTTGCTGACCCTCAGGGCCAGAGATCAGGAGCGGGAAAACAACATGGGGATAAATATTTATTTATTTTATATAAATATATATTTATTTTATATTTACAACATGTATTTATTTTTATATATGTATGTATATATATAAAGTATATTTTCTTTTTTGGTCAGATAGAAATTTTTAAAACACACAAGTAGCACATAAATAGATTCTCGCTGCAAATGATTTAATCAGAATATAAGAATATGCAGGAAAACGGGAAAGCCCATACTCCCACCCCTTCTCAGATGTGATCCCGGGAACCATATACCTTCTCTTTACATACATGCATATGTTTGTACGTATGTATGTATTTTTAATACAAATGAGATTGTAAATTACTGTTCGGTGACTTTTTTTTTCCACTTGGTGACCACAACAGAAGGTATAGACCTACCTCACGCTTTTGAACTATTGTATGGTATGACTATAGCATAATTCATTCCACCAACTCTTAGATGGTCATTCGTGCTGTGTCTCACTTGTTATAGACTTCACCGGAGATCCTTCACTTTTCTGTGCAATTCTATGTACACGTGCAAGTGTGTCTCCAGTAGAGATGTTTAAACCATGGGCATATGCATTTTAAAGGGTCTTGTTACCCCCGCTTTGTCTTCTGGAAAGGTGCACCAGGTTTGCATCCTCAGGAACCTGGGGTTTTATGCCAAGGAGTCTGTGCCAAAATCCTCTTCCTTTTATAAAGAACCATGCTTTCATTTAGCTTTGCAAATGTAGAAAGAGAACAAACAAAACAAAAAGCTTACTTCTCTTTCAGACCTCTTCCTTATTTTGAAGAATATGTGTGCTTGTGTTTGGATGTCTCTTCTTGACAGATGAGGGAAATCCCCAGATTAAAGCCTGTGAAGTGTCAGAGGGGGAACATTCAGGATCTCCACATCCCTGTGGAAGACATCACAGATGCCTGGGTGGGAGGGTGACCTCGCTGTGCCTTGATGTCCCCTCTGGGATAATGGCAAGTCTTTACAGGCTCCTGGGCTCAGGCCCAAGTGCCTTCTAGGCATGTCTCATCCTCCCAAGGAGATTAAGAACAGTAAAGCCAGCACAGCCCCCTTATCAGGAGTTTGGCTCCAGGGACCTGGCACTCTTGGGTGTGAGGCCCAGCGTGTTTATTTATCAGCAGTGACCTCGGCCAGCTTATTGAACTCTGCTGAGCCCACATTTCCTCCTCCGTGCAACAGAGGTAACACTATCTTATCCCCACCTCCGAGGGCACTCGTGGAGATTAAATGAGATACTGTGAGGGAACCAGTGAGCGAAGAGCGAGCTGCCGGTAAGTTAGCCCTTACTATTACTGATTGTTGTTGTTTACTACTACTACTACTAAACCTATATATATTTTTTCCGTTTTGGTCAGATATAAATTCTTGCTCCTTTCCATTAAGTCAGAGTCCTGAACGTGGTGCTCACAGGGATAAAGACACACGCCCTTACCCACCTGCAAGCTTCTGAAAGCCTAAGGTGACGCCAGTCACCCGCTCCTCGTATTCCTGAGGCAGCACGGTGAGCAGAGCCAGCCGGGGGTCCGAATCCGGCTCGACCACCCACATCTGCGTGACTCCAGTTGCTGCAAATCCAATCAGTTCCCGGGCCCGGGTTCCGCTTCGGTAACACGGAGCTGATAGCAGGACCTAGTTCACAGAGTTCATACCAGGGGACTCACTGAGCCAACACGTGTAAGCTTTAGAACGGTGCCTGGCACCCAGCAGGGGCTCCGACGGTGTCAGCTACGGTCCTTATTCTGTGGGGGACTGTTACGGAAGCTGGACTGGATCGCCCTATGGAAGAACCAAGCGGCACCCGCAGATCTTGGAGGAGGTTTATTTAACACCGGCAAGCTCAGAAGAGAGTGGTCTCCAAAGGTCTGAGCCCCAAGCACAAACAAAGGGGCAATATATACACTTCTACTTCCGCATACGTGGCACCTTTGGCGCGTGCGCGAAGCGGGGCGGGGAGAAGGACCCGGATTGGTTTGCGCGGGAAGCAGAGCAGGGAGAAGAACCCGGAAGAGCCCCGGGGCAAGGACTGGGACTCTCCCACTGGCTCCGTGCTCCATCTTAGGACACAGATTTTCCTTATCAGAGCCGGGCCGTACCCTTCCTCACCTCGTGTCAGCTCACCTTGGACATGCTTCACCTCAGGACCCTAGTACAGAGGCAGTTCTTTAGGTGGGAGGATGCCATGCTCCCGAAAGATTGTGACCCAGGCCGTGCTGGGTTCCTTCCCCTCAGCTCGGCTTGGGGCCAGTCCCACCATGGCTTTTGTGAATGCTTTGCGGCCCTTAGTAATGAGGCTCCGGGACAACACTCATGCGATTCCCTGCCAAGGACAGTTGAGAAAGCACCACTCCACGTGGTGCAAATTGGAGAGAACTCCAGCGACCTCCCAGTGATTTGTACAAATGAGACAGTGCTATCCAGCTTCCCAGAAGCTCCGGCCTTTTTTTCTGAAATTACAGGTGGGGCTGAAAGCACATCTAACAACTATGCTGGAGGGGCCAAGGCCATGCCCAGGAGCCAGAACCGGAAGGCAGGGCAGGGCGGCTCTCAGCTCCCCGTTCTTAAATGCCAGGGAGGAAATTGGCCAGAATGCTCCCCCATCCAAAATGGAAAGTTAAATTTAATAGTCCAGACTTCGGCGGTGACTAATCTCCGTTTTTCTTTTCCCCATTGCGCTGAGTCAGTCCCTGGTGGCCCGTTCATTTTAAGGGTTTGGATGTAGAAGGAAGGAGGGCTCTGGCAGTTTCTGGGCCTTGAAAGCATGGCACCCTAGTTTGTTCAGGTGTGGGTGAGGCCCCTCACCACCAGCTGTGCCCTTAGGCCCCTTGCTCTCTGTTCACTATTTCAAGGACTTCTTGATGCCCTAAGAATGTGACTGAGCCCTGAGCTCCCAGGTTCCGGCGCCACGCCACAGAGGCTTACGTGGGGCTACGGGGTAAAATAGAAATCTACCTCCCCAGCAAGGACTCGGGAAGGATCTGACTCCCAGAAGCCCTCATTTCTGTTCTCTTGTACTGCTGGGCTCTCAGCACCATACCTGAGGCAGACCAGAGAGGTAAAAACCCAATTATACATATCACTGAATTCAACAAGGGGTAAACACGCCAACTGTGAGGGCCACGTGCGAGAGCACTGCGCCCAGCTTGGGAGGACGATCCTCCACTCTGATACAACAGTCATAAGGTCAGGGCCTGTGCTTTATGGCCCTCTATGATCTTAGGGTGCCTAACATCACAAAGCAAGTTGAGACAGAGAAAGACAAGGAGCTAATATCCTCCCCAGTGCCAGGAACTGTTTTCTGTGCTTCACATCTACTATTTCATTGACCTCTCCTAATCATCCTAAAAGTATTGCTAATTTTAGCCTACTTCACATATGAGGTGATTAAGGTTCAGAGACAGTGAACTATTTGCCCAAAGTCACACAGATCGCAAGAGAGGGGGTCAAGATTTGAACTCAGGTTTGCAGGCTGCAAAACTGATCCATACCCCAGCAGGAAAGACACATTAAATTTGCCTAGGATCTTGAATCTTGTAACAGCCCTTCCCTCCCAACTCTATGCTGAGTTTAGACTTCTCTGGCACGATTATGGCTGCTATAATATATATATATATATATATATATATATATATATATAAAATATAAAGGCAACCCCAAGCCTCTCCACCCAACCCCATCCTGCCAGGGAAGGCTGACTCCCTCCAATGGGCCAGGACCCCAGCAGGCAAAACCATCTTGGTTCCAGTGAGGGGTGCGATTCAAACCCCGTCCCTCCCCTCCCAGCAGAGCCTCTCCCTGGTATCTACCCTACACAATTTAATCTCTGTAATTTACAGTCTGGTCTTGGGAGAGCTTAGAAATTTTTCCTTTAAAACAGTGGCTGGAACATGCCAAGAGCTGGAATGAGAATTCCACATGGGCTTCATGACTAGATCTGCTACACTCAAATCCATTACACTGAAATTACTATAAAATTCACACAATTCCAAATCTCCAGAAATGATGGTTTTATTTAGAATAAGTGAGCAAGGGATGATTTCATAGACCCCAATGCCAAAATACTAGCTCAGTGCTTCTCAAATGTTTTGTTTTCAGGACGTCTTTATACTCCAAAAGATTACTATTGAAGCCAAAGAGCTATTGTTCAGTCTAAGTTACATCTACCAATATTTACAATTTTAGAAAGGAAAATGCACAAAATTCAAAATATTTATTCATTGGACAAGAATAAACCTAATACATTTATGTTAACCTAAATAACATGTTTTTAGGGAAAATAACTATATTTTCCAAAATCAAAAATATTAGCAAGAGTGGCATCGTTTGGGCGCCTGGGTGGCTCAGTTGGTTAAGCGACTGCCTTCGGCTCAGGTCATGATCCTGGAGTTCCTGGATTGAGTCCTGCATCCGGGCTCCCTGCTCAGCAGGGAGTCTGCTTCTCCCTCTGACCCTCCCCCCTCTCATGTGCTCTCTCTCATTCTCTCTCTCTCAAATAAATAAATAAAGTCTTTAAAAAAAAAAAGAGTGGCATCATTTTACATTCTTACAAATCACCTTAATTTCTGACTTAACAGAAGACAGATGAATACTCATATCTGATTCTGCATTCAGTCTGTCCTGATCGCAAACATCATGCGGCCCCCGAAAGGCCCCTGGAAAGGTGAGAGAAAGAGAGGGAGAAAGGCGAAGAATAGCCTATGACCAGTCTGAAACTTGGGAATCCCTTGGTAGGGTCTTAGGGACCACCCACCCTCTCAAGGAGTCCCTGGACCACACTTTGGGAACCGCTGTCTAAGCTTAAAAGGTGATTTTTTTCTTTGGACTGTCTCTCCATTCCAAGCAATATCTAAGGGGCTGTAGTCTTGATATAGGAAGTTGGTGGGAGTGGGGGTCAATTTCAGGGGAGTGATGGCCCAGCTATTGGTTTGAGGAGGAAAACCTTGGAGACACGTGTGGACACATTCAAATGGTGTGGCAGCCCGGCTGGGCTACCCAGAAGGACCATCCACAGGTGTCCGGCTGGGACGATGCATCTTAAGTCCCAAGTAGGGCCAGGAAGAAGAGGCAGGCTGGTAACCCGAGCTCTGCTGCCAGAGCCCAGGCGATGTCTGAATTGGGGGGCTGGGAGAGCGCAGGGGAAGAGGTGGAGGGTGAGGGGTCCTGCTCGGGTGTGGGGCCAGGACGGCATGTGAGCCACAGCCTGAAACGCAGCAGCTCTTCAGAGAGCAGCTCTGCCAATCATAACAATGACAACAAAAAGAATATACAGCCAATAACATAGAACTACCATTTACTGAGCACTTGGAGCCAGGCAGTGTGCCAAGCACTTGACAGAAATCCTTTCATTCTCTCACAACCAACCCTTTGAGGTAACTATTAACCATAATCCCTTTTCTATGGACAAGCAAAGCAAGGCCGAAGCGATTAGAGTTATCAAGGTTGCACAGCTCCCTGTGGCGGCTGAGCCAAAATTTGAATTCAGGTCTACCAGACCAAAAACTCTCTGCCAGCTCCCAGCCACACCAAGCGGGCAAACTCCTGATGGAGAAAAACCCAAGTTTGAGGGCAGGAAGCCTGAATGTTACTGCTTCCCATGGGATGAAGCATGGGGACAGAGTCGACCCCCTTTGCAGCTCCAAGCATCCTCTCGGGGGCTTCGGAGCTGAACTGTATGGGGGTCATCAGACACTGAGGACAGTGAGGAGCCAAGGTGACAGCTCTGGGTGTACGGCCCCTGGCTTTCAGGAGCCCCCCAGTGACCCTCCTCACCCGACTCTGCCCCCGCCAGCCCCCTTACCATCGTTTGCCACCAGCGGGGCAAGTGTGGGAATTGGCACGCCCCCCACCCCAAGCCTCCTCCCTGAAGGTCTATAAGAACTATACCCCTTGAAAGCCTTGCCTTGGGGTCCTTCAGAGCCCCATTCCCCAGCAGACCGCCTGGCACAAAGCCACCTCCACAGCCCGCCCCTTCTGAGCTCAGGCTCCCAGAGGTGCAAACTTCTCATAAACAAGCGCTAGGAGCCATTCCCTGAAAAAATAAACAGGGAGATGGTGTGAGAATTCTCTTCCAAGGCATCCTCCCCTCTCCCTAACCAGAGGCTCCAGGGAGTTCAGCTTTGCACGAACTTTTAATTTGCGTGCAGACAAGCACAAAAGGCCCAACCGGATATACCTGTTATTTCCCAATGACCTGAGAGTCCGAAGTTTATGTTAAGCCTTGGGTTATGGCTCAGCTTGCACGCAAGGCTCCAGGACTCCTGCAGGCAACTGAGAGGTGGCGGTGGGGAGGACAGAGGAGCAGCACTGAAGTGACAGCACATAATTTAATTCCCCCTAAGCTTTCCAAGCATGCAGACTGTTCCTTTTTTGTCAGCCTATAACCTAAGTGATTTGTTCTACTCAGGCAAGAAATGTCTAATTTAAACCATATTGCAGCTAAGCCTTAGTAAAGAGAGTTCCCTGCAGCTTGGAGTGTGTGTGGTTAGGCTGCATGGCAGCCGAGGCGAAGCAGGCTCCCCACAGCCCCTGGGTTTCCTACCCAGGTCCTGACTGGCAAAACAGGCATTCTTGGGCTCTCATCACCACGCTCACTCGGCCTTCTTGTGCTTCATCCCTCGTGAATGGGTTTAATTTTAGTAAGAATGTTTCTAGGAAAGCGTGGGCTCATCGTGCCCTGTGTCCCGGTTAGAGTTCCACGTGAGCCCCCAGTGGCTGTGGGACTCCAGGCAAACCTCTTAAACTCCAGCCATCATTTTTCTTCCCTGAAACATAGCCAGGAGCGGTGCAGATGAGACATTCTAGTGGCAAGTAACCTGGTTTACTTGTTTAGGAGGGAAGAAATCTGTGCCCCAAACCTGGCTTTGCCCCTAACCTGCCAGGGATCTGAGACAAGAAATTTTCTCTGGGCATCAATTTCCTCATCTGTAAAGTAAGTGACTTGGATGAGGTGGTCTTTAAAGTTCTTTCAGCTCTAAAAGATTACATATGCCCTAAATCGCTTCCAGTTTGACAAAATAATAATAGTAGTAGCTATTATTACTATAACATTATTATTATTATTATTATTATTATTATTATTATTATTATCTGCGAGTCCCTTCTATAATTCCAAAGAATTCACTAGCCAGGGAAATCTTCTTTTAAAGTTTTCAAAAACTACTTTTATATGCCTTACTTCCACGAAACAAGGAGGATATTAGCCCCCGACCCCTCTATGGCGAGATCTGATGTGAAAGTTCTAGTCCAACTCCTTCCTGTCAAATTATTGAATTTCCCCTGTAAGCTTGCCAGATGGCTAAAAATGGTCTCTAAACACAGCCGACATTTCAAGGCTGTTCCCTCAGCTAAAAATGCCCCCTCCCTTTCTCTGCTGTGAAAAGCCTCATTCCCCTTTTGCTCTCCTCCCCATTATGGAAGGAATTGTTTTCTCCTCTGAATCCCTTGAGCACTTTGCACTATTATTCCATTGACTTCATTCTATCATGTTATTTTTGGTTTCATATCCAATCTATCTCTGCTTAACTAGACCCTCAGGACCTGGGGAGAGGGGACCGGGTCGTCTGTACAGCTCAGCCTCGCTGCTCCCCTCCTTCCTCCTCCCTCCCCCAGCACCTGGTATATATTCCGTGATCGTAAAAGAATTAAACTGTTGAGCCCTGTGGATTTTATCACAATGGGATAAGAATGCTCCAAGGGTTAGAAGTTCACAAGCCTGGGCTGAGCAGCCCTGATTCCCCACCACTGATTAGGCTGGTGAACCGAAGGAGGCTGTGGGCTTGGGGGGCTGGTTGGGATCCCAGGAGCATGTGTTGTGGGGCCCAGGAGAGAGCTGGCTTTTTAGTGGCGGGCAAAAGTTGGTCTGGCCTCACTTGATAGGAGGGGCTGCCTATTGCCTCTCTTTAGCCAGCTTTAGAACCAGCTGGTCGACCCTCCTGTCAGAATGTTTTGTAAATAGCACCCAACTTGGATTACATGGGAGCTTTTCTGAAATTTGAAGAATAATTGCTATTCAGTTTTACTTGCCCCAGGCTTTTCTTTTTTCCTGCATATGGTAACTCTCTTAGGAATGTGTCCATTTGCCCCAGTCTTTCTCCAAGGTGGACCCTTGCATGCATTGATACCTTCCTTGCCTTTAGTGTAATCATGTCTGGAGGCTTCAAGACCTGTGGGGTCTTCTCATTTTAAAATAAGCAAGGACTTAGGGCGCCTGGGTGGCTCAGATGGTTAAGCGTCTGCCTTCGGCTCAGGTCATGATCCCAGCGTCCTGGGATCGAGTCCCGCATCGGGCTCCCTGCTCCTTGGGAGCCTGCTTCTCCCTCTGCCTCTCTCTCTCTCTCTGTCTCTCATGAATAAATAAATAAAAATCTTCAAAAAACAAACAAACAAAAAATAATAAAAAATAAAATAAAATAAGCAAGGACTTAAAAAAATTTTTTTTCTAAATGAACAAGGATTTGAAGTAAACCTAATTAAGAAAAGCTTAGACGAAGTGCTTTTAAACACCATGGTAGAGAGATAAGGAAGAGCTGTGCTACTGGAAAGGTGATTTTACATTCAGCAAAGCTTTTTTACAATGAAAATGAACAAACAGAAAAATTTTGTAATGAAGAGTGGCAACCCCCCAGAAAGTTCTGAAATCTGCCCTTGATTGTTGCCCTCTCGTGGGAGAAGGAATCATGGGTGCTGCAAACTTCGAACAATTTCTTCAGAAAAGGATCCATTTAATTGAAAAGCTGAATGTCTCGGTAAAAATAGTCTAAGTATTGAAAGAATTAAGAGCTAAAATAATTGTGTCCTTGGAGGTACATTTTCCTTAAAATATGTGAATTATCTTACCAAAGACATCTGAAGAAGGATCTGTGTGGTTGTTGCATGCAGGTCACTAAGGGCAAAGGAAATTGGGGATTTCATTTCCCCTGGGCTGAAGAAAAGCCAGAGGAGGAATAGAGGTCATTTCTGGTGATGGGGAGAGCACTGGGTTGGGAATTCAACGGATGGTAGGTTAGCGTCCTTTTGCTTTAATAATTGGGATAAACATGACAGATACAACTTTACAAAACATTCCCAGATAGTGAGAGAGCCAGGGAAGGCTGAGACAATTTACATGAATGCTTGGGAAGCAAAGCAGCTAAAACCTGTTTGCTAGCAAAGGGCAGATGGGGGAGCAACATTCCAGAAATGGAGGGGAAATGAATGAAATCTCAGGTCCCAGAGGGGAGAAGCAAGGCCTGGAATGCCAGCTGAGAAGAAAAGGAAGGGTCGGGGGTTTTATTTTTTAAGAAGATGTCTCAGCAGTGAGAGTGAAGGTGGCGCAGGTGGCTTTCAAGGATGAGGAGGGGGGTGAGACAGGTAGCTGTGGCCTGTGGCGGATAGGCAGGGGGACCTGGGAGAGGAAAGAGGGCTCCTGAACAGCATCTGGCAGCTTGGGTGGAAGGACTGGCGGCCTTGAGGTCCATAGACCGAGTAGAGAAATGGAAGGGCAACAGGAATGACTTTGGGCGGGGGGGGGGGGGGGGGGGGCAGCAGGGTGGGGAGGGGGTTCTCCTTTCTGAATCTGAGGAGGGGACTTCACGCTGAGGAGAGCCACGCAGGAGGGACGGGAAAGCCACCAGCAATGCCAGGAAGGCGTGTGGTATCGGACCTGACCTCCAGCCACAATTTCTGCAAAGATGGTGACACCACAAGCCTGTGTCCCTTCACCTCTGCCCTAAAAGTGCCATTAGCTGAATGTCTGTTTTATCAACACTATGTGAAATTGGCTTTATTTGTGGAATTCTGCTAGACAACTTGCAGTCATGGGAGGGCACATGTGACCCAAGGAGAAGCAGGCCCTTCTCTGAGGCCCCAGGACCCTGGAGGCAATTCTTTGGGTTTCAAAACTTTTCTTGGAGATTTTGAGAATAGTGAAATGGGAGAGAGTGTTTACTTTAGAGTAATGTCAGGGAGCAAGAATTCCTGTCCCCTCCAAGGCTCTTCTGGCTGGACTAAGAATCAAGTTGACATGAGACAGATTTATAGGAGAAAATTAAATTTCATAGTGTACTAATGGGGAATCCACACAGACGTGGAAATTTCAAAGACGGAAAGGCAAAATGAGATATCTATGTCCTCCTGATCGAAGGAGAAGGGGTAGGAGTCTGGGACTTTGAAGGGAAGAAATGCAATTCATAGGGCAGTAAGAAAAAGAGCAGATGTTTGGTTATTAGATGTTTGCCCTGCTCTACAGATGGGTCATTCAGATAAAATTTATCTCTGGTAATAACCATTCTTATGGGAAAGATTTCCAATTTAGATTCCTCTGTGTAGTTAAAGGAGGGGCAAAGAGTTTCTCTCAACCCACAGGGTCTCAATTGCTTTCAGCTCAAGATCATCTTCAGGCCAAAGTGGCCCATCTTGGGGAGGCCTGTCTTTGGCCCCTTCAGTTCCATCATCTGAAACTTCCTGAAGTTTCACACATTAAAACTTGAGATGGTAGATTGTTTTGTCTCACTGAACCACTCTCCTTGGTCTAGACAATAGGTCAGTTTAGTTAAACTCACCTCAGGAGGTGGTGATGCAGGTATGCTCTCCAAGTTTGCCTGTGGTCCGAGTAATCAGGTATTAAAGAAGAGGCCTATCTATGGAAACAAAAGAAAAGCAGTGGCTAATGATTAGATCAAGTTATACACCAGTCTCTGAGTTCTGAGGGTAGCCGGTTGAGAAGACTTCTAGGTGTCAGCCTCTTTAGATAGAGTGAGGGCAGGCCGTGGCAATCGGACAGATTTTCTTGGTTTGTCGCTAAATGTCTCTGGTGATCCTTTGAGTGGCCATAGAGCAAGAGGCACAAAGATCATCTACACATGAGCTACTGTGGCGATTTCTCTGAAATTTACATCACATTGTTTATATTAAGTTTGCAAGCCCTAAAAAAGGGAAGTTTTAGTTCTCAAATGATTCCAACTCAGAAAGATCGGAGAACATTCAAAAATGTTAGTTTGGAGAGCTGGAGCCAGGCTTTGGAGGACACTAGAAGAAATCAGGATTTAGTTCAGCGTATAATGAATAGTTGTTAAAATCTAGTATTTACAAAGGTGTGTTATGGAAACATATTCTCTCTATAATCACCCTCATTTTTACCGAAGTTAGCCAAATTAACACTAATTTATTTGCAAAATAAGTCTCATTTCAAAACAAAACAAAAACAACCCCCCCCCCAACTTGATCTGATTATTTACATAAATGCAGCAATAGTGGTTGACCATATAGGCTTTTTAAACTCTGCTTTGCTGGAACTTTTCATAAGGAATCCCTAGAATGAACTTTTAATAACCTCTTGAGGTCAGAAGCCAAGCCAAATACTTGCCATCTGATTTCATCTGCAATACTTATAGATTTGGGTGAATTCCTCTCTTCTCAAGGTTCCAAAATATCCTGAGCTCCCTGCACCTATCAGGCAGTGACCTTCTTTACTCACCTGGTAAGCCTGCTGGGAACTCTGTAAGCAAGGCACCATGCTGATATTTCCAAGGGGCCTTATCGGCTCCATAAAGTCAACCTTAGTTCCTTAAAGCTGTCTGTTTATATCTGAGACTATGCGTGTCTCTCTCAAATATGACATTGCTGCCAAAGCCTTGGTGACATAACCAAGATTTCCAATTGTGTCCTGTCATAGAGAGAACAGATTCTTTATTGAACTTAGGCAAATAAATACATTGACGTAAAAATAAAAGACTACTCATTGAGAGTTTCTGAATTCTGGCGGGTAGGGAGAAAAGATAAACGTTTCAATTTAGTCACGAAGGTATATTTTATCAAATTGCTGTCAGTTAGCCTAAGAGAAAAAGTTTTCTTCAATCTGGAAAAAAAAACAGTATTTTTTTAAAGGCAGCAATGTTTCAAACAAAAAGTCATAAAAATTATAATTATCCTCCTTAGTTTATTCAGGTCCCATGTGATTATTAACTCTTGTTCTGCTTGAATCCAGTTTTTTCACTAGTTCTGGATTTTTTTTTTTTTTTTTTACCTAGTTCAGTTTTATGGTCTTGAGGTTATCAGAAACCTGTACTCAGAGTTCTTTCCATGCACCTCCCTGAAGATAAAGCACTTTTGCAAGAAGCTTTTATAAAAAGCATCTGAGTAAAAGTATAACTGTTGGGAAATAATAAAAGACTTAAAAATGGCCACAGTTAAAGATCTGATTAGAGTTCATCACAATGCAATTGACAAGGAAATTTGGTTAGTTTTATGACCCACAACAGGTCAAGATAATAACATACCAGGACATCAGATTTCTAGGCATTTACATAGTTTTTAGAACACTGATTTAAAACACACACACAGACTGATTTTAATAACATATCTACATAAATGTCATCTAAGTGGCTTTACTATCACTTACTAGACAATGCTTCCCATGTAATTTAACACACCAAATAAACCTAATTATCTTAATTTCTCAAAAACTTGTTTTTTTGTTTTTTAATATTTTACTTATTTGACAGAGAGAGAGATAGCAAGAGCAGGAACACAAGCAGGGGGAGTGGGAGAGGGAGAAGCAGGCTTCCTGTGGAGCAGGGAGCCCGATGTGGGACTCGATCCCGGGAGTCCGGGATCATGACCTGAGCCGAAGGCAGACGCTCAACAACTGAGCCACCCAGGCGCCCCTCAAAAACTTGTTTTTAAAGAGTTCCAGGGGCCCCCTGGAAAGGTTCAGTTAGATTGTGGTCAAAACCTTCTTTCAGAATTTGATTTTTGGAAATATGTCAAAAAATATCCATCAAAATTGATTAAATACGATCACAAATCCCTATGAAACAATATCAAGTGATCCATGTAAACAAAAATAAGAGATTTCAAACAGGTTACATAGCTGTGAACAAAATTTAGCTCTTTTAATAAATACTAAGACTCGGTTTTCTTAAGTAATCAAAGAGCTGATAAATTTAGGAGATTAGTTTGGCAATACAGATCATTGCTTTTTAGGCAGATAACTTAAAAAGATAAAGAAAACTTTTGTTTACAGTTTCTCTTTAAGCGCAGACCCATAGTTTAAGGAAATTCTGTCCTTTTCACAGAGAGAAAACAAAATTTTAATTTTGCCTCAGTGTTTATTTACTTCAATTTATCTTAATCTTACCCAGTACTGACCATGCACAAAAGTTTTTTCCAAAGATTCTTTTTCCATAAACCTTCTGCAACTTTCTTTTTTACATTCAGATTTTGTCCTATGTTTTCCCTCTTTAAACAACTAGTCTCACTTTAGGACAAAATTATTTTCTTTTCCTTCAACAAAGATGGGTTGTTGTTTTTTTTTCTTACCGAAAACACGTATCTTACCTTCCTTGTATACAGAATTATCTCCCTTAACTCCAGTAGTCTTAATTACATTTATCAGAATTCTTCATGCTTAGAAACCTTAATTTTTAGTGAAAACCAAATAGTAAGAAATTGTGCATTGTCTCCTCTACCAGAATTTTTCAGATTGGCAAATTTATTAATATATTTCATAAATTTCAAGAACATGCACTTTTTCATAATATAATCTGTTGATAAAGCATAAAACATGTTTACAAACAGACCCAAATTTATCTTGAGTTTCTCTGTAATAAGACAAAAGTAGGTAAGTTATTTTCAGTATTTAATGTTTATTATTTGATCTCATTTGAAATGATCAGGATAATCAATGAATTTAAATTTACTCTCCATTTAACTTAGCAACATTTTAAAGTTACCAAAGATTTCAGAAGCTATTTTAGAGTTTGCCTACAAACTTTTTTATCTTACTGACACCTACTTAATTCACTGGCTCCTAACAATTATGCTTAGACTACCCACAAAACTTCATGAGGCATTAGACAGAGTCAGCCATTATTCTAAGGGTTTTTTTTCTTGACAAATTTGGCAAGAGAGTTAACATGTACTTCTCTGACTTTTAGTAAACACAAGCAGAATGAAAGTTTTATATTTAATGCTGATAATTCTAAAGATATGTCTGTCTTAATTAAACCAGCAACCTTAAATTAGCTTTCGTTTCAGACATTTTCCCAAATCACATGAACTCGGAAAACACTTGGGTTAGTTTCTAGCTTTCTGAGTTTTAGAATGCCCAATCCTTACAAGTGTTTGCCTTCAAACCAGCTAAAGTAGACCTCTTTTACAAATTAATTTTAGCAGTACCATCCGGAGATAGAGAAAATATTTCACATTTACAATATACAACACACAAAAATACAAAGACAAGATGCAAACAAAATCTTTTACAGCTTTTGCTCTTTTACTAATATTTGTGGAGAGGTCATTATAGGCCCAGTTTCCAAATATTTCCCTCACCCCGTGAAAAACTCCTCCCTGAAGTTTGCATTTCAAAGACTGGCTCTTAGGTTCTAGAGAAGGAAGGTGGAGGGAGGTAGTTTACATCACAAAGACAGAAAGTATCCAAGTTTTTTTTTCCAAAGTGGATATTGGGAGCATATCTGCCTATCCTCAGATGTGCTAGTTTGGACATTAGAGCCTTTTGAGCAGTTTGGATTTTAAAAGGGCCTCTTCCCCACACCCCCGCCCCCTTCTTTCCTTCAATCTCAGGAGACTGTGGGCTGTGTTTATATTTCAAAGACATGATAAGATTTATAATTTCAAGGGACAGAGAAAGAATGTAAAAAAAAATTTTTTCCCCCTAGAGTTTCAGGATAATTGCTATTTAAAATTTACTTTTTTTTTTTTTTTAAGTACAGGACAATTTTGTTTCAGTATCCTGATATTTTATAACATCCACAAACACTTTGAGAAGACTAGGTGAGTTTTGGAGATTGGTAAAGATAGGTGGGCTTTGACTTGTTTCTAAATCGCATTTCGGTTTTGTAGAGATTTGTTTTTGTTTTTGTTTTTTTTAAAGATTTTATTTATTTATTTATTTATTTGAGAGAGAGAGAATGAGCGAGAGCAAGCACATGAGAAGGGGGAGGGTCAGAGGGAGAAGCAGACTCCCTGCTGAGCAGAGAGCCTGATGTGGGACTCGATCCCGGGACTCCAGGATCATGACCTGAGCCGAAGGCAGTCGCTTAACCAACTGAGCCACCCAGGCGCCCGGGTTTTGTAGAGATTTGTAAAATAAAGACAGTTGCCCCTAAGTCCCCAAAGATCAAAAAATTACAGCCTGAATATCAAAGGACTGGCCCACCTTTTATTTTTTTATTATTTTTAAAATTTTTTTAAAGATTTTATTTATTTATTTGACGGAGAGAGACACAGAGAGAGAAGGAACACAAGCAGGGGGAGCGGGAGAGGGAGAACAGGCCCCCCGCTGAGCAGGGAGCCTGATGTGGGCCTCGATCCCAGGACCCTGGGATCATGACCTGAGCTGAAGGCAGATGCTTAACGACTGAGCCACCCAGACGCCCCTTGGCCCACCTTTTAAGCTACATTTGCTTCTTTTATCAGGGAGATTTTTAACTAAAATGGGAACCAAAAGATTTTTGCCTATATAGTCAATATAAAGCATTTTAATAAAAGCCTTTTTCCTGGGTATGCAACTAACCTTGACTTCTGTTAGCCCTGATTATTAGTCTTTTGCAGATCATTTGTAGGAGGGCCTCTGAGAAATTCTGGTCGTTTGTTTCCTCTGTGAAGGGAAGGTTGTGTAAATATAGTCAAATATTCTTTGTAATTTCTCTCTAAATTTGGTAGTATCTTCTAGATACTAGAGGTAAAAGGGCTTCACGGTTTAAAAAATCTGCTGCTGTCCAGGAGACATGAATTCTTTTGTGATAAGCAGTCTAGGATACACCAGCAAAGCACACTGTGTAGGAAGGCCTGAAGCAGGCAGAGGCTGATGATGGAGCCCTGGGAGGTAGGAACAAAGGGAGCTTTATAGCCAGTCTCAAGGGCTTTTGTTAAATTCCTTTTCTGGCTTTCAGCACTTACAGGAGCAACCTTTATACTTAGAACCTAGAGATTAGGCCAGAGTGCTCTCCGTAAATCTTATAGGGAAAGGGAAGTTAAAATAGGCACATGTGCCTGGATTTTAAGAAGGGGAGTTTACGTTGGATATGGACATTTATTTTTAAGTCTTAAGTCTAATTTCTGTTTGTTTGTTTGTTTTTTTTGTCAAAGGAGTCCCTAAGACTAGTCATTATACTAATAAGACAGTTGGAGCTCTTCATTTTATATATTTATATATATATATATATATAAATTTATATATATAATTTAACTTATATATTTATTTTATTACATATTTAATTTACATATTATAATAATTTTATAAATAAATTGTATATTTATATATATTCCATATCTATATAATATATATATAACTTAAATATAACCAATTTAAAGGATCCATTTTCTGGTCATTGGTGAGTAGCATCTATTAACAGCAACCCTAAACAATAAGCCTAATGGCTTAACTGAGGATGCAAGAGGTGTCCAGAGAGGGCATAGAGGATGCAGGCCCCATGATCCAAAAGTTTACTCCTGAAAGTAGTCTAAGAAAGCAAAAGCTTTCACTGCAGAGGTGGTAAGGATGGTGTAGTAAAAACAGTGTCTCCAGTCTCCCCCCAGATGGTGAGCTGCCTCCAGCCACAGACCTGCTAATCTGTGACATTGAGCAGGCACTACTAAAATGGGACTTTCCAGCACTAACAAGCAACAAAGGTTGAGATGATGAAGGTTCCTATAGGCTGCCGCCTCTCTTGACAAGCTCCATGGCTGGACAGAGAGAGAGAGAGACTTAGGTCCCTAGTCTATTTGACTGGCCACCAAGGTGTAGCCCTGTTAGTGCATTCTCTGGATGGTGGAGACCAAAGAGAATGTTCTCACTGGTCACAAAGCCAAGCTCTTAGGACATAAACCAAGACAAAAGGAAGTCTTATCCAGTATACACACATTAACAGCTTTTCTAAGCCTTGGGTCTCCTGGAGCCAAACTAACACCTAGGAGGGATGTGCCACAGAGTGGGGGGTTTTGTGATGTTTTCCAGTGTACCTCATTGCATGGGTGTTTTGTTGATGGGTGACCTTGTGTCGATCTAACCTATTCCACGATCAACTGATCCTAACACAGGAGTCCGCTTGAGGTGCCAAGTGCTCTAATGGTGTTTAAATGCTCAACCCATGCCCACCATTTTGTGGCTTTGGCTAAGATGTCCCTTAGCAACAGACTTTACCTCACGTGCCCATCGGCCCACAGCAAAGTTCGTATGACAAATAATGTAAAAGAGACAGGCAAAGGAAAACAAAGACAATCTCTGGGAGGAAACGGATCAGCAGCCAAAGAGTATTCTATCGAATTTAACCGAAGAGTCACTTAGCCCAAGGAACTAGTTTTGCAAACATTTGCTCCTGCTAATCTAAATTTGGGAAGAGAGGAAAAGGACTCTGATCTCATCATTCTCACTTCGTCAGACTCTGCACATAGAGATTCCGGGAGGCTGACACGGTAAGAACTCTTGCCTTCCGTCAGCTGTGTGTCCCATGTGCCGAGATCTCTCAGCGGCAGCAGTGTCGGGGGCAACGAGGTCCTGATCTTTTATAACATCCACAAACATTTTGAGAAGAATAGGTGAGTTTTGGAGATTGGTAAGGATAGGTGAGCTTTGACTTGTTTCTAAATTGTTAAAGCATCCTGCTGACTATGCCAACTGTCAGGGAGCAAGAAATCCTGTCCCCGTGAAGGTCCTTCTAGCTGGACTAAGAATCACGTTGATGTGAGACAGATTAACAGGAGAAAACCAAATTTCATAGTGTACTAACGGGGAATCCACACAGACGTGGAAATTCCAATGACAGTCAAGCAAAATGAAAGTATCTATATCCTCCTGAACTGAGGAGAAGAGGTTGGGGTCTGGGACTTCAAAGGGAAAAAATGCAATTCACAGGGCAGTAAGAAAAAGAGCAGATGTTTGGTGATTAGATGTTTGCCCTGCTCTACAGATGGGTCATTCAGATAAAATTTATCTCTGGTAATAACCATTCTTCTGGGAAAGATTTCCAATTTAGATTCCTCTGTGTAGTTAAGGGAGGGGCAAAAAGTTTCTCTGGAACTCACAAGGTCTCAACTGCTTTCAGCTCAAAATAACCTTCATGCGAAAGTGACCCGCCCCTAGAGTAATAATAGCACCAACCACTGCTTTGGTGCCCAGTGGGCTTAAATCTACTGGGATAATTAGCCTAGAAAATTCATGAGTCAAGATGTCCACACAGTGGGCCCCACAAAGTCTGAAGAGGAGGGACAGATAAAGCCAGAAAGCCAGTAGACTAAGTGTGTGTACATGCAGAAATGTTCATCACTGTGGCTATTTGGGGGAAAAAACAATTTATACATATATAAATGTATTGTTTTTTCTACGTATTTAGTCCAAATGTTTGTTAAGATATCTGAAAACAACTCCAGACCAACCCCCACCCCATCTTACTTTTACCCAACAGGCAGTGTTACAGAGATATCCAAATGCTCTGAGAGGAAGATCTTAAATATACAAGGATTTCCTAATTTTTTTCTTTTCTTTTTTTTTTTTTTAAGATTTTATTCATTTATTTGAGAGAGAGAGAGAGTGTGCATGAGAGAGTACAAGCATGGGGAGGGGCAGAAGAAGAAGGAGAAGCAGGCTCCCCATCAAGCAGGGAGCCCGATGCAGGGCTCGATCCCAGGACCCTGGGATCATGACCTGAGCTGAAGGTAGACGCTTAACCGACTGAGCCACCCAGGCGCCCCAAGGATTTCCTAATTTATCACCACATGCATGATGTAAATAATCACCCACAGCGCTGAGTTGGGTAATGTCCTTTTAACTCTAAATTATAAGTTAATCCAGGACAGGGGTGTTAGATTTCAGACATTAGTTGCAGCAAATTGTAGAAGAAAGGCAGGATGCTATGATTCATGACCTAGAAAGAGGAGCAACAGCTTCTAATTTCCACTCATCCTTGGTGTCATGTGATATGTTTCAGAAACTCACTTAAAATTGAGAAAATAAGCTATTCCTAATTATGCTTAAGGAAATAGTTCATTTATGACTCTAAGAAGATTAGAGAATCTTTAGTGTGTTTGTTTAGAAACTATGCCAAAATTTTCTTCAGAGGCATAAACCTGGTTTTCCCTTTCTCTTAAAAAAAAAACCAAAAACCCAAAACCTTTAGTAAAGCCACATGTGTATATATATTTAAAGATTTACTTATTTTAGAGAGAGAGAGTGAGAGAGAGCGTGTGAGCATGCGCAGGGTGGGGTGGAGGGCCAGAGGGAGAGGGAGAGAGAGAATATTAAGCAGACTCCACAGCCAGCTTGGAGCCTGACGTGGGGCTCAATCTCACAACCCTGAGATTATGACCTGAGCCAAAATCAAGAGTTGGACATTCAACGGACTGAACCACCCAGGTGCCCCAAGCCAAACATATTTAAAAAAATAAAAAAATAAAAAGGCTATCACATGCAATTACTCCATTCAGAGATCTTGGCAATGAACTCACGTCTGCTCTGAGTGGAGATTTTTGACTTTATGGCACATGACTTTGGAACAGAGACTTTGTTTATTTCATTCACCATCCTCTTCCCTTAGTGCTTGGCACATAGTAGGCATTCAATAAATGTGTACTGAGTGAGTGGATAAATGATATGACATTAATCTGTATTTATTTCCTTTTGAGCTGTCTTTGTCAATTTTTGGTATTGATTTTTTGTGCCCATTACCAAGAAGGAGAAAGGGGTGGGGGAAGAAGGAGATGGGTTTCATAGGCCAAGGATGAGCCCTGGGGTGCTCCAATTGTTCAGAGTTCACATGGAGGGAGAGGTGCCTGCAAAAAAACCTGAGCAGGAGAAGCCTGTAAGTTAGAAAAGAAACCAGCAGAGTGTATTATCATAGGATTTGGGATGGTTGGGTGTTTTCAGGAGAGTGGTTGGTGGTAGACGCTGCCTCTGCCGCTGGGGCTCAATCAAGACAAGGACCAAGATGTGTCCCTTAGATGCGGCAACATGAAAGGAATCCATGATCTAGACAAGAACAATTGGAGTGAGTGCTAGGGACTCACTGGGAGAGCATGGAGAATGGATGGACAGTAAGCAATTTGTGGCGAAGAGTGTGGAGAACATGTTCCCTTTTGGGAAGGGAACCTAAGAGAAATGGAGTGAAGGCTAGAGGGGCCATGGGCTCAAAAGAGGGGTTTTGTTTTATTTGTTATTTTTGATCTGTTTGTATTTTAAGATGGGAGATGAGTTTCTTGTATGCTGTTGGCAATGATCCAGGAGACAGAAGACAGAGATGATGACGATGATGTAGGAAGGAAAGGGGATGTTACAGGAGAGAAGTCCTTGAGCAGTTGGGCAAATGTGGTTCAAGTAAGGTGTTGACCATGGCTAGCCACGTGGACTCTGCCACAGTGAAAGAGAAAGACAGAGAAAATGGGGTTCCAGTACACAGTGTTTGTGGTGGGGATTGGAGGTGCACTGATTTGGGGGTGAATGGATAAGAGTGTTGCCCTCTATGGCTTCTATTTTTTTTCTTTTTTTTTTTTTTTTAGGTAGGAAACCAGGATATCAGCTGGACGTGTGTGTGTGTGGAGGGGAGAGGGATGCAGTAGGGTTAAGAAGAAATGAAACCAATTTAAAGAATTATCTTGAAAAGTAGGAAAGCAAACTATGTAAGAACGTGTGGTAGGATTGCAGCGCTGAGTATCTATTTGAGTTTTAGCGTCATGAATTTGAACTGAGACAGACAGATTTGGGGATTTTCCCAACACTTGTGGTGGGAATATAAATTGTTGCCACTCTTTTAGACAGCAGTATCTTTTGACCCAGCAATCCCCTTCTAGAAATTCATCCTAAAGACAGTTGGACAAGTTTGCAAAGATGTATATACAAAGATGTTCAACAAAGTATAATTGATAAAAAATAATTGGAAAGTACCTAAATATTCAACAATAAGGGATTGGATAAATAAATTATGAGATATCCATGGGATATTTTCCAGCTGTTGAAGACTATATGTCTACACTTGTTGATATGGATAGAGAGCCAAGATGAGTTACTGACTGAGAAAAGAAAATTGCAGCTTTCAAAGAGGCACACAGAGTAAAACCTGATGTGTTGGACGCTGACGGAGTTGCTACAGAGTTCTCGGCTGGTCCCACAGGGTGGACAGGAGCTGGGATGGCCTTTTTGAGGTGTCTGGAATCAAAGCAAGGGCTCAGGGAGGGAGTGAAACCCTGGTTGAGGCAGAGCCCTTCAACGGAGAGCAGTTCCCAGTGGGGGACTCAGCAGCCAACACTCCCCACAGCCAAGGGGATTGAGTTTCTCTGTCCTGAGGGGACATCTGGGGAGCACACCATAGCATCCACTGGAGACCTGCAGTTCCCAGGCTATAGTTACAGAGGTAACTGTAATGTCTGCCATGTATTTCTCTTTGGCTAGTGTGAGGAGCTAAGGAGATAATGCATATGAAATTGCTCTTTAAACTGTGACAACTATCAACTGTGGTGTTTTGTTATTCATCATTACCTGTTGTTCTATCCTGCCTTTCGTCACCTTCACTAGGCCTGAGGAATCACATTTGCCCTTTCTCCTTAGCTTTATTCTTGGGTCACTAACACAGAGAAAAAATAAGAAGAAAAAGCAGGGTAGAATTCTAAAAAAGAAAAAGTCCTATGCTTTTTCTGCCCAGCTTCTGTACAATCCTCAGTGGGTCCTGTCAGGAGCTTGGGCCTTCCGCCTTGCCCAACGGCTGACCCCCCTCTCCCTGGCCAGAATAGGGGTCTGAGGAGGGTTGGGAATGACCCTAGGTAGGTCTTCCTACCTTCTCCCTCACTGAGACACGAGCCCATGGATTATCTTGGAAAGATAGGAATGAAAGGAAAAGCCACTTCAGGCAACCACATTTCACAGTAGCAAGAGGAAGGTGCGAGGGAAAAACCAAAGCCAAAGTGAAAATCTGAAGCATGCTTGAAGAGACGCCACAAATACCTTTCTTGTGGAGAGTCATACAAGGGGAAAGCAGAGAAAATGGAGACTATTTTCCTGACTTTTTTCCTGTGGAGAATTTTGTTTTCCTCTGAAGCACGTAAACATCTCTTTAAAGAATGTGTGTGGTCACACAGTTGAAGGGCTGAACAAATTACCTCCCTGCCTCCAGATGGTTTTAAATGGTAGCAGAGAGGAGAAGGAGGCGTGAAGGCTCCCCACCCACACCGCAGGCCTCCCGTCCACTCTCCTGGTGCCTCTAGCTCTGAAAGGGCTACTAGGGCTGCTTTTCAGACCCAAGGAATGCCTGCAGGCTGACTGACAGGCATTCAAGAATTAGAGGTTTGTATTCCACCCCCCAATGCTTCCCCCCACCCCCACCCCCGCAACCCCCACCCCCCTTCAGGCTCTGAACCACTCAGAAATGCTCCAACAAAAGACACCGGAGCTCCTGGAAAACAATGGACCACAATGGAGCAAAGAGAGAGAGAAAACCACTCCCCTCCCAGGAGAGAAGAGAAAGGTCTCTGTCTCCAGAAACACACACAAGAAAGAGAACACAGATGGTTTTGTGTGCCCTCAGCTGCCAATGAAATGCTCTGTGCCCTCTGCTGCCAATAAAATGCCGTGTCATGGGATTTGGGGGGTTATAGGGCCAAGCAGAGATCTCATCGTCTTTACTTGTGCTTTGAGCCAAGGTTATGAGTAAACGTGTTTATTCTGATTGTAGTCAAAGTATCTGGCTGGGTGCATCCAGACATGGACTACTAGACCAGCACTGAAAATCATGGGAATATGGGGGAACATTCACAATACATCCGTAACTTAAAATAATTTAATAGTACATTGTTAACAAACTAAACAGTACACTGGGTAGGATCCCAATTTCGAAAAACAAAATAAAGAACTCTCAGTATGCTAAGCGAAAAGATGGCAGTGCCAGATACAAGATGTTTAAGTGTTTCTCTTGGTGATGGGATTATTTTCTTCTTCCTACCTTGCTGTGTTTTCTGATTTTTCCCCTACAGTGACCATACATTTTTACTGTCATCTGAGAAAGGGAGCACAAGTATAGTTTGGTCAGAGGAGCTGGTTCCGTGGCTGTGAGCACTCCACAAATGCACAGGCACGTGCATACATAGTGTAATACATGGGGTGTGTGCAGGCCCACACATGCACACGGGTGCCCCAAAGCTCTGGGCTACTCCTTCCGTCTCAACCAGAATGCTTTGTGTCTCTGGTGAACCCTCAAACTCTGTGTAACCTCAGACCATGCTTCTGGAGAGACGATCTCCTAGAACGGAACCCCCAGCCTTCTACCAAGGGTTCCTGGCAGGTGGCCATTGCCAGTTTAGCAGTAATAGGGTCACCGGGGACCCTGGCCTTGGTCTCCACCGTCATACTCTGGGATGGAGGAGGGAGGAAGAGGAGAGGACTGTGGTCTTCTGGTCTGCAGCTTTGCTCGTATGCCCTTTGGCAGAAGGGCTCACATGTGGTGCCACATTCTATAGGATTAGAGAAGACACCTCCAGAGCTGAACCCTAAAACTGCTGAGCTCCAGGGACAGGAGAGAGACTCTGCCAGAGGAGCACCCCACAGGCCGTTGGCACTCAGCTGAAGGAGGAAATGGATGAACTGCCTGATTCTCCAGCTTTATGTTCCCATCCCCACTTTCGGAGGTTCTGGATTTCCTCTGACAGTAACTGCTTCCCGTCCTCACAGGGTAGTGCCACCCCTTTCCTCCAAGCATCTTAAAAGGCAATTTAGGGCACCTGGGTGGCTCAGTTGTTAAGCGTCTGCCTTCAGCTCAGGTCACGATCCCAGGGTCCTGGGATTGAGTCCCGCATCGGGCTCCCTGCTCAGCAGGAAGCCTGCTTCTCCCTCTCCTGCTCCCCCTGCTTGTGTTCCCTCTCTCGCTGTCTCTCTCTCTGTTGAAAAATAAATAAAATCTTAAAAAAAAAAAAAGGCAATTTAAACAGAACAGTGTATTAGATGAAGGTTCATATTCTCCTGTGCCCTCTTCTTTACACGTGCTATTGGCCCTTCTCCCACTCTATTGTTGTTCTCATTATGAAAGCCCATAAATTCTTAGCTGCCAAGGCATTGTCTTTGAGGGCTTGACTCTACCACCACCACCACATACCTGTAAATGATTAATAAGCAGTGTTTGGTTAATAACTAACATTCAGCTCTGATATTAATAACAGATTTTTAAAAGCTAGACACAGCTGGTGATGATTTAGTGACACCGGGTCACCTTAGTTTTTTATGCATTAGCTTGGAGGAGAGACTGAATGCTGCCAGATGTCACCAAACTACAAAACAAAACAAGACAAAAAACCCAAATGTAACTGTGTCCTAAGAGAGGAACCTGGAGGTTGTGTGTGTGTGTGTGTATGCACGCCCACACATACATAAGAGATTCCTGCTCTTCTCACATGTCACCTCTTGAGACCCTGTGGGTCTATCTCATTGATGATGACTCTCCACAGATCTTCACATCCCTAGAGCAAGTACATTTTCTTGTCAGGGCTCACTGGTTGGCCATGGGTCAGGAATTAAGAATGCCCCAGAAAAGTTAGGGAGAATTGGTTCCTCAGTAGCGAGGCATCAAACAGCATTCCCGACCGGCCATGTTTGTTCTGCCATATTGAATAGCTTGCTCAATGCTAAGTGCTTCCAGGGGCTGGGATTACAAGAAAACTTTTGTCTTCCTAGGGCTTCACTTGTGTGTGTGTGTGTGTGTGTGTGTGTGTGTGGTGGGGGTGGGGTATCCTGAACAGGAACTCCATTCTGGTCTGTTCAAGTTACAAGTGGATGTTTGACCTTGCTCAGCTGTGGCAGATGGCTCCCCTGTTCAGGCTCCTCCTAGCATAGACATCTTTTTCCTAGCTCTTATCCCAGTGGGGACTGGAGTTTTTCCTTCAGTCAGAGAAGACAGGTCCTTTTGTTGGCTTTTTCCAGACCATACTCTTGAGTGCAGTCCAACAGGAAACCTCCCCTGACCTCACTGTTCACATGGGACCTTCTTTGGGTCAGGCCAAACTTTCCTCTTCCATCCCTCAAACTGGCGCTTCCCATACTCATGGACTGGCTGTTTCTTGAGAAACTCATCTTTTACTTGTCCTCAGTGTGACAGTGGCTTTGCAACCATCTTTCAAGTTTCTCCTCATCACGCCCTCTTTATCATAAATGAAGATCCAGAAATGTCTTTATGTATATTAAATATGTAACATGTAGAAAGGGACTCCTGTCTTCAATGAAAATAAAAAGCTATAGGGATGATGTATGTAGTCCATTTTGACTACAAATGCTGACCTTACAACAAAAGACTGGGGAGTAGGGACGGGCAGGGGAAGATCCCAGCCCTGACCCACTACCTCTTAGGCAGTCCACAGTTTTTCTATTTGCAATTCAAAGCCCCTGCAGAATGACTGATAGCCTGAATTACTTTCCTCTCTTGAAGTCAGAAAGAGACCCCTCTTTAGCAAGATCACAGAGTTCACAAATTGCTGCCCAAATTCCCTTTTTTACCCATGTGGACTCCTGTCTAGCATCTCCATGGGCTGTTAATCCCCTGCCAGTGGGGCAGGCACTGCCAGGAAAAAATGCCTTCCTCTTTCTCACTCTGCTGCCTTCTTCATAGATCAGCACCCCTGTCTTCCCTTTCCATGTGCTTTCTCTTCCTTTTCTTAGGAAAGAATGTGATATTTGATGGCACATTGTCAGGCGTCAGCATTCTAATTATAGCTCCATCACTATCAATCTGGGTGTGCTGGGGAACAGACTTGTAACCAATAAGAGATGACAGATTTCACTGTGTAATTTAGTTCTTCAGATCACTTTGTCATTCTGACTCCTTTCAGATGCTATGTCAGAAATTCTAATTTAACCATTTGAAGGGCTAAGAATAAAGGATTAACAAAACCCTTTCCCTTTTGGCATGAACATTTGACTTTTGGTTAACTTTGTTGCTCTGCTTTCTGGAAACCTGATAAAAGAAAGTAAACATGGCCCTGATTGTAAACTGTATCCAGACTGGGACAACTGTAAATACAGATTGGAAGCCATACCTTTGGGTGTCCCATAGGGCAGTGACTCTTGTAACTGGCATGACCCCGTAGGGACAACAGAAGCTATGCCTGTGGAATATGGGGCTTCCAATAGAGGGTGACCTCCATACCCTTCTGACATGAGCCTCATCTCTTCACACCAGAGTTGTCACCTGGGGGCCAAAGAGAATAGCTTTTGACCTCAGTATGGATGGCCTTGTTTCCTGCTGCAAGGCCCTGCAGAAGAGCAATGCCATCCTGTGCCTACTGAAACCCTCTGCATCCTGGCCTATGCCTCCTTTTGAGTCTACTGGTGTCCATAGGGCAAGGAGGTCTTGTGAGTCTGCATGGTTGGCAGAGCCTTAGAAGAACCCCTGGCAGACATGGCGGGTGAGGTTTTGACTTTCAGTGGTTTGAACAAGAGCCTTTGCCTGTGAAGCTGTCTGTGTGAATCCACAGGCCAGTCATCTGTTTTTTCTTAATTGCCAAATTTTCTTTATAAATTAAAATAACACTGATGTAAAAATGGACAGATTCCTCTTGAGGACATTACACTAAATGAAAGAAGCCAGTCACAAAAAATTAATACTGTAGGATTCCACTTATACGAGGGACCTAGAGACACAAAGTAGAAGGTGGTAGTGGAGGGGTGCTGGCAGAGGAGAGAATGGGGAGCTGTTTAATGGCCTAGAGTTCCAGTTTTGCAAGATGAAGAGTTCTGGAGATTGGTTAGGCCACAATGTGAATGTACTTAATGCACTTAGAAATGGTTAAGATGGTAAATTTTATGTGATGTGTATTTGACCACCATTAAAAGAAAAATTTGACAGCATCCTCAGAACATCACACTTAAATCATATTTTCAATGATTGGGCTTATGCTAAATATTTCCAAATTTTACTATAAGTATACAGGAAAATTTCTGTGGTCATCTTCCCAATACTGTCTTCCAACTGTGGTTAAAAATCACGTATATTTCACTTATCATTTGACCAACTGACAGTTTCAGCGATCGGTCATCACCGTGGGCTCTCATGTTAAGTGGTTACCATGCCCCTTACTAACAGAAGACCCCACCTAGGGGTCATTGGGAAACTACAGGTGGCCAGATAGAGGATAAGTAAGGCCTCCCCCAGGCCTCTCACTCCTTGAAGGGAAGGAGCACCTGGAAAGGGAGCCAGACCTAAGCACCACTCTTTCTCCACCATCCATCCAGTCAGTATAGTTTCCAAGATCTTGCTGCTATGAAAAGAAAGATCTCCCAGTATTTACAGTATTTGAGGTTAGAATAAATAATCTTTTATGGGTAGAGTACTAATATCTTGCTAATAAAAGCTTCAACTCCTAATCTTTTATTATTCTCTTAAGACAATACAACATCTCCAGTGCAAATAAAGCTAAAAATTCTTGCACAAACTCTTGTACCCACTTAAGAATGAGATAGAGTAGTTTGGGAGAATGGCCAAATGATTTTGCATTTGGTACATTTGTGACAAGCCTGTATTGTATACAGAATCCCAGGGTCACACACCATTGGACCTTAAACAGCTTTAGAGACCAGCTGGTTTAGAGACCATCTAGAGACCAGTGGTTTTCAATCATTATAGTGACAACAGCCCTCTTTGACACTCTGATACAAAATGAGAGGCTTTTGTCCCATGAAAGGCTAAAGTAGCAGAAGGCAGCAAGAGGTGTGTAGACCAAGAGAAGCTCCAGAGTAGCTCTGGAGAATTGCAGGAAGAAGTCTGGCTTCTTTGGGAGACCTCTCCCCAGGGACTTCTATAAAAAAATCCCTAGAAAGAACTGGGAGAAGACTGGACTTCCAATGTAATGGGTAGGGTTCTTGCTACAAATGGGATACTTTGATTCACGGGAAACAAATGGTAGGGGAAAGAGCCAATTCTGATACATTTTGGTTTAAGCTCCCCATTGAAGATGGCAGGAGTCACCTGGCATTGCAGGTGAGTCTCCCACAGCTGCTGCCTGGGGAGCACCCAGCTGGCATGGACTTTGTAGCAAATTATCATAACGCTTCCTGAAGCTCAGTTTCCTCGTCTACGAGAGAGGATCAGGACTTGTTGAACACCAACTTTCCTTCCAACGTGGAAAATCTTCTGCTCCTATGACCAAATTGGAAGGCCAGGTTTAGGCTCTTTCAGCAGATCTGAGTGAGTCATTTCTGAATTGTTTGCATGAGCACTATCCTCTTCACTCAGATATTCCCTTGAGGCATAATTATTTTGAAATTTGGGTAAGGGAGACTCTGAGAGGCTGGAAGGAAACCTATAAGAGACTGAAAATCATGTCCCATAATTCAGAAAGAAAATGAAAAGGACAATGATCAGGATTGGAGTTATATTCAAGGTGATGGATTCCAAGAGAATACACCAGCAGATTTGGGTCTCGCTGGACAAGAGAGGTAGGGCAAGCTTGCAGGGTGACTAATGCAATGGGCCCCATCCCACTTCTCCACGATGCACAACTCTGTGTTCAGTTCCATTCTCGGGCTGGGAAAATATGGCAATTGCAGCAAATATGGCCAAGCTTGCTGTTTGTACATTTCAGTGTCCAGGGAGAGAGACTCTCTCTTCCTATGGCTCCCTCTTAAGAGTGGGGAATTTGCCAGAAGCCCCAGCAAACTTCCCCCTTGAATCTCATGAAACCAAACTGGTTCACATGCCCATTCCTGAACCTATCACTGACAAGGGTGAGGAGATTGTACTCAGACAATTCGGGCCTCCCCTAAAGGTACAAGGCCTACAGTGGGGAAGGGTGAATACCTGACAAAAACCAAGGCTTGTTGGAATGATGAAGAATGGCAGCTGAGCAGACCACCATCAGTGCCTATCACATGCTATATTTCAAAAGCCTTACTACACTCTTCTTTACAGAATCATCTTTTGAAATACAGTGGGTGTGTGACCATGTTTCCCATTCTACAGACGGAGTAATTAAACTCAAGGTCACAGAGTCAGGTTAGAGCTCGGGACAGAAACATCACTACTCGGAAACCGGAAACCAGGGTTTCTCTATGTACATTCCAAAAGATGTAAGTTTTTGTTTTATCCTTTCACCCAGAGTGTCTACTTCTGGGGATTATTATAAGGAAATTATTATAATTTGTTATTATAATTATAATGAATGGGAATAAAGAGAGATAAGAATGTTTATCCCAGTATATATGTATATATATAAATATATATACATATATATAATCATATATATATATACATATATATGTGTGTGTGAAAAAGTGGAAACAACGTGAGAGCCCAATGATATGCAAGTAGATAAATCAATGGCAGTATGTACATAACAACAGAATATCATGCTGCTATTACAATTAAGTTATAGAAGAAAAACCAGTTGCAATGACCTGGAGAAATGTTCACAATATATTGTTACTTAAAAAGCAGGCTATAAAACCGTTGTAAAGTTGGGGCGCTTGTGGCTCAGTCAGTTGAGTGTCCAACTCTTGATTTTGGCTTAGGTCATGACCTCAGGTTTGTGGGATCAAGTCCTGCGTTGGGCTCTGCGCTCAGCAGGGAGTCTGCTCAAGATTCTCCCTCTCTCCCTCTCCCTCTGCCCCTCCCCTACTGTACTCTCTCTCTCCAGAATAAATAAATAAATCTTTTTTAAAAATAAAATTGTTGTAAAAGAAAATCATGTCTAGAAAAATGAGGAGATGTATACACCACCATTTTATCAACGCTTATCTTTGCAGAGTGGAGCAATAGATGATTAATTTCCTACTTTGTGCTAATCTCTATTTTCCAAATTTCTTTGATGCGAATCTGTAACAAAGGATTTCTTCTGTGAGAACATTAGAATTAGCAAAATATGTCTGTTAGGTTTACAATGTTTTTTAGTAAATAGTTTTGTTTTCACCAGAACACTGATTTTCATGCTGCCAAGTACCAGAGGGTTCCACAAAGGATTTTGGGAAATAACAGTGGGGACTAATGACAAGAGCCCTCACAGGGGCCGGTGCAACAGTCCCGTCAGACCTCTCCTCAGTGCTGATGAAATCTTAGTTTAAGAAACATCACTCAGGAGGATTCTAAAATTTCTTACCCTCTGCCGCCTTCAAAGAGTGGTTCCTGTATCCATGGCTGATGAGCGAAGCACAATGTGTGCTTTGGGGACCACAGGGAGAACCACAAGGTACAGATTCTCCTTAAGGCGACACTTAAGGACAATAGTTATTTCTGGAGTTCCTGGCATTTGGTGCCTAATAGGTATTGCGTAAATGAAGAGATGCTAGGCCAGGAAAAATTATTTGAAAATATTAAGCAGTGAAATCACTAATTTCTAAATACTCAGCATAATCCCTTCTTCCAATTATATTTGGGGGAGGACAGAATGACTCTCATGCACTCTGCTTTTTCTGGACTCATTACTGGGCCTCCTGACCACCCAAGTATGCAGAGTCATCCCACATTGATCCCAGTTGTCACGGATGAGAAGCACTTTCTCTTCTGTTGACCTTCTAGCCCCTGGTGATTCTGTCTCCTGAACAGACGGAAAGTACCCAGGAAACAGCATGACTGAAAAATTCACATTTTCAGCCTCAAAGCCAAACCCGAAAGGGAAAAAAAGAAAAACCTAAAGGAATTTAAGGTCCCAAGTTATTCAGGTCAGAAGCTAAACTGAACTGGCCTACCCCACATTCTTCAAATAGGTAAAGACTGGAGGCTGCCAGGTCCTGAACAAGTATCTTTTAAAAAGAGCACATCCAAGGGTACCCTGGTGTCTGTTCTGCTTTGAAGACAAACGGCCCCCATAATTAGAAACAGCTTTATTCACATGCCAGATGTCCATGCTTCCCTTCCAATTATTTTCAGAAACATCATAAAGATCCATTAGCAACAGTGTGAAATGCCCTTTAAAAAAAAAAAATCTGTTCATCCTTACGAGTTTGGTCTGATATGAAGATTGCAATCTGCTTATTCCTAAGAGTTGGGTTTTGTTTTTTGGGTTTTTTTGGCAGGATGACTATGTGTTTGACTTGAACTTTTACCACCAGAAATACTATCACATATTTGGTTTAATCACAAAGAGCCGTCTTATAAAACTTTTAACCAAATGTCTTCTTATATTGCACACATGAGCGCACGTGCACATGCACACAAACACAAATGCACGCAGGCGCACGAACACCACATTAGTACACCCTGAGCATTCCCTAAACATAATAAGAACAATCGAAAGTTTTTGGAAGCACAGGGTCCATATCATGAAGTAACAGTTCTTCTGAACTCTGCACTGGTCAGACCACTTGGGAATATACTATTAAGTTCTAGAAACCACATTTGGCCAATTCAAGAAACCCCAGAAACGGAATAGCACAACCACTATGGACTTCAGACTTCTTTAGGGCAGGGTCTGTGTCATGTCCTGTCTGGCCCCTGGCACAGTGCCTGATACATAGAACATGATCAAAACTATTTGTTGAAGGTGCCTGGCTGGCTCAGTCGATGGAGCATGTGACCCTTGGTCTTGGGGGTGTGAGCTCAAGCCCCACATTAGGCACAGAGCTTACTTAAAAATAAATAAATAAATATTTATTGAATGATTAATGAATCTATACTTAAAGCATAATTGTTGAAGAAGTACATATATTTAACCTGGGAAATAAAAGATATAGAGGATGTGACAGCTCATTTCAAAGACTTGAAGGGTTATCATAAAGAACAAATCAGAGATTTATTCCCTTTTGTTCTTTGGACCAGAATTAGGGTTACTTAGTGAAAACTACAGGATCTATATCATTATTGTTCTGTGTATCTACCTTGGAGAACTATGGGATGCTTGGGTACGGTCCAGGCGCTCAATTTTAGTTTGAATATTATAGAGATATAGAAAAAGAAATTTGGGCTTGTGGACAAATTAATTTCTTCAGGAAATCTTTATTGTGTGTGGTGCCAGATGACACTGAGAGATAGGTGGGTAGCTAACAATAAAAGGCAGGACTTCTTCCCTTTCGAAACTTGTTGTCTATTCAGGAATGCAGATGAGTAAACAGGTGATCACAATATACATGGGGGAGGAGGGCTTTGGTGGAACCTGTGGCAGCCCTTGGGTGCTCAGGAATCCCTGCAGGCTTAGATCAAGTGATAACGCAGGAGATGGGTAGGGTGATTCAGCATGCATAAAAGCCCCAGGCATGAGAGAAGGATAATTTGGAGAGCCCTCCACCACTGAACCCCGAATCTTTAAACCAACCACATTTGCCACTTCCAGTTCTACTCACTCTTGGCCTGGGGAACCTTCTCCTATTTCAGTCCTACAGATCAGCCTTGATGGCTGAATTTTGCTTTTCAGGTTCTGATTCTCATTGCTGAGGTTTATTTCGAGATTCAGTATCTATCTCATTCCTGGTCTATCTCTGAGGGAGTCAGGCCTCTGGCAGAGGAGCTCTCCAAGTAGAGAGGGAACTTGGGATATCTGATCTCAGCCAAGAAGCTCACTACACCAGGGCCGGAGGCAACATGCTAGAACCAAGAGCCAAGCTTCAGTGAAGCTACGCTCAACCCGACCGGACTGACATCTGAAAAGCAGCAGGACGATGGAAATGTTCTGGAATTAGATCATGGTGATGGTTACACAGCCTTGTGAATACGCTAGAAATCACTGAAGCATACACCTTAAGTGGGTGAATTTTATGGTATGTGAACTGTATCTCAAGAATGATGATTTTTTAAAAAGCAATAAGAGATGGCTGCTGGAGGAGGCTGAGCTTCATCTCTGGTTAAACTTCCTGCTTTCCCTGTATTTACTGGAAAGGGAAGTATTTGTCCCTAGACATAATATTTTTGCCATCTTTAGAAATTCCTGACAACCTACAGCCCTTTTAAGGCATGAAAAAAATTGGATTAGTGCTGACTCTATACACAGTGTATTAATTAATAACTAAATAATGACATGTCAGATTCATGATTTATCCTTGTAAGCATGTTTTCATATTTGTCATCATGGGTGGCACTGAGTAGTGAAAAAGCATCTGGGGAGGCCCTAGGATTTTGCCATTAGCCAAGCCCTGGTTGGGGGGCAGGTGTCCTACAACCTCTGGTTCTCTGTCTCCTCAACTCTGACATGAGGGGTTAGACTCAGTCGGCCCAGTTTGTCCTCATGATTCCATGACTCTCTGACCTTCAAAATCTTCAGAACAACCGTAAAGGTAAGTAGGCAGAGGTTTTTGTCCATATTTTACCCATGAAGAAACTAAGGACGAGGATTAATTAGTGTTTGAATCAGGACCAGAAGTGAGTTCACCTGAGTTCTAGTCCAATATTTCTTATAGTGGGAGAGAAATGTGGATCCTTCATCCCAAGAATTTTCCATCTAAGGTTATTCAGTTGGTGAGGGTTGGAGGCAAGATCGTAGGCTCTGGGGAGAGTAAGCAAGGAAGGCAGGAACATCCGGAAGGGCCAGTGAGATCAGGGTCATGACCACCATGGAGGAGGTAGTCAGCAGAGGTTCTTTGCTGAGGAATTTGCATCTCCCGGAGCAGAAAGAAAGTGGAAGTTGCCAGGAAAGCCTGAGTTTTCCAATTTGGCAATCAGTACACAACTGAGCTTTCATAGGAAATTGCTCAGCTTTTTGGAAATTTTATGCGGTATAAATATGGCCTTGGATTCTATATATGTGCTTAGCAAAAGGCAGAAACAGTGTTGGAACCTCTGCATTTGGAAGATCTGCTAGCATTATTATTATAATTACTTTCAGTTGAACTGTATAATACAAAATTGCATTGCTAAAAGCAATTTAATTTTCTGATCTTTGTAACTTCTTGGTAACAAGTAAAACCCAAGCAGAGGGAAAGTGGAGTGGAAAAAGCAGTTTATTCTGAATCAGAAAAGTTAGATCATGAGCTGGCTTCTAGCTAACTGACTGTGTGTCCTTACACAATTCATTTGGTCTCTCAGATCTTCAACTTCCTCACCTGCAGATAAAGGAGTTTGAGGAAATTATCTTTAAAGTCCAGCTTTAAAGAATGCTCCAGAATCCTATGATCAGATACCATATACTTGACCACATTCTTCTCCCTAAATCTTGGGATTTCAGTCTCCTCCAGCCTGTACACATCACCCTCATTCTCTTTGCCCTGGGAACAGGAAGGCCAGCACTGTCTGGTGCCACTTCTAAGAGCTAGCTATAACAAGTGACACCCAGTGGGTCTCCCATGATTGTCTGCACTGCTTGGAAAAGTAACCTTGGAGGAACATATTGAGCCTGACCTTGGCTAGAAAGCCAGTATAGTGCATAGGCTCTGGAGTCAGACAGACCTGGGGCGAATCCTGAGTCTGCCACATACTAGTGACCTTGGGCAAGCAAGTTCACCATTCCTGATACCTAGGGAGCACTCGGTGAAGGTCAGCTGTGTAGGACAGCACAATCTTATAAAACCATAAGAGATGGTAAATGTCACACAGGCTGGATCTCTAAGAGGAAATGCCATCCCTCTTTTCTCCAACATCTCTGGCAAAGTTGTTACTGAAACCTAACAGGCCCAGCCAGTCATGGACCAGAGGGAAGTGATCTCCAACCAAAAGGAAGAGCATTTGACTTAACATTTGAATGAGTTGCTTAAATTCTTATGAAGGAGTAGAGTAAGAGAAAAGGCAAAGAAGGAGAGGGGATGGATGAGGACTGAAGGAACAAGAGAAGAGTAGGTGGTGCCTGAGGTCAATATGATAATTGCTATTTTATGATAAAATGCATTTCTAAGCAACTTCTAACCATTTTATCAAGGAGGAAAGAATTAGCTAACTTATGTTCCACTTACAGAACTGCATGTGTATTTTCTCTGCATGTGGAGTTTGTTTAAAAATGAGGCATTGCATGTTTTTAAATATATGGATATATTCTGGACATGCACATTCCATCCAATATCATCTTTCTGCCTCTCTTCCCTGTATCCTTGCTTTTCTTACCAGCTTCAGGCTCAGAGCAGATACCACACCTGGTGGTTTGACACCAGCTGCCAGTGACCACACATGAACCTGTCAACCGTTGTGGAACAGCAGAGCAACTCAAAGTCTAAGCCTAGTCCAGGCAGGCCTGCAGCTGCCACATTCTGATGCATTAAAGCCGCAAGTGGCTAAAACATGAGCTCTGGTTCCAGGTGTCCTTGGTTCACATTTTGACTCCATCATTTCCTAGATGTGTGACCTATGGCAATTACTTCCTTTTCTTTTTTCTTTTCCTTTTTTCTTTTAATCTATTTAGAGCTCAGGTTGAAATCTACCAAACTAGGGGCACCTGGGTGGCTCAGTTGGTTAAGCATCTGCCTTCAGCTCAGGTCATGATCAAGCCCTGCATCAGGCTTCCTGCTCAGTGGGGAGTCTGTTTCTCCCTCTCTCTCTGCTGCTCTCCCTGCTTATGCTCTCTTGCTTGCTCTTTCTCTCTCTCAAATAAATAAATGAAATCTTAAAAAAAAAAAAAGCAAAGTAAAACATTGACACCCATGGAAGAACCACTAATCCAATTTTTTTTCAAAAATTTTTCATTGTAGTAAAATATATGTAACCTAAAAGTTACCATCTTAACCATTTAAGCGTACGGTTCAGTGGTAGTAAGTACATTCATACTGTTGTGTAGCCATCACCACTATCCATCTCCAGAGCTCCTCATCTTGCAAAACTGAAACCCTATGCCCATGAAACAATAACTCCCTATTATCTCTCCCCACCGCCCCAGCCTCTGGCAACGACCATTCTGCTTTCTGTCTCCATGATTTTGACTATTTTAGTTACTTCATATAAGTGGAATCATACACTATTTGTGTCTTTGTGATTGGCTTATTTCACTCAGTGTCCTAAAGTCTCATCCATGTTATAGCATGCATCAGAATTTCTTTCCTTTTTAAGGCTGAATAATATTCCATTATATGTATCTACCATATTTTGCTTATTTGTTCATCCATCAGTGGACACTTGGGTTGCTTCCAATGCTGCTATGAATGTGGGTGTACAAATATCTCTTCAAGACCCTATTTTCAATTCTTTGGAGTATACATCGAGAAGGGGAAATTGCTGGATCACACGGTAACTCTATTTTTAACTTTTTGAGGAACTACCACACTGTTGTCTACAGTGGCCAATCCAATTATTATTACCCTGTCCATCCACCATGTTTTCACAACATACTTATAAAAATTAGAGCCACCATTTATCATACCAAACAGTGTGCTTTTGAAGATGTATCTGAAATAACAGTGCACTGTTTAGACTTGAGTCCTCTTAAACAGCTTGATAACACGTGGAGTCAGGTGTTCTCTGGGCCAAATCATTTCCCCCCCAAACATTGCAATATGCCTAGCCCTCTCATTATATGAGGTTCCCATATGATTTCTCCACCTTCTCTCTAAGATTCAGAGTGTTTGTATATAGAGACCCTCAGGATCCAACCAAATCACCAACAGACAGCTAGTATTACTTTCAAATTACAGACTGAGAAGCTGAGATACACAGAAAGAAATAAAGCTGTTCTGCAATTTGGAAAACCATGTGCAATGCTATAAAAATGTCTCATCCGGACTCTTGACCACATAAATTATTATTTTTATTGCCCTCTCCCTAGATGAGATACAGATTAGTTTGAGAGAGTTGTTTATAGTTTGGCAAGCTATTAAGTAAAAGAACCTAATTTCAATTCTCCATTCTGGTGAGTGGTAGGAATAAAGGAAATTTAGGGAAAGAAGAAATGATAAGCATGGGAAGGAAATGTTACACCTAAAAGTTTTGTTTAGAAGCCTACTGGATAGTCCGTGCATTTAATTTATCCAAGCATCGGTGTGGGGTCAGATGGAATGGGTTGAATTCCTAAGCCGCCATTATGTTAATGTTAGTTCTCACAACCCCCTTTCCACAGTAAGCCTGGGATTGACGTAACAGCTTAGTGAGTTAATGCGTGACTAGGGTGTCACAAAGGAGAGGTCACAGAAGCAGAGGAGAGAGAAACAACTAATTTCTTCCATCTTTCTCAATGTTTCTTGCTCCCTCTCTGTTGTTCTCATCCATTTTTCATTCCATCCCATTTCCTCTTTCTTCCCTTTCATTTCCTCATTATGGGACAGTGAGAGGTCACAGTCGTGCTGCCAACAGTTGCAACACTCCCAGCAGTCATGGCAGCCACGGAGCTCGACCCTGTCTCGCAGCCTTGAGGGAGTGTCTGTCTGGAACTGTGCAGGGGGGCCCCTACCTGTCCTGTAGATCCTTCGTTTTAATTTTGTTCACAATGCCTTTTGTCAAAGATCATTGAAAATTTAAGGGTGCAAAGTCTAATCAAGTCAGTCTTTTCTTTATGGCTTCCAGGTTTGTGTCTTAACTTAGGAAGACCTTCTCTGTACTAAGATTATATATTTAAGCAGATATATCATATTTCTGTAAACAGAAATTTCAGCAAACTGACACATTGGAAACAGGGCTATCTCATCACATTTTCATGTGTGGATATTGTGCATGTGCTTGGACTCTAAGATTTAGTCTCCCAAAAAAAGTGCCCAGAGTTATCTTTCCTCCTGGCTCCTTTACTCACTCCCTGCCCTCAGCCCCCACCCCATTTCATCTTAGGGTAGGGGAACATTCAGTTGCTACAACCAGAAACTCACTCAGACTAACTTAAGTAAATGGGAATTGCTTGTCCATTTATAAGGGAATATTATGAAACCTGATTTTGAGAATTATTCCTGTGGCACTGAAGAGCTAGTGTCCCCAGGCAGGTACTCTTCTTCTTATCTCTCATTTTTCTTTGTCCCTGAGCATTTGCCCCATTCTTCTCTTTACTGCAGCTTCCTTCATTTACACATGACTTAAGATGGCTACCCGCCCCCCTCACACCTAGAGCCACAGGTCTTATGGGTTCAGCACCTCTAGAAAACTAACAGCTTCAAGGCTCTTGGTATCCCAAATCCAAGATCAAGACATCTGATTGGCTCAAGGCAGGTCAGATGTCCATGCCTGGTTCAATTATTGTTGGCCAGGGGCATCAGTCATGTGGTTGCCCCTTAGAAACAGCAGGCTAGGTAAGCTTCTAGAAGAAGGGAGTGTGGCAGGGAGGAAATGACTGCTTAACTAGTCTAGTTCCCACATCCATATTGCTCTGTGACTTCTGTTCCCCTTCAAGTCTGCCCTTGATGTTGTCTCTGACTGGATTTTGTTTCTACCCATGATAGGATTTATACCAGATCCAGGATCTTTTCAGGATGCACTGTGGTCCCCTTGACCAGGAGAAGCTCTGATCTACCATTGCATCCTCCTGGGAGTTAGGGAGAGAGGGGGGAAAAAAACAACAACAACCCTGGGCTATAGATGGAGAAAGATGAGTAATTCCAGTAGCTCTGGCCCTCGGCACCTCTGACAACTGTCTCACCACCATGCAGGCCACCAATGGGGGTGGGTGTTGGAAGAGTGTAGAAAGGCTACTTCAGTCCATTTCTGTTTCTTCTTTCTTCTGTGCATTACTCTTGTTACATGGCTGGTGGAGTGTGGTGGTGGCAATGAGCAGAAAAAGATGAATTTAAGAGGTGCTTCCAGAATTCTCTTCATAGAGTCAATATAGTCTTAATAAGTTTTCTTCTGAGAAATCTTTTCCATTTTTTTGCAACCAGACTAAGGATTTGGTATAAATGGAAGGAGAGGATATGGTGGAACTTTAATCAGTTACACGGCTTTCATGATGCTGTATTTCTTTATCTATAAAAGAGGGGACAATCTGCTTGGTGATAGAAGATCTTTTGAGATCCCACTAACTCCAAAATGATGTTGTTATATCATTTATATATGTATAATATATATTATATATATATATAATGTGTATATATATATACACATTCATTTATATCATTTATATTATATATATATATATATATATCACACCAAAGAATATTCATTGTTAAAATGTGCTTTGGAAAAAAATTGAGGGCTAATATTGAGACAAAATACATATGGAAATTTTGCTAAAATGTCTTTCTCCTCCACTTTGCCTGTTTTTTAACCAACCACCTTCCTCCAGAATATTCCCCCAGACTATAAAATGCTTCATCAGCATGAGAGAAGAGCAAATGTTTGTAGTGATTCTCCACATGGAGGCTGTTATATAATCACTACAAGGCGATTTGGGTTGGGTTTGAAAACCTCGTCTCACACCAGTTTTAAGCGCTGACCCAGATTCTGTGGCTAACACAGGAATTGGCACTGATGAGTTTGGAAAAATCAATCATCCTCTTCTAACACATGGTTCTTTTGGGAAAATATGATAGGATAATGACAGTTAACCTGCAATAATTTGAATTTAGAAACTCAAGGTTCAGGCGTGGCAAATATGCAGGAGCTGAGGAAGGTTTAAGGTTATCTGGTGTCTTCTGAGCCACTGTAGGTGGAAATAGTTTGCAGTTGTATCGTTTGGGCCACCTCTGATTGAAGGTGCAGGCCCGTTCCATGGAAGTTCTGAATCACATAGGCCCGAATATAATCACAGCTGCATCCACGTCAAAGTGACTGGAAATAGGCTTACCAGTATTGGTAACTGGATTCCTTGTACATGAAACACAAACATGAATCACTTATTCCTTTTATTTTTATTTTAGAGTGGCCTCCAAATAGTCAAGATTTCCTACTGTGAGAACCTTCCATTCTAACTCCACAGAATGTGTAAGATGAAGACGCCGATGCCCAGAACACTAAAGGCTTATGACAACTCCATCGACTGCCCTGGTTTTGCTCATCAGAATCCACAGGGAGAGATGGCCTCCCTTTCCCACTGCTGCCAGAGGCATTGGCTGAAAGCAAAGATAATTTCTGGCCCTCGGAAAAAACTGCCCTTACTCTGAAGCAGGGGCCAGCAGTCTCTGTAAAGGGCCAAATCCTAAATATTTTTGCCTTTGGAGGGCTTTCAGTCTCTGTGACTTGACTCTGCCATTTGCAAGCAGTTATTAGACAAAATATTTATATGAATGGGCATGGTCAGACTTGGCCTATGACCTACAGGCTGCAGTTTGCTAGCCCCTACAAGAGACAAACCCTTTATGAAACAGAGTTCTATGCTTGAAAATTGGTGCAGAAAATAAGGGAAGGCAAACTTCACACAGCTAATATCATGTCCCTCCTAAATGACTTGTGTCACTGTGGGTCCCCAGGAAGGTCTTGGGCACCAGCCATGTGTTGGCTTTGGGCAGAGAGGGCTATTGGAGTGGGAGTCAGAGGATGGGTACCTTGTGCCCCTCAGAGCCTCACCCTCCAGACTGCGGCCTTGGTCTCCTAAGTCCTCTGACTAGAAACACAAGAGCCACAGAGTCCCTGCCAGGCTGCGGCCCCTGGCTCCGGGGTGGGCATGCACTGTGGATGTTTAGCTTGGGTCTGGTACAGAGGGAAGAGTGCTAAGTGGCACTCAGTCAACACCTTTCAAATATCATGTCTCTTACTTGTGTTACCAGATGTGTATCATCATCCTTTCTTAAAGAGAAACAATATGAGCCTTTTCCTGCCAGCTCAGGCTGTATCAGACACCAGTTTTCATAGTATGATCTTGACCCTACTGTAAGCAGACAACTGTGCCCTTTTGTGTCTCTTCTTCAAACTGCCTGACCCTGGCTCTGCCCCACAGTGACCTGTGCTCTCCTGAGCACTTGTATGCAGGAAGACTATCATCTGTCCACTTGGCCCCACCAAGGACCCATGCTGCCTCTCTTGTTCCTACATGGGCTGGGGGAGCACCCCTTGTTTGGGACCTCTCTCCTGGGGTTCACATTCCCACTCAGTTCAGAAAAGCCACAAAACAGCAAGTATGTGGGCCAGTTTGACATGGATCCTTTCAGAGAATGTCCTGGAAGCTTCCATGTTTCAAAACATTTTCAGCAAGTTTTCACTGAATCTTTTAAATTATTGCCACAGGGAAGCCCCTAAAACTAAAGCTGGGGTTAAGGAGCTTAGACAGAGGCTTCTCTCAATGTGTGTTCTTTTCCAAACAGCCAAAGGAACAGAACCCTGGGCAGGTACTATATGAACAATGCCCAGAGAGGCAATAAAAAGAGTGAACCTCTATAGTATTAGTGGAGGGATGAAAGCGGTTGGAAATTACCCTGTAAGTTCATTTTTTTAAGGCTCATTATTAACTTTTAAAGGACTGCTTGTGCAGGACAGGACAGGAACGTACTGACCTATCCGTCGTCTGGCTGGCTGCCTTCCTGATGACTGTAGATATGAACGTCCCCAGTGGGGTACTAGTAAACCGCCCCGTGGAAGCACAAATTGGAAAATACAAAAAAACGAGCTTCTTCAAGCCCTGGAATTCGCCAGCATCATGAATATGTATAAGATGCAATAGTTTGTTAATAGGCTCCAAGACATTGCAGATGTTGGGCGTGGGGGGTGTGGGCGAGCACCATTGACGCAAAAGTTAGTGTGGGCGGTACACTTTGCCAAACTCTGGGGGCCCGCCTGGTTTATGGTACACATGTTGGGGCTTCCAATGGGGCTGGGCAGAGGCCAGGGAGAGCTCAGTGGCCTGGTGTTGGGGAGAACAAGACAAAACTGAACAGATGCCTCAGAATTCAGGATGCAGAGCCGTGTGTTTGAGAAATGTGAGTCTGTGTTGTGAGTCCTCTCCAGCTGAGGTCCTGGGGTCCCCACAGAAGCAGGGTGATGTCAACAAAGAGGGGCCAGGAATGCCAATCTGCCTACAAAATTTAACAGATGCTCAGAGGCCAAGGGTTTCAAGGTTTCAGGCAGTGGGGCTAAAGGCAATGCAGTTCACTAGAGCACTGAGTTCCAGTGCCTTGTTCTGGGACCCACAGAACATGAGACTTCCCTGAGGTCCTTCAAATGGTGCAAGTGTCAAGCCTCTTCTGAAGACCTGTCTTTTCATGCATTCTCCTGTTCCATTCTCTTGGTTTTCAAGGCAACAGAAGTTTATAGGTGAACTTTTTTAGAAGTATAGCATTTATACAAGCAGATGTTCATATTCTCTTGTGTCATATCATCAAGAAGCTAGAAGAGATCAGAGATTACCGGATGGTGGTGGTGGTGGTGGTGGTGGTTCAGAATATGCCCTTAGAGCTGTCACAGATCTGACACCCAAGAAACATTGGGAGGCAAAAGAGAGGTAGATTCCAGAGTTCAGGCTTTGCAGTCTTCCTATTGGAGGTCCGATGGCCTTTCCTCTTTCCACTCCCCAAGATGTGGCAGAAGAGCCCCTTCTATGTTGCCCCAGTCCTAATTTAATTGGATCTGATTAATCACAGTGCAATGGCACAGCAATGGGGCTGTCAGAGGCCCAGGATAGGCTTTGCTCCCTCTCTCATCATGCTGCAGATTTTTGCTATTGTTCCTGATAGGGATTCCAGAGAGCTCTTCTGCTGGCCTTTCCAATTCTCCAATGAGGTCCCTTATCTAATGGGTCTGAGGAAGTGGGAGGCAAGAGGGCTTCTTCCAGGAATCTTGTTTTCTTCAGAGTTGATGGACTAACCTCTTCCGTGGAGTTAGTTACAGGCAAATTCACAATTGCACTCAACGTTGTGAATACCTATAGAGGTGAATAGCTCAAAAATAGCCACTCTTCTGGGGCGCTGGGTGGCTCAGTTGGTTAAGCATCTGCCTTCAGCTCAGGTCATGATTCCAGGGTCCTGGGATTAAGCCCCACGCCGGGCTCCCTGCTTGATGGGGAGCCTGCTTCCTCCTCTCCCTCTGCTGCTCCCCCTGCTTCTGCTTGCTCTCTCTCTATCAAATAAATAAATAAATAATCTTAAAATAAATAGCCATTCTTCTGGGCTATAGGCTTTTGAAGGAAAGAGATGATGGAAAAAAACATGGATTACCACAAAGTAGCGAAGATACTCTGCCTTGAGGTCAAACACACTTATACTTAAAGCCAGTTCTGGTACTTGTAGAAGTGACCTAATGCTAATGAACCCCACAGAGAGTCAGTATGCTCATTGATAAAAATAATGTCTGCTTCTGAGTTGCCATGAAGTCTTACTAGAAAGTGCCCGGCAGGCACTGCTGTAGGAGGTGCTCAGTGCAAAGCAGCTGTTGTCGGTTCAGTTTTCATTCAGTTTAGGCACTCATCTAGAACTGAGGGCCACTGGGGCTATTCAGCTGCTCTGTGAGCAAAAGATAAGTTGTTTCTCAGGAGTGTTTTAAATTTCTAAATTAAATACTTGGGGTGTGGGAGCCTACCACTTGTGTTTAATTTTCTTGTTTTCTATGAAACTAAAAACTAAAAAATCAGCTCTTTTGTTTGTGGCAGCATTTCATCTCCAATTTGTTTTTAAAATGCTCTTTGTAACATGGACATGGCCAAATAGGTTTTCCTTGTTTTCAAGAAAGTAAAAAATAAAAGCACCCTTTTTCTTTTGAGACCAATCATATTGGAACTTTGGGGCATGTAAATTATTTTTTCAGGAATGTGGATTTAGGGTGGGAGGAAGGTGGGGAAAGAAAGGGTTCAGTGAAAATCTATTTGTCCCCTGGTGGCTCCCTGGAGATGGGCCCCAGCATGTCTGTGACATAGTAACTCACTGACTTTCTCTCTCCTTAGCTTTTGTGATTCACAGTAAGGAGTCATCCTAAATTATTCTTCATGAGGACTCTGGACACTCTTCCTTCCCTCCCCTTCCTTTCCATTCCCTCCCCTCCCCCTCCTCTTTCCTTTCCTTCCCTCCCTCCCTCCCTTCCCTCCTTCCTTTTTTCCTTCCTTCCTCCCTTCCTTCCTTCTTTTTTTTCTTCCTTCCTCCCTCCCTCCCTTCCTTCCTTTTTACAAATACTGTGGCCACAGACGCTAGCTTATCTGCCCTTTTTTTGCACACTAAACACACATTATGAGAGACTGTGTTCAGGTTTTGCCCCCATCTCTACCCCTCTTTACAGCAAAACTCCTTGCCTTAGCTTGGGCTTCTATAACAAATTCCATCAAGTGGGTGGCTTATGAACAACAGACATTTATTTCTCACAGTTCTGGAGGCTGGAAGTCTGAGGTCAGGAAACTAGCACAGTCAGGTTCTGGTCAGGGCGCTCTTCCGGGTTGCAGACTGCTGATTTCTCCTGTCCTCACATGACAGAGAGCAGGGAGAAGAAGCAAACTCTCTTGTGAATCATAAGGGCACTCATCCCATTCATGAGGGCACAACCCTCATGACCTCATCTAATCCTAACCTCCCAAGGGCCCCACTTTCTAATACCATCACATGGTGGGGGACAGGGTTTCCACATATGAATTTCAGGGGAAAACAGACATTCAGCCCACAACACTTCTGTTGTCTATAATTGCTATCTTTAATTCCTCTCCTGTATGGGACTTTGAGGGTTGTGGGGAAAGCCTGGTCTTTTCCAAGACCTATCTGTGGTGCCTTTAGCAAAAAGAATCATGTGGTCCTTGGACACGAGGACCCCTATGTCACAGGGCATGCTCATCTGGGTGACAAGCCTTTAGACTCCCTCAACTCACTCTTATGGAAGGTGAAGATGTGCATTTTAGGTCTCCAAATTTACCGTCCCTTGGCTTTAGGCAGTGGCCGATTCACCATCTACACAGCGGGGAGAGTCATCAGAGACAAAAGGCAGATCGTTGCCCAAGCCCTGGTGCCTGCACACTCATGATTCTTTCTCCTTCCTTCTGGATCTCCCTTTTTCCTGGCTATTCGGTCACTACCCTTGCATCTGGCCTGGTGTCTGTTTCTTCTTTAAGTTCTCACAGATCTGCTTTATGTATTTTGAAGCTCTGTTATCAGGAGCATATACCTACAGAGTTGTTATATCTTCTTGATTCATCAACTCGTTTATCATTGTAAAATGCCCTTTAAAAAAATGTGGTAATACTCCTTGGGTTTACCAAACTTCAATCTCTGACTCCTCATCTCAGCAAGATGACAGAGCTCTGTTTGGGCTGTCCCTCCCTTTGCAGCAAACTGCAAACTGCTTCCAGACAGGAAGAGGGGGTTCTCTTGATTTGTTCTCTAATCACTGCAAATTGTGCCTGCTGCCCAGTGTTTGAACTTTGTTTCATATATTTCATATAACCATCCCATATTATAATAAGTAAGGCTGGAAGTGAGTATCTGTTTTGCTTTTACTAGGTAAATGAAGGTTTTTCATACTTACTGATGTGACTGGTATTTTTGGACCCAACTTTGTCATATTATGTTGTCATTGCTATGAACATTGTGTCATATTTATTGAGTTCATTATTTTACTTGGTGTACTTCACTTTTTGGAAAATTTCTTTTGGTATTAAGAAAAATTTTTATTTTTTTTCTAATGATTACCTTTGTAGTGTTCTTAATTGCTTTTATTTTAAAATTTTATTTTTCAAAAATAAAGTTTTCATTTTATTAAAAAATAAAAGCAATTTTTAAAAATTTAAATTGAGCTCAGCACTCAGCACAGCTTGAGATTCTTTTTCTCTCTCCCTCTCCCCCACCTCTGCCCCTCCCCCAATAAATAAATAAAATCTTTTAAGAAATAAAAATAAAAATAAAAAAATACATCCTTTCTATTCCATCAGAATATGTTTATATACCATTCTTATACCTATGTCTCTAACCTTGTATTAGTCCTTGCTCTACAATTAAATACGTGAAAAGGACCTTCGGTCCTTTTGTTGAAACATCCCCTGTAATCTCTTGGCTAAATGAAGCTCATTCTCTTGTAGATTCCTCAGGAAGGGCACATGTGCACAGTATTCCAGAGTTCTTGCATATTGGATCCGTTTTTCTACCTCCTTGACACTTGAAGAACAGCTTGGCTGGTTATCAAGTTTCTTGAAAATGCTGCTCCATTTTTGTCTTGCTTGACATGTTGTTTTTGAGAAATCTGATGCCAGTCTAATCCTCTCCTTCTCAGCAATTTCATGTCTCTGTCAGGATGCTCTATGGATTTTTTTTTTTTTTCTCCTAAAACCCAAGCAGTTTTGCTAGAATGTATTTCTGGGATGATCACTTCAGGTCAATTTTACCAAGTGGACCCTTTCACTGAGTGGATTTAGTATGTGATTTATTTCTGGAGAGTTTTCCTGGACTATAATTTTAAATATTAGTTCAGTTCCATTGTTTTGATATTCTTCTTCAGAAACTCTAATTGGACTCACTTTGCCTAACTTCCATTTCATTTGCTTTCCTCTGACCCTTTTTACTTCTTTCTTTATCTCACTTTTACTCTCTTGGTTGTTTTCCTGCTTTTTTAGTAATGCCTTTTATTAAATTTCTCTTTAAATGTGCTCTTCCTTGAGCTTGGTAGTTTACTTTTCATTTCTGGTAAGACTTGTTTTTCTTTTTCTGTTATATCTTTCCTAACTTCAACAACTGTGATTTCATTTCTTCTGCTTTGCTTTTTTGGTACATTTATGTGGTTAGGTTTTATATTTTTTTATTCAAAATGTGCTTTTAAAATAATTTTTCTTTAAAGGTAGTTAATTTTTATTAGAGTATTTGGTTTAATTTTCCTCTTTAATGGGGGCTGGGGGAGGGGTATTTTTTCCCAGCTGAATTACTTTGATTTACATTTTTTTTAAAACAACAATTTTGTTTGGATATGATCTCTTTTTTCCTATTTATGTTCTTTCTGTGGAGAGGATTTCTAGAGTGAAGGCAGCATCTTCTATCAGTTCTGCCCTTTTCTGTGCAGGTTCCTTAATGTGAGGTGTTGGTGGTGAGGTTAGGAAGAAGGAAAGGGGTTAATGTGTCTTTCTTTCTTCAGGGTCATTAATTTTATCCTCTTATTTTCCTTCTTTCCTTTTACTGATATGTCCTCAAAGGTACCACCTCTTATCTCTTATTCTCCTCAAGAAGCAATGCTTCTCCAAGGCTGACACTTCTGGTCTCACTCATTTAATTTTCTTTCCCCATAGCTGGTGTTGTGAACTACCAAGTTCCAAATCATGTTTTTTAACTTAGTTGGATTTTCTCTTTCTAGGGCTGAGATTGTCTGTACTTCAGGTAAATCCTTGATGCCTCTCTGCTCTTTTCAGATAGTCCTTTAATTCCCACTTCACTCTTCACACCCACGGGCTTGAAGCAGTGGGCAAAAGGCAAGTCTGTTGGAATTTGGTTCATTTTTGTATTTGCTGGTAATTTGAAGCTTATAATATTCTCTGATTCCTTGGTAGTGCCAAAGGCATGGTGTTATTTTTTATTTTCTCTCCTTATTTATTTCATGGGTTTGTTTTTGTTTTTGAAGTTGTGTGGGGAGATTCAAAGTGAGGCCGACACCGTTGTTTTTCATACCCGAGAATTAGTAAGTTCTAAGTTAAGAAGCAAGAAATTAAAAACTTCTGTATTTACAGACATATTTCCTTTTCTAGTGCTTTTTATTTCTTTGTGTAAATATGGGCTTCCATTTGGCATAATTTTTCTTAGATTTAAGAACATTTTTGTTTAAATATTTCTTTTAGTGTATATCTATGGGTAATGACATCTCTTAGGTTTGGTTTGTCTGAAAAGTCATTATTTTGCTTTCATTTTTAGAAGATTTTTTCCCAAGTATAAAATTTAAAGTTGAGAGTTTTTCTTTTAGGACTTCAAATTATATAATATGAATCCTCAGCTTCCATTGTTTCTGATGAGAAGTCTGGGGTTATTCATATTTATCCCTCTATGTTTCATGTGTCTTTTATTCTCTGACTGCTTTTAAGATTTTTAAAATCTTTGCCATGCAACTATTTGATTATGATTTCCTAGATGTGGTTTTCTTTGTTTTTATTTTCCAGTATGGTGTTCATTCACTGAACTTCTTGAATCACTGTGTTGATACTTTTCATTAAATTTGGGGGGAAAAATGACTATTATTTCTTTAAGATTTTTTTTTTTTAAGATTTTATTTATTTATTTGACAGAGAGAGACACAGTGAGAGGGGGAACACAAGCAGGGGGAGTGGGAGAGAGAGAAGCAGACTTCCCGCAGAGCAGGGAGCCCGATGCGGGGCTCGATCCCAGGACCCTGGGATCATGACCTGAGCCGAAGGCAGACGCTTAACGGCTGAGCCACCCAGGCGCCCCTCTTTAAGATTTTTTAAATCTCAATCTCTCTTCTCTTTTTCTGAGGCTCCAACTACATTTATGTCTGAGCACTTAATAATGTTTCACAACTAACAGAGGCTGTGCCATTTTCATTTTCGGCAGGCTTTTTCTCCCCTCTTCAGTTTAGATACTTTCTGTTGCTCTGTCTTCAAATTTACTGATCCTTCCTTTTGCAGCATCCATTCTGTTGTTAAGTCCATCCAATGAAATTTTTCATTTCAGATACTTTATTTTTCAATTCTAGAACTTCCATTGAGTTCTTTTTTTAATCATTTCTATTTCTCTATAGCAGTTTCCCATCTGTCTACTTATTATGTCTATCTTTTCCTTTAAACCTAGAAACATATTCATAATGGCTATTTTAAACTCTTTATTAATCCCAACATCTCTGAGTCTGTTCTATTTTCTGTTATTTTTTTCTTAGATATAGGCCACATTTGCTTACTAGTTTACATGTCTAGTAATTTCCTATTGTATTCTGATCATTGTAGGTACTTGAAACTTTCTTCTCTTAGCCTCTGTGACACAATAATCTCTGGGTTTTTCTCCTACTTCTCTGGTATTCTGTTCATCTTCTTTAACCCTCACTGTCCTCTACCTGACCCTTAAATGTTAGAAATCCTCATGTCTCAATCTTACACATTACACTTTTATCACATTACACTTTCTCCCTAGGCAATCTCATCTACACCTTCTACTGTAATTACCACCTATATATTGATGATTCAAAGGCATATAAATTCAGTTGAGACCTCTCCTCTGAGCTCCAGACTAATTGCTACTTCTTTCAATGGTACATTAAACTCATATGTCCAGAACCAATTCATGATCTCTCTAGGCTGCCTACACACACACACACACACACACACACACTCACACACACACAGAGTTTAAAAGTTTAAAAGAAGGCTTCAATTGTTTTCCATTGTTTTTAGGATAAAAATAAAATTATAAAGATGGACTGGCCCCTGTTTGACTCATCTTAACATGCTTTCTTTGCCCTATGCCTCTCTGTCATCCCAGTCCTGTCTCTGCCCTTTAGCTTTCATCCTGCCTCTGGTCTTTATCTAAGCTCTTCCATCTGTATGAAATGCTCTTTTCTCTCTTCATCACCTGGTTAAGGCCTTCTCCTCCTCCAGATCAGAACTCAGGAGTCCTTTTCTGGAGAAAGCCTTGCCTGACCCCCTTCACTAAATCTGTCCCACTCTTCTATGTTTACTTTGACACAATGTGCCTCTCATTTGTAGTGCTTGTAATAGTTGTAATTTTACACTAGTATTTATGATTACTTCATTCATGTGTGGCACCTCTGCTGAATTTAAACTCCATGAAGTTAAAAGTTATGTCTGCCTTTATTCACTCTTATATGTTAAGCATCAAGCATAGTATAGTTCAATAAATATTTATGGGACAAGTGAATAAATGAATAAAATGCTCTTCCATTGTTCTTTTTTGTAATCATTCTTATATTTGTCTCTACCTTTTTAAGAAATGATCTAAGCAAAGGAAGATGTTAAAGGGACTGGTCAAGCATCAGGAAAAATAAGTAACATGGAAACAAAATAAGTTGGTCATTTGTAATTAACCTTCTCAGAAGAATGCTTTGTTTCTTCCTTAAAGATGAAACTGGAATATTAAAATTGATATTTTGGTCCAAAAATGATAAATTTAGAAACCGTTGTGAACAAAACATGTCTCCTGTTGTGACTGGTGGCTCACTTTGTCTTTCTTACCTGTAAGCCACATGGAGCCATCCAAATGACTGTGTCATCAAGAGGATCACAAATCCCAGGTCTTTACCCACCTTTTAATGCTTTCCTTTTAACAAGAGAAGATACCTTCCCAAAGGATTCCCTGCCACATTGTCAAGCCTCTGACTACTCTGGGCTATAGTTGTCTTGGTGTAAGAGGGTCAATGTTTCTAAGGGCAGGATATGGTTTGGGATGATATTGAAGAGGATAATCCTGGGGAAGTGAAGATGACTATTAAGGCCAAGTATGAAACAATGATAGACAGAATGAGTTAATATCAAAAATTTCTGCAGAAACAGTGATACTTCTGAAGGTGGAAATCTAATACATGGTCCGGGGATAAAAAAAACTAAAGGTGAGAGAAGATACAAGGGATGATCCAGAAATTTGATAGAATAGATAGGGCGGGTATCAGGGGCAGAAAGGTATGGGGCAAGTAAGGCCATGGATGTGCTGGTCTGGAACACAAGATAGAATATTCTTAGGTAAGTTGGTTTTGTTGACTATTAAACTAGATAAATTTGAGGCATTTTTATCTATGCTTGCTCTTCATGTGATGTTTTCTTTCTCTAATTCTTACATTACTTTTGTCATCTCAGAAACACATCAGGAGAAAGACAGAAGCACTTATGTGACTTATTAGTAAAGGAGCAAAGTACTGGGAGAAATTGATCCTTTCTTTCATAAAGACCTTCATCCCTCACCAAAATAGAACTTTCAGTCAAGTATTTGATCTTTAAAAGAAAGAAAAGAAAGCATGAACTCTATCCCTTTTTTGACTAAATACTGTGAAACAACTTGTCTGTTTATAAGTAGAAAATTTCTTTCCACATGTTAAATGCATATTTTTAAAAAATGCCACTTGGCCCCTTGCTTCCTGAGTTCTCGGCAGAAAAACAAAATCGTCAGTAACTCATTTCAACATTCACATTTAGCTGAAAAGCTTTTGGTGATTCAACCCCACAGATGTAAGGTAAAAGGGTTTCAGAGAGCAAGTGGGAGCCATGAGTTTACCAAAACTCTGTGAACACATTCTTTTTAAGGCTTGAAAAATCCCAAGGCTTGCCCTTGTTTTAGGAAGAATAACTATCTCAGAAGTTTCAGGCCACCAGAAGACATGGCCCAACATGAGGAGGGCAGGAACAGCTGGGCCCAGGCCACAGTGGGCATGTCACCCACCTCTAGCCTCCCCCCTGCCTTGCAGCTCTCCCCAGAGATACCACTGGGTGGGAGGAGGTCCATTGCCAGAGAACATAGTCTGATGTTTTCTGTTCCTGCTCCAGGAAGTCCCCCTTCCCCTGCCACCCCCATATCCTCAGCCTGGAAACAACTTTTAGAGAGGAGAGATGAACAAAACTGCAAGACAGATACCCATAGTGGGGTTTGAAGAGAGGGGCCTCCTACTCAAGCATTTCTCCTCCAGACTTGAAAGAACACTTCAGATTCATTCATTTTGGTTTTGATCTTCCCCAGTATGTAAAAAGCCACTAAGAAAATTTAGTGTGGGATGACAAATTCCTGAAGCTGAGTTAGACACAGATAGCTATTACCACATGATCTGCCCTTTAGTTACCTCTGACTTCATCTCTTCCCACTCGCCTCCATGCTAGACTGGGCTGCAGCCACTCAGGCCTCCTTGCTGATTCTCAAACAGCTAAGCATGCTCCTCACTCACAGATTCTGCCCATCCTGGTCTTGCTCCCACATATTTGTATGGCTTGTTCCCTCACTTCATCCAGGGCTCTGTTCAAATGTCATTCTGGCAGACATGTCTTTCCTGGCCATCCTGCTCATACCCTTATTCTACTTATTTTCCTTTATAGCACTTTTTTACCACTTGATGTGTTTTATGGTCATGTTTGTTTGTGATACAGCTCACCTGACTAGAATATAAGATCCATGGAAAAGAGACATCCTGCTATACCCATGGCACAGAGTGGGTGCTCAATAAATATCGAAGGAAGGAAGGAAGGAAGGAAAGAAGGAAGGAAGGAAGGGGAAGGAGGATAGGGAGGGAGAGAAGGGGGAAGGCAGAAGAAGGGAGGGAGCTGAGAGAGGAGGAAGAAGGGGGGTGAGATGAAAGGTGAATGGAGAGCTAAATGGGGTCTCTGAAAGTAGACATGGGAGGCACCCAAAGAAACATTCCTACTTCATCTGTTCCCTGTATCTGAGATAATCTACTCCGAATTATAAAGAAATATCTTGATTTTGTGTTAAATCCATGTTAAATGAATTATTGATCATGTTATTCTCTTCCATTCCCCAAACTCATACTAGCCTCTGCTTTAGTGCCTATTCTTTCGTTCTGCCTTGTTAACCCTAACTAGGCCCCAGCCCTTTGAGAATGGTAGCCCTGCCCTGATATTCAGTCTGATGACTGGAGACCCTCTGCCTTGCCTTAAAGGAGTCTGTCCTCCTCCCTTGTCCCCATCCCAGCCCAGCAGCAGCCCATGCTACCTCTGAAACCCTTTCCTAATGTCAGCTAATGGGAACCCCATGGCCTCCTGTCCGCTGCACAAACAGAATAGCCCTTTCCTTCAGAGCCAACCCCAGCTGCCATAGTGATTTTCATTCTCATGCTTGGTTCCAACCACTTCTCTTGCCCACCTTTGGTACTATAGAGTGGACCATCTTGCTTTGTACCCAACCATCATTAAAAGTTATAGAAAAGAGAATTTAAAAAGAGAACAACTAAAACAGTGAGCTGGCAGATGTGAGATAGACATAGAGATAAGAGATAGAGATAGAGAGATAGAGAGATGATATAGATATAGATATAGAGATAGAGATATAGAGATAGATATAGATACAGATATAGACATAGACATAGATCAGAAGGACTTTGGCCTAATAATAAGGTGTCACATCAAGGCAAATGACCAAAAAAGTACAATTTCCCCACCTACCTCCCCTAAAGTGGACTCAACTACAGAGATATGGGCCTGGCCAGGGTTCTGATTACTTCCTGCTCCCAAAGACTACCCCTTGAGCCTGTCAGATCCAGAGTTAACCCAGTGGATTTTTATAGAGATATTAGCTGAGCCAGCAAATAGTGATTCCTCTGAGATGCCAGAAAGGATCTGGGCTGCCCTGGGTAAGCCATGGCCAGTCTTGGCCTTTTGGAGGTTCTGCATGACCAGCAAGTCCTCTTTGATCTGTGTAGGCCCCTGTCCCTGACACAAATCCCCAACATTGACCTATAACCAGTGCCAGGTGGCTTTGGCCTGGAGTTTTTCTCAGCTAGACTCACTAGCCTGGGAGTTTCCCAGAAAGTCTTTGTCCTTCCATAGCTGTCTCTCAGTGCAATGAGATTGTTTATGGGAGAAGGCTGATCGATGAAGGGTGCTGTCACAAGCTGCAGTCAGGCTATTTTTCTTAAAGGCTAACCACACAGTACTATAATCATGCAGACTGAAATTCAGGAAATAAAGTGGAACACAGACAATTTGTCATCCTTGTTAGTAATGGAGTTGATGAATGAAAGGTCCAATCATCCAAAAGTCCCTGAATTGGGTCTTCTTGTTCAAGAACAACAGCAACAACAAAAATTGACTTTTAAGGTATAAAGTAGACAAATTGAACAATAAATAGTTGAGTGAATTTGAGTTTCATCTCCCATTCTTGCTCCTAATCTGTGGTTTTCTAACTGTAGTATGCAGAGCAAGTGGAAACAAACTACCTGAATTCTGAATTGTTAAAAGTTGGATAAGCAGATTGAATAACTAAGAGTACCCATATTTTCATAGTTTCCTGGGTCATTATTAAATATGAGAGAACATTGTCCACTTTGTTATAGATAATATACCTACTCCCACTTCCAAGAAAGGCTTAAGATGAGCAAATGGTTACCCTCAGTTTTTCGCTTTCCTTTTCTTTGGCCCACCCATGAGAAGCCCAGGATTTGAACTAGTCAAGAGGTTTAACAGTTCTCAAGACAGTACAGACAAAAAGGTGTGGTTAAAAAACTACTGCTTTGGGGACAAATGTCTGACCTGGCTGGAAAAAAATGCCTTCTTAACTCAAGCAAAACTGGAGGTAACAGACAGGCAAAAAATTCTAAACAAATAGGTGGGTTGATATCAGAAGACCCAGGTGGGCAGTGGCTGTCAGACCAGAGGCATGAATGACATCCTAATACAGATTGGCAGGTCTGAACTAGTGACAGAGTAAAGTTATAATTCTGATCCAAGGATGGGGGCTATTTCCCTCTACCCTGCCTCTGTACACTCTGCTGGGTAGATAAGCCTTGGCAAGACTGTCCTTTATAGTGCCCTTGGCAGACTCCTTCTCCTAAATGTTAGAGTTCTTGAGTTTGGCTTCTCTTCTTTTCTCTTTCTACCCTTCCTACCTAGATCATTCTGATGGATTTAAATAGCATCTCAAATCTCAGGCTTCAGGTCTGAGCTCCAGAATCATTTGTCCCAGTGCCCACTGCTTATCTGCACTTGGATGTCTCATTGGCATTATAAACATGAAATGCACAAATCTTTTGCTCGCTTCCTTCTAAAATATCTTTGTCCTCTCCCTATCTTCTTCAACTCAATAAATGGCATGCCCACTCACCCATTTCTTGACCCAGAAATGGGCTCACATTCAAACCAAGTTCCATTGATTCTACTTCCAAAATAGGTCTCAAAACTATCCATTTTGTTCCATCCTCTCTGGCACTTTCCTAGTCCAAGTCACCATCATCTTTTGCCTAAACTAATAACCAGTCTCCTTATCCATTCTTGCTCCATCTAATTCATCCAGTTATTTTATCAAAAGATGGATGATCATGTCACTCTCTTTCAGTGGATTTCCACTGAATTCAGGAGAGCCCAGTCTTCTTCCCATGGCCTAAAGACTCCATGATCTTGCTTTTGCTCATCTTTTGCCTTGTCTCATGCCCACATTCCCTTCTGCCAGATTCTATGGCCTTAAACATGATAAGATCTGTTTTTTTTTTCTTATCTCACTTGCTTATCATCTTCTTTTTCCACTAGACTGTTGTTCATTACTATAAGGCCTGTTCCTTAAAAGTGTCCTGCAGTAGTTACTCAATGAAAATTTATTAAACAAATGTTGATGAATGTTGGAAGTCAGAAAAAAGAGCAACCTTGCATCAGCTTGAATGGTTCCAGTAGTTGATTGACTTTTGAAGAAGGAAGTATGCCAAACTATCTCCTCAATCAAAATATGCACTTCCTGTTTTCCTTTCTCTTAAGGTCTAACTTAGCAATACCAGTGAATTTAATAACATTTGTTCTCGTCACTTACTATGAAACAAACCACCCCTAAACATAGTGCCTTAAGACAACAACCATATTATTACATTCAGACATCCTTTGGGTCAGGTATATATAATCAGGACACAATAGTGATGCCTTATCTCTGCTACGCAATGCTGGAACTTCAACTGGAAAGATTCAAAGGCTGAGGGCTGATATCTGGGAATTTTAACCATCAGGTTACTCCCTCCCCCACATGTCTGGTTCCTAAGCTAAAAGGACTCAAAGACCAGGAATGGTGACTAAGTACCTTCCCATGGCCTCTCCACGTGATTTGACTTGCTCACAGCATGGTGGCCTCAGAGCAGTCAGACTCAGGGCTCTAAGAGCTAATATTCCAGCAAACAAAGAGGAGGAGGGTACATCACTTTTTATGATCCAGCTTCCTAGGTCAAATAGTACAGTGTCACTTTCACCCTACTCTACTTTAAATGATCACAAGCTCACTCAAATTCAAGAGAAAGAAAAGTAGACTCTCTCCCTTGAGGAAAAAAGGGCAAGGTCATAATGTGGAAGAGCATGTGAGATGGGAGATGTTGGCCATCTTTGGAAAATACCATCTGTTACCCATCACATGTTAAAGTCCAAATGAGGAAGTGCTATCTGCTCTTCTCCCTTCCTCAGCTCACTCTACCTTCCTGTGCTCCTAGGCCTAATTATTTATAACACATATTCAACATAACATGAATATTTTGTACCCCAAAGGAGTAAATCCCCTGGTGGGCTTTTCAAATGAGGCTAGAGGAAATAAGGGAAAAGACTCACAGCTCTAAGGTAGATGCCCTGAGATCTGGCCCTTACAACAGGTAGAGGCTATATGAATCTACCCAAGATTTCCAGAGGCCACATGTCTGCTGGTATCAAAGGGTCAAGTTTATATTCTCAACAAGTACATGTTGAACATATATAGCTGATCCTCATTGTTCATGGATTCTACATTTGCAAATTTGCCTACTCTCTAAAATTTATTTGTGACCCCAAAATCAATATTCACAATGCTTTCACAGTCATCCACAGACATGTACAGAGCAACAAAAAATTTGAGTTGTCCTATGTGCTCATTAACAGCTGGGGTCACACCAGATAATGCTTTGCCTCCTTCAGTTTTTGCACTCTCCCATACTATAAACAAGTATCCTTTCATCGTTGATTCACTGCCATGTTTTCCACATTTTTCTGGTGTAGTGCTAAAGCACCATTTAATGGCCCTAAACACAATAAGGCTGTGATGTCCCTTATAGAGAAAATACATATGTCAGATAGCTTTATTCAGGCATGAGTTATAATGCTGTTGGCTGTGAGTTCAATACTAATGAATCAGATATATGCTAAATAAGATGTATTTTAATATGTGTCTTTTACACACATAAAATAAGGTTATGTATTGATCATTTAACAAAAATATTGAGCCCAGAAGCTCTCAGGAACCTAACTTTGTATTTCTCCTAAGAGCAATTGTTTAGTATCTGCTAATTCAGTGTTTGCAGAGACTTTATGGACCATAACTACCATGAATAATGAGAATCAACTGTACTATGTACGAGAACTGTTATGACAGTGAACAAAAAAGACAAAAATCCCTGTGCTTCGTAAGTTTACATTCTAGAGGAGAGAAGAAGACATTAAGAAACAAATAAGTAAATGATACAGTATGTTAGAAGGTGAGAACCACTATGGGAAAAATAAAGCAGGGGATGGGAGATGGGGAGTGTACAGCATGGACTTGTTCTTTGTTGTCACTGTTGTTTTTCTATTTTTTTGCAAAATAGAATGATGAAGGTAGACCTAAGAATCAGATGACATTTGAAAACATTCATGAAAAAGGTGTGAGGAAGCAGGCTAAGCAACTTCTGGGGGGGAAAGCAGAAGGAATAGACAGTACACAGGCCTAGGGCAGTAATACACCTGACATGTAGAAACCAGGATGGGACTCATGTGCCTGGAGTGGAGCTGGTAGGACATGACGTCAGAGAGGTAAGGAAGTTCAGCTCAGCTGGGCCTTGTAGCCCATTGTAGTGACAGGAGCTTTCACTCTGAGTGAGAGAATGTAAGCAGCCTTGGTTGAAATAGGAGGACAATCAGAAGAATGTTGGAAAAATCTAGACTTGGAGAAGTGTTATGGTCAGTTATGAGAAGTGGTCAGAATCCAGATATATTCCAAAGGCAGAGCCAACAAGATTTGCTGCTACATTAGAAGTGAGGTCGGAAAAGAAGCAGTGAAGTCAAACATGACTCCACGGTTTTTGGCCTGAGCAGCTACAAGGATGACCCATTGCCATGAGCTGAGATGGGAAAAAAACTGTGGATGGAGCAGGTGTCAGAGGGAATATCAGGGTTTTGATTCTACCCATTTTAAGTTGAGACATCTATTAGATTTCCAAGAGGAGATACAGCATAGGCAACTGTGGGCGTGCAGCACTAGAAGCAGAGAAGTCCACACTGGTAACATACCTTTTAAAGTCCTCGGTAGATAAATGGGATTTAGAGCCATGAAACAAATGAGACCACCAAAGAATGAGTGCAGGTTGGGAAGAGAAGAGAAGGGGTCCAAGATCGAAATCCTAGTCACTCCATGTTAAGCTATCAGAGAAAAGACAAGGAATGAGCAGAGAAGTTTGAGAAGTATAGTCTCCTAGAAGTTGAGCGAAGACAGTGCTCCCCAAAAGAGAGAGTGATCAATGGTGCCATCATGTGCCAGAAGTTACAAAGAATGAGCACTGAGAAGTGACCATTGGACTTAGCAACCTAACAGTGATGTGCTGGTAAATGCTTCACAACAGGCTTTTGAGAGGGGGATAAAGCCCTAATTTGCAGTTTGTCAACTTCCATATCGAAAATACTCCTACCACGGCTGCTTTCAAGCTATTAATGTGATGTCACTGAATGCAGAGTTTAGAAGAGATGTGCACAGTGGACTCTCAAGAGGCAGTACAAGCTGGCACTGGCACACCTCTGAATGCTAATGGTATCCGCTGCCTCAAAAGGCTTTGGCTTTGGCTTCCAAGGGGGTGCTGCCTGGTCAAGTGTGAACCGGACATGGCTGAACTGCATCACCTAGACAGAGCCAACCAGCCTTTATCTTATCAATCAGTTTCCATTTATTGAGGACTACCCAAGGACCTTGCTGGAGGTACATGGGACCCAGAGCAGGATGTCATGGTGCCTGCAGCCTAGACTCATGCTACCCTTTAAAAGAGAGTGCATTCCAACTACGAAAAGGTACAAGGCCCATCTGCTAAACCCACAAAAAGTCCAGATTGGAGTTATGCAGCCCCAAGCCAAGGGTCACCAAGGATTGCCAGCAGCCACCAGAAGCTAGGAGAGAGGTATGAAGTGTATTCTGCCTCAGAGCCTCCAAAAGGAACCAACCCTGTTGGCACCTTGATTTTATTTATTTTTATTTTTTTTTATTTTTTAAAGATTTTATTTATTTATTTGAGACAGAGAGAATGAGATACAGAGAGCATGAGAGGGAGGAGGGTCAGAGGGAGAAGCAGACTCCCTGCCGAGCAGGGAGCCCGATGCGGGACTCGATCCCGGGACTCCAGGATCATGACCTGAGCCGAAGGCAGTCGCTTAACCAACTGAGCCACCCAGGCGCCCGGCACCTTGATTTTAGACTTCTGGTTTCCAGAATTCTTGTTGATTTAAGCTGTGGTAATTTGTTACGGCAGCCCTAGGAAATACAAACATATTGTTAAGATGATGGCATTTCTCACAGAGACATGAGGGGAAAAGGAGAGGAAAAAAAGAAGACTGAGAAGCGTGGTCCCCAAAGCCAAGTGAAAACACATTTCCAGGAAGAGGGAGTGATCCCCACCCTGCTGCCTGTACCAAGTTCTGGACTGCTGGATCTTGGTTTGATTCTGACTTGCTCATCATGGATTATGCAGTTTGCTTCAAAGCTGCTAACATCTGGGGGTGCCTGGGTGGATCAGCAGATTAAGCATCTGACTCTTGATTTTGGCTCAGATCATGATCTTGGGGTTATGAGATCGAGCCCCAAATGGGGCTCCACACTCAGCACGGAGTCTGCTTGAGATTCTCTCTCTCCCCCCTGCCCCTCCCCCTTTAAATAAATAAATAAAAACTATTTTAAAAATCTGCTAACATGCGATCAATTTCTTCAGCATACTGGTGTGACTGTTTTTGTTGTTGTTGTTGGGAGCAAGTGTTTGGGCAAGTTTATCTAGACAGAGTCACTGGAATACTTATCTTCAGTTATCAGAGACCAGTGAGTCAACCAGTTGTATGTACTCCAAGGAGATAAACTTCCAAGAAAGAATACTGATATCATTGGTGATGATGACCATTGATCAGAAGTAACTTCCTCACTTCCTTCCCCCTGGTGATGCCTAAACTATCCCCACGAGTTCTGTCTTCATATTCAGGCATCAGACAAAATGCACTGCTTTGATAGAATCAAACCATCATCAGCAATTAACATATCAGTTCTGTAGGAAGAAGTTCTCTGGTGATTTATTACGGAGTGAGAGAGGAGAGGAAGACCCAACAGGAAACTATCTGGGAGTCCTAGGCACTTGAGAACATTAGCAAGGAACTATGAGGGAACTAAAATGGAGGTGATGACAAATAAGAATAAATCATGCTATGTCTGCATCTTTTTGTGTTGGCTGTTCAGGGACCAAAGGTGGTCATTTACTGAATTCCATTTAGAGCCATTTACTGAGGACTTGCTAAGGGCAACACACTCTATTAGGTGGGTAGCAGAGCTACAAAGATTAATCGATCCATCTGCCCACAAGGGAAGAAGGCTGACTCTCAGAGGAAGGGAGCAGTGAGTAGAGGGAAGAAAAATGCTACCCCTCAGCTTCTGGGTGGTGATGCCCCCAAGAGAGCAGCAGAGTTTTTAACATTCCTACCAGAAGGAAGCCACAGACACCATAGCAGAAGAAAGAGTTCACAGGAATGTGGCCACTCAGAGATCTAAGCAGAGTTAAAATATCTGCCAAAGGGAAAAAGTATGGCACCTTTATGTAGTAGATAATATGCTTCTGCCCTTTCCTGAGGAAGCAAGTATCTGGCACTCCAGAAATGGCAGAAGTTTGATGGACAGAGGATTGGTGGCATCTTTTGGTTTAGGTGACAAGATGTTATAGGATCCTTATCAGGAAGAAAAGTGCACATTGTCTTCTTCATGGAACCTCTTGTGTTTTATTGTAGGGATGCCTCAGGCCTTCCCTTTGGCCTCCTTAGCCCCCTACCCCACCCATATTCTGAACAAAAGTGCCATGTGAAGGAGTTCAGGTGGTGAACCCACCGGAAGAGCCCTTCTTTGTCATTATAAACAGGGAGAGAAGAGCAAATGGGATGATTGTTTAACTCAGTCCCCTGGGAGTCCTATATTGTGCTCGGTTTTTCATTATTTGGGGATAAAAGTTGTTTTTAGGCCTAAGGAACTCAGCTAATCCGCCAGTTTTCCAGTTCCTTGTTCAGGAGTGGGTACAGCTTTGGGAGAACAGTTTTTAGCCTCCCAGTTCTTGCATTCCGTCTCAGATAAAAGCGTATTAAGAAAATGAAGTCAAGTGAGGCAAAGTTCAGGAGCGGGAGAAAAGCTGACAGAAAAGCTTCAGTGATAGCAGCTGGCCCCAGGAAAGAAAGCTTGGGGCAGAAGAGCCTGAGCTGAAGGGGATATTAGTGAGTGGAGCTGAGCCAGCCACACAGAGAAGTTTTGCAGGAAGAAAAAAGGGAATGGGGAATTAATTACAATGAATTCCTCCTAGAACACTGAGAGTTGGAGGCAGTGCATAGGTTATTCAAAGGGTAACTTCAAATTCTGCAAGGTTTCAAAGCGCTTCTTTCAAAGGAAGCTACAGGAATCTCTGCCAAGCATATGGAATTTCCAACTTAAAGTCAAGAGAACTGGCTTCCGAGCCTCCTGGAGGTGGATATGTGGACACAGATGGCAGTTTTGCTTTCAGGTTTAGTAAGGAGTAAAGTTAGGCTTCTTTGGTTTTCTTACTAGTCTCTATCCCCTGCTGATATTTCCCTTGGCAGAGAATGATTGCACTGACCAAGCCAAATGCAAGCAATAAATCCAGCCATGCTTTATATTGTATGAACTCCAGCAAGGGGTAAGAAGGCCCCAGGACAAACATGCCTATGGTGATATTGGAGGCTCATTGTTTGAAGGGCAGACCAGACCCTGGAGCAGTCTAGTGTGGGAAGCAGAGGCTGAGACCGGGGATTGGAGTTGGGGGCCACTCCAACTTTGCTTGCTTTTGGTAACTCTTCTCAGAAGATGGTGGGCAGACCAGAAAAATCATGCTGAAGGGGAAGCCAAACAAATAAATATTTCAGTAAGGCTGAAAATGAAGAGGGCCTTTTCTAATAAAGCTAATAGGACCAAGAAGAGGCTGCCAAATGCTGCTCCCTCCAACCCCATTTTATTGGCAGTGAAGCAAGTGAAACACTTGCTCTGAAGACTAGCCCTTTCTTAGAAGTGGCCCTCGTTGGAAAAAAAGAAACATCCTGTGTTTTGCTATGTGGTCTGTCTCTGAAGAACATTGTGAGTAAAAGAGAAACTCTAGCTGTGACTTTGGCCAAGTCAGGTGGTCGTGCAACTCATGAGGGGGCTGATGCCCAAATGTTCAGATTAATGCAAAAAATGGAGCAGACGAGGGGAGAAGGTACAGTGCCCTGCTTGTGTGTGTGTGTGTGTGTGTGTGTGTGCGCGCGCGCGCGCGCGTGCTCCGTTCTTTGGGCAGAAGGTCACCACTCCCTAAACCTGACCTGGAACAGGCCATCACCTCTGAGCTATTTATACTAAAACTTAGTTGGCCGCAGGGATGAGGTGAAAGGTCAATAGGTTTTCTTGTTGGTTCATGGTTTTGAACCCAGAGTATTCTCTTGTGGGCTCAGAGGATGTGGTGGAGTCAAAAGCATTCATTGACTACTTCTCCCATTGTTTTAAATCAAGGCACAGATAAAGTGGACTCCATGTGCCAGAACAAACTATCTGAAGATACATTTGATGAGATAGTGAACTTCCTTCTTGCCCATCATTGGATAAAGTAAGTGTAACCAGTTCAAACCCCATCCACCTTCTCCTCACTACCCAAATGTTGCAACAGGAAACCTGTACCCTTACAGAGATGGTATGCGTTAGCCAAGCAGAAGAAAGCCTTTCAGCCAAAGAATGCAGAGGACCTCTGCTGTTACTTACTATCTCGTGAACTACGATACTCTCCTTATGATCAGAGAACAGAGCTCATTAGCATAAGTCACAGAGGGGCTTAGTTTGCATGGGGTGGAGGATTGAAGGAAAGGTCTAGAAGCAGAGTGTCATGTGGCATGGCCCAACCTAACGGCCTGTATGAGGAGCCCAGGGAAGCCAGGGGATGGCGTGAGAACAGAGGTAAGAGAGAAAGCTTGTCTAATTCTTGGGTTTGCCCCAGGTCAGCCCTGCATGTCAAAATACCTTCTCATCTGCCAGTTTCCGATGCTTGGTTTGCTTCTACCTGGATTCCCACAATTTCTTTCATCATTCCTGCTTCCCTCTTAGGAATATTACTCAAGCTGAGGAAAAGGTTGTGCTGCCTTGAACTTGAAAGTAACTCATGGCATAATCTAGTTACTATCATGGAATGATTTCAGGGGCTCTGGGAAAACACTCTACTGCCCCATTAGCTTTCACACCTTCATGTCAAACTGCCTGTCCTTCCAGCATGTGTCATGTGCCCCTTGCTTTCCTCCCGTGATCCTCTTTAAACATCCATCTATCTCTCAGCTTCCACTGGGCTGAAAGTATGGCCGCCGGTCATGGTTGAAGCCCTCCTGGTTCCAGAAATTCCCCGGGGTGGCCTGCTACAGTTTGCATGTGCTGAGGAGCATGTGGAAATTTAAAGGCATGCTCTCTTACAGAGAACAGCTTGCTATCTGCAAAACACCACTCATTTGCTGTAGACCTATAAACTGAGGAAGGCTGGTGTTTCTAGATATATTAAAAACTGGTCCAAAGCTTGGCTGGTTAATTAGGTTAGTTACAAAAATAGGTTAATTGCTGTTCCCGGGATGGTGGCTCCTCAGCGCTCTGCTCCTTCCTCCTCTCCAGCCCCTCATCAACTCCCCCACCCCTACCCCTCGGCTCTGGCCCCCTTCTTCTCTTGCTTGGATTGCCTACTCCAACAGCCTCCAAATCTGTCTGCTACAATCCAGTTGTTTCACAGTGGTGCCGTGGACCTATGTGCAATGCAAATCTGACCATGTTGCTCCCCCTGACTCAGGCCTCCTTCTGCCCCCTATTTCCTAAAAAAGAACATCGGAGAAGGCCTACAAAGCCCTGCCTGCCTCTTCAGTGCCACCTGTTACCTGCCCACTGCCCTGCGGCTGAGGAAGATGTCTCTTACTGACAGGAAGCCGTTTCTCTGATTTGTTTCTGCCATCTCCTGTGCTCCAGTACCGCCTCTCTGCCTCACTTGGCCAACTCCTCCATGTCAATGCGGACTCAGCTCGGGATCTGCCTCGCTTGGCCAGCTCCTCCGTGTCAATGCAGACTCAGCTCGGGATCTGCCTCGCTTGGCCAGCTCCTCCGTGTCAAGGCGGACTCAGCTCGGGATCTGCCTCGCTTGGCCAGCTCCTCGGTGTCAATGCGGACTCAGCTCAGGAGGCGGGTCCCCAGGCTGAGGGCTCTTTCTCCGCCCTAAATACCGGGCATGCCTCCATCACAGCACTCCCATGAGGTATCATTACTAACTTCGAGGAGTCTCTCCTCACCTCTGGACTGTGAGATACTTGAGAGTCGTGAATGGATCTTATTCATTGGAACCCCAACATGTAGGCCAGTGCTTCTCAACTGGGAGGGATTTTTCTCCCCATGGGATATTTGGCAATGTCTGGAGACATTTTTGGTTGTCGTAACTGGGTGGGTAGTACTACTAACACCTAGTGAGTAGAGGCCAGGGATGCTGCTAAACATCCTATAGGACAGTCTCCCGCAACAAAAAGTTCTCAGGCCCCAAAATGTCAACAGAAACCTTGATCTAGAACAAAGAGTACATAAATAATACTGCTTAATGAAAAAAACATGAATATATGTCACTGAATCAAACTCCGCTCTTAAGCAATGTCCATGTGCTAGTTATTAGGTTGTGAGAAGGAATTCGCATTAATGTACTCTTTTCAGGATGATTTGGTTTAAGCCTGATCTCCCATTGTGTTCTGAAAGCTTGGCTCCAGGAAAGGTATTTTCAGATATCAACTGAACAAATAGGAGCCGTATTTTGGGACAGTTCTCTACTAAGATTTCCTAGCCTGCAATAGAATCATAGAATGTCAGAAATAAAAGGGGCTGTTGAAACCATCCAGCTCAACCTGCTGATTTTATAGATGGAGACTCTAGGTCCTGTTTGATAGTGATTCACCCGAGGTCACCTCACTAGGAGTGATGGAGTCTGGGAGCCAGTGGAAGGATGGCCTGTGTTGTGATTTCACCAAAAATAAATATAGGACTGGTGGGTCCATCTACGAGTCCCCAATAGAGACTGGGACCACGGTAAGGGGGTGGAGAGGGTGGGGGAGTTATATTTACTCCCTTGGAGAGGCAAGGGCAAAAGAAAATATAGAGAGCTAGGAAAGAAGCTTTATTATATATCTTGGTTTTCTGAACTTCCAGACCTTTCCTCAAATCTCATGCTACTGAATTTGATGTCTGCCTGGTGCTAATGTCTATACCTTGATACTTCATATCATACACAGTCCAAACTTTTCCACCTGCCAGGGTCTCTCACTGGGAGCAGTATTGATATTTTGAGCAGGACAATTCTTTTGGCAACCCCAGCCTTCATTCACTAAATGTCTGTTGCATCTCCCATCATGATCATTAGAAGAGAAGCCTAGATATTTCCAAATGCCCCTAGGAATATGGTACTGCCTCTCCTCCCTGACCTTTCAATCAGGAACCATCAGTGACCAGATGGCAGAGTTGCATTTATGTTGAGCAAAGCACATCTTGTTCAGGACAAGAAAGCAATCAGAATGGTGGACAAGAGTTGTCTTAAGGACCATCTTCATCAAAATGACCTGTGGGGTCTGTTAAAAATAAGATTCTCAGGCCTATACTCAGTGGATATGATGCAAGAATATATCTTTTTAGAAGTTTCACCAGGTGATTCCTATGTACACTAAAAGTTTGAGAAGCATGCCTTAACAGTAGCTCTCAACCTTGCCTCAAAAGTGAATCAATGTTTAAAAACACGACTGCTCATATGCCACTCTCAGGGACCCTGAGTTAATTCCATTACAGTGGGGCCCTAGCATGGGATGTTTTAAAAGCTCCCTGGATTGTTCTGATATTCAGCCAGGATTAAGAAACATGACTATTAAGGAGTCTTGACAAATAAGATGTGACCACAAATTCATTTCCCCCTTCTTTCTTCTGAATTAGATGCAAACAACTTAAGACAATGGTTCTCAACCTTGGTTGCATCTCCCAAGAAGCTTTATAAAATCCTGATGCTTAGACAATACCAAACACCACTGAAATCAGAATTTGGGGGGATAGGACTCAGGCATCAGTATGTTTAAGACTCTGCAGGTGCCTCCAACAGGCAGCCAAGTTTGAGAACCACTGATTCAGAATATCTGCCTGTCTTCTCCCATCATCTTCTGCCCTTGGCTTTCATCTCTCCTCCAACCTCCTGGCTTGCAAAGTCTGAGAGAGCTTATGGGGTGGTGGTTAGGATGAGACTGGTGAGGGGATAAAGGCCAAGATTCAGCCTTGTTCTTTTTGACAAGATTCCTGGTCATTGCTTGTCCTGCTCTCTGGGAGTAAAGGGCAGTGGAGAACCTCTGGCTTATTGTTATGTATTTCCAAGAGGAAGATTCTTGGACCAGCACCAAGCTTGTCTTTTTTTTTTAATCTCTGTTCTTCCCAGAGGTTTCTAAATATTGTTCTAGGATAAGGAGTTCAGCTTTTATTCCTTTCCAACATTTCATTTATGTGGCACACACAGGTCAAAGAAGCAATGGAAAGTTGGAAACCATCCTCTTCTAATTAGCAGATGTCTCAATGGTTGAAATTTACTTACCAGTGACAGTGCCAGCAGAAGCACCTGGAATGTTAATTACGGTCACCGGTCCTTGAGCCTGCTTCCATAACTGAGAAGAATTACTAATATGTCACTGCTGCAGTTAGGGACTCTTAAAAGACTTTCGTCCTATGTCTATTAAATGTCATTAGGTAATGACCCTCAAATTTGCCTTTGGGTGCATTGGAAGGTCAAATGTGCCCCCCTTTTAAAGAAATGTTAAATCTGACCGCATTGCTAAATGCAGAAGAGTAACATGAACATCGAGATAGAGCTGCCTCCTCTTTGACATGTTTTATAGTCATGTCAAAACAGGGGCTGCCTGTACCCCTCATTTCTGCCAACTCCAGTCCCATCTTGCTGCTGCTTCCTTGAGCTGTAAGGGAAGATTGTTCTTCTTTCTACATTAGGCTAAGTCCCAGGTGCTCAGAATAGATCTAACCCTGGAGTGCTCTGGTTCCTGGTGTTAGGTTCTTTCAATATACACACACACACTTTTCTTTAAGATGCAAAAAATTTGCACTGGGCTGGTGGATCCCGGTGTCGAGTTGGGAATCATCGGTCTATACTCTTCTTCCCTCCTAATCAGTAGTCCTTCCCTGCCATATGGCCTCACTTAGGGCCAACTCTGGTCATCAGATAGTTTACCAAATCTGAATTGCAAATCTTTCTTCCTTCAGGAGAATCCCTTCTCCTGTGTAAACTTATGTCAGCAAACAAATATGAGGGTAGGGAGGGAAGAGCACAGTCTGACAACATGTAACAGCAGCATCTAAACCCCAAATCAAAACTGTCCTCCAACAGGTCAACACTTGCCTTAAAACTACAAACACCAACAGGGACCACTTAAGTAGTTTTCCCCAGAATTCCAGGCATTTTCTATCCAAAATGACCTCTTACAACTTAAAATGGTGGCTTCAAAGGTATTAACAACTATTTCCCAGCAGTCACTATTTATTGAGTATTGTGCGAAGCTCTTTACATTTGAGACCTTAAATCCTCATTCAACCTAAGAAGGGATGCAGGATATCATTATCCCCATCTGACGGAGAATGAAATGTACCCAAGTTTACATAATCATGAAGTGTGAGGATCCGAGTCAAGGTGTGTTTGGATCTGAAATCCACACCATTAACTGCTGTGCTTTATGCACTGGCTCGGACTACTGCTCTGACTGGTGAAACTGGCTGACCTTGCTGAGAGACTGGAGCATGGTCTTGTCATTTCTCTGTGCTTTTATCATAGTTTCTGTCATCACATTTTTTGACCTCCTCACTCTTACAGCCTTAGTTTAGTTCTCACTGGGATGGGAGAGACCTTTGTCAACCAGTCTCATGGTTCTTTAACTAGGTCCCAACCATGGTGTCCTTATGTTCTAGTCTTTTTATAGTGCCCTGGTATTATAAACATTTAGAAGCTAAGAATCCAGGCTTCTTACAGGTACCCTCTTTTCTCTTCCCCCTGCTTCTGCACTTATTTTCCCAACCACAAACTTAGAACAAGTTCTCCAGAAGCTGGGTCTGAAGCACTTTTTTGGCACCAAGACCATTAATAAGAGGTAGGTCTGCCAAAGACCTTTATTATCTCCCACTTCAAGGTGAGTTCCTTGTCTGTCCACACTCTTCTTAGACTAACCATCTAAATGTTTTCATTACCAGTTGCATTGCACAATTGTGCAGTACACAGTGTTTTGGACTTTCCCAGCACCCTGATTGTGCTTTAGGGAACCATCCTTACCTGACTTTTAGTCTATATACAACCAATCTGGGAACTTGGGGTGGACATGTGACCCAGACCTGGCCATTCAGAACATGACCTCTCACTGATCAAAGGATTAGCTCAAAGATGTAGAAAGGAAACAAATAAAACTAATCAGAATTAATTCTAGACTAGTCTTCCAGCAAATGGATAAGAGTCCAACTCTTTACTTCTGGACTTGTAGCCATGAGGATATAAGCTGAAGTTGCTGGCAGTTACTGGTCCACAAGGAATGGAGAGTCTATGTGAAAAGAAGAGAATGCAGAGCTAAGAGGTGGAGAGAGACTGGGTCCCTATGACATTGTCTAAGGCTTTGGACCCAGCCATGATTCAAGTATACCCAGACTTTTCAGTTTTTCATGAGAAAATAAATTACCTTTTTGTTTAAGCTAGTTGGGGTGGTTTTCTGTTACTTAAATGAAAAGGTTCATAATCAATACAATGTTCTTCCCATGGATCACTGAACGGTTCCTCATGCAAAAGGATAACCCAGATGCTGTTCTGGGACAGACGGACACAAAAATACCTCTCTGCTAATATACACCCTTACACTCCCAATCTTGTGTGCACATGAGAAATGGCTTTGTAAATAGTAAACCAAGTACTGGTATGAAGTAATATTCATATACTTTAGTGTGGATTGACCTTCTCAATATGAGAGTTAACTGAGGGAAGATAGAAAATGTGTAAGGCCCTGGGTAGAGGTTCCCAGGGTATGCTAGAATGGGGTGTTAAGGGAAGAGGCTAGAATAGGAGAAGGTAGAAGGAATCAATATGTATTAAAAAAGAACATCTTAATTTTGCCTGAGGCCATGTTTCCATTAATTGGCTTTTGGACCTGAATCAAGAGTAGAATTGAAAACTTAATAGAAACAAAGCCCATGGAGAGACAAAAGTTTTTCTTAATAGCCCAAGTGAGAGTAATGACATGAGCCAATCCAATTTGAAGTTTAAACAAAGAAATTACTCCATGCAGTGGGACTGCCTCATTCTGTTTCAGAACTAAATACCATGAAGTAGACTATAGGTCAGGGAACCTGGCCTCAATATACCAGAGGATGGGAGAGATGGAGATTAATTACTCTGTTGGAGGAGATAGGGAAAAGGAACAAGAAGTTCTTCCATGGCAACCGATCATAAAGCTTTTAAAAAGAATACTCAAAGCCCAGAAATGGACCTTCAACTCTCTGATCAACTAATCTTCGACAAAGTAGGAAAGAACGTCCAGTGGAAAAAAGACAGTCTCTTCAACAAATGGTTTGGGAAAATTGGACAGCCACATGCAGAAGAATGAAACTGGACCATTTCCTTACACCACACACAAAAATAGACTCAAAATGGATGAAAGACTTAAATGTGAGACAGGAATCCATCAAAATCCTAGAGGAGAACACAGGCAGCAACCTCTTTGACCTCAGCCGCAGCAACTTCTTCCTAGAAACATCACCAAAGGCAAGGGAAGCAAGGGCAAAAATGAACTATTGGGACTTCATCAAGATAAAAAAGCTTTTGCACAGCAAAGGAAACAGTCAACAAAACCAAAAGACAACGAACAGAATAGGAGAAGATATTTGCAAATGACAAATCAGATAAAGGGCTAGTATCCAAAATCTATAAAGAACTTATCAAACTCAACACCCACAGAACAAATGATCCAATCAAGAAATGGGCAGAAGACATGAACAGACATTTTTCCAAAGAAGACATCCAAATGGCCAACAGACACATGAAAAAGTGCTCAACATCACTCAGCATCAGGGAAATCCAAATCAAAACCTCAGTGAGATACCACCTCACACCAGTCAGAATGACTAAAATTAACAAGTCAGGAAACGACAGATGTTGGCGAGGATGCGGAGAAAGGGGAACCCTCCTACACTCTTGGTGGGAATGCAAGCTGGTGCAGCCACTCTGGAAAACAGTATGAAGGTTCCTCAAAAAGTTGAAAATAGAGCTACCCTACAACCCAGCAATTGCACTACTGGGTATTTATCCCAAAGATACAAATGTAGTGATCCGAAGGGGTACGTGCACCCCAATGTTTATAGCAGCAATGTCCACAATAGCCAAACTATGGAAAGAGCCAAGATGTCCACCAACAGAGGAATGGATAAAGAAGATGTGGTACATATATACAATGGTATATTATGCAGCCATCAAAAAGAAACGAAATCTTTCCATTTGCAATGATGTGGATGGAACTAGAGGGTATTATGCTAAGCAAAATAAGTCAATCAGAGAAAGACAAGTATCATATGATCTCACTGATAGGAGGAATTCTTAATCTCAGGAAACAAGCTGAGGGTCGCTGGAGTGGTGGGGGGGGTGGGAGGGATGGGGTGGCTGGGTGATAGACACTGGGGAGGGTATTGCTATGGTGAGCACAAATGAAGGGGGGAATCGGAGGGGGAGAGGAACCATGAGAGACTATGGACTCTGAGAAACAAACTGAGGGTTTTAGAGGGGAGGGTGTGGGGGGATGGGTTAGCCCAGTGATAGGTATTAAGGAGGGCATGTAGTGCATGGAGCACTGGGTGTTATACACAAACAATGAATCATGGAACACTACATAAAATAATTAATTAATTAATTAATTTTAAAAAACTGCAAGTCTACTGTCAAGCTTTGGCTCAAGGGCACACTAACCCTCACATCAACATAATTAATGGAAAATTAAACTTGATGTTCAAAAAAAAAGAGTACTCAAATAGCACTTCAACCCACAACGCAAGTTACAAGAGGCTTATTGGGGAAAATGTTGTTGACTTTTAAAACTAACTGAAAAATAGTAAATTAAATTTTATTTTCTATTTATGAATGATGGACCTGACTTTTCAGGACAAGGGCATATCAATTGGCTTTCAGATACTAAGTTCGGTAGAAAGAGGGAACATTTAAATTTTCCTTTAAGATAGTGGTTTGCAACATTTTTCGTGTCATTGTGCTCACAGAAAATGACAACAATTTTATGGCATAATGTAATAGGACCATTTGAGGAAGAGATTTCTGTCCTGGGCCAATCCAGGTCCACCCAGATCCCAAAGACAGCAATACCTCTCATCCACACAAGCAAGCTGGGTCCATCAGTTAGTAAAGTCAGCCAAAGATTGTCTGCACCGTTAAGCCTCTACTGAGGCCATGTGGAGAAGAGGACAAGGCACTGGAGTAGAGGGCAAAGACTGGCACATCGGTTCTTGCTCTGCCAAGTGCAGAACATTGGACAAGGCCTTTAGCCTCAGGAGACTTAATCTGCTTACGTATAAAACAGGATGAAAGATATCTTACATTCCCTACCTTACAGGGTCACTATGAGGATCAAGAGTACCATATTTATGACCAGAACTTGCAACCATAGAGTACTAGAGAAATGTATGGCATGACGATGGTGATAGGTGTGGTGATGTTTTCTCCCCACCCCCACCTCCATCTACATCACTCTGGCAAGATTTCCAGGAGTTACCCTGCAATGGGCAGGAGTTGACACTGAGGTGAACAATAAGCAGCTGAAGAGAATGACTGGGAGCATAGGGTGTGGGAAGCTACTCTGCAGCTGGGCTTTTGTGTTGGGCCAAAGAGCTAATGGCGTTTTGGCTTCCTGAGCAACTCTGTTGAAACTCCCTGGGGAATTTTGCTTTATGAAATTCCCAGCCACTTGGGATCCCATTGGGTTGGTAATTAGGAGCCTGGAGGGCTCCCTTTTGGATGAAAAAATGTGTTTGAAGTCTGCTGGGAAGAGCTGTACAAGGAGTTGGGGGGTTCTTCCCTGACTCCCACTGTGCTTTGACAGAAGCTGCCCCACCACTGTTTATTGCCAATTCATTTTTATCTCCAGAGCCAAAGAAAATATATTTGAAGTGAACCCTTTGAATTAGACCCATTTTTCACTAGGATCCACAGATGGTAAACTATTAATGAACAGGTAGGTTGCACAATACCTCAAGATTGCTTTAGATTGGTTTTTACAGAAAAAGTTATTAACACCAGAGTTGCTGACGTATATTCTGATATGGTTAGTAGATCCAGAAATCATTTACATCAACACAGAGCAAGTTCAGAACTACTGAACACAATGTCTATTTTACCAAAAATGGAGTATAGGTAAAGGAACTGAGATTACATGTAATACGTCTCTGAAAATAGGGACAGCTAACTTTGTAATGCATTTCCAGCAAAAGCTATGACAATGGCTACTCTGGAAGTCTCTGAATTTCTTTTCTGCCCAGGAGGGGTACTATGTGTAATTTGCTGGAATAAGAAGGGATGGAGGAGGTGGAATAGTTCTTCCGGAAGTCATGTGTACAAACAGAACAAACCCTGGAGTGCCTCAAATTTCCGTCTATACCAGAAGTTACGTGTAAGGAAGTACTGTCTAACACCTAAACAGTTCAGGTCTTGAAAACACATTATTCAATGGCACTTCTCCAGAGCCTCTCTTCCAGCTCACAGTGCTCTCTTGCTCTTCACCTGTTTCACATGCTCTCCTTCACCAAACCCTAAAGCTCTTCTCTAGCCGCAAACACTCAATAACACGTGTGGCCCTTGCCACACACCCTGATTTGAGCAAGCCAACTGCAAGGCAACACTAGAAAGACAACGAGGGAAATTTCCATTTGGATGATGTACTATAATGATACCAATACACTATTGTTAGTTTTAATAGGTGTGGTAATGGTATGGTGGTTATATAAGAAAATACCCATATTTTTAGTAATACACACTTAAATACATAGGTGAAATGACACAATTGTGAGATTTGCTTTAATACGCTTCAGCCAAAAGAAAGGGCGAAGGAAGGAAAAAGGTAGAGATGAAGCCAAAGCGGGAAGACACAATTCTAGCATTTGAGTAATTGATATTTGAGGTTCATTATACTATTTTCTCTACTTTCATATATGTTTGAAATTTTTCCCAAGACAATTCTTTTACAAAAAGAGAAAGAGGAAAGCAAATACAAATATACTCATAAGCAAAGGCAAAAATAAATCAGATAAATATATTTTAAAACAATAATAAAAGAGGTATTTTATAGACAGATAAGTCCATCAAACAAACCTGACATATTTGAGTACCATTTATGAAACCACTGGTCAACAGTGCAGTATGTGATATATTTTAATGCAAAATCCTAAAATTATAAAAACTGGATCATGCACACAAACATTTTAAGCCTTTATGATTCTTTTCAGCCTGAATGGCCTAGCCTCACTCATAAAATATTTCCTAAAGTATATTCCTCTTAAAACTAGCAATATCTTATTGGTTTATTTAAATTTTTTAAAAGATTTTTCAAAAACACATGAATCAAGTCAAAAAATAGTATGAAGTGAGGTAGGGTTCTGAGGGAAAGGGAAGTTAAGTTAAAACTTTTCAAAGCAGAATTGAACCTAATATTTTTAGAGCATCTCTTTCTGGCAGGATTCAGTTTTCCTCTCACGCCCTCCAGTCTGTGGCCAGCGTCTGAAGGAAAGTATTGCTACTCGTAAGTGGAGTTTTAAGAAACTAGCATGGATTCTGAAGGAAGCAGCCACTGGAAAAATTTTTAAAAACTTTTTTAGGGTCCTCAAATAGTTTAAAGAGAGCTACATTTACAACCAATGGCTGCTAAAAGTACAAGTTTCATTTGAAAACATTCAGTCCCTTGGAATTGACTACCCTGTCCTATATGAGACAAGGCCAGTCAGTGTACGGTCTTGTGTCCCTTATGACCAGAAGCAGGGGGGCCACCAGGAAAACAGGCTGGGTGAGCAGAACATGCCTTGAGCCAGAACAATCCAATTTTTCCCATTTCTCAGAGTCACAAATATTTTTCCAGCTTTGGCTTTTATTTGAGCAAGACCTATATCTTGATCTAGCCCACTGATTTAGTGGAAGATTTGCTCAAATTGCTTATTTTCCATCTTGTTAAGTGAAGAGGAAAATGAACACTTGAATATCCCAGTGTTCGTCCTGACATGTGAAGACGTGAGCTCAGGGGAACAGAGGTTCCTCCAGCTGCAGAGGTAAGATGAACACACAGCAGCTTAAACCAGGAAGACAGTGAGCCCTCCTGTAGAAAGGTGTGGTTATGGACTGAGACTTTAGAAGGTGAGAAAAAGACATCCTGTTATCAGAAAGAAACTGACTTACCTCGAAGGACAAGGGAAGGTGAATCAACAGTAGTCATGGCATATGCCAAAGCACACAGGCTGTAATGTGGAGAGGGTGTAGGGAAGAGTGCCAGGGTCCATCTGACTGGAATACAGGGTAAATAGAAGAGAGTAAGAGGTCAGAAGGTTAGACAAGCACTTTAGGGAAAATCTGGAATGCCAGGATGGGAATGTTAGGTGTTAGGTAGCTCCTGGGTGGGGCACTGGGAGTTTGTTAAGCATGATGGGAGGTGCCTTGTTGAAGGTAAATCTAGCAGTGGCGAGTAAAATGCATTGGAGTCATCAGAGGACAAATGGGTAATAATCACCACTGTTACTGAGTACTTTGCTGGTGCCACTTTATATACATAATCTGATTGAATTCTCATAGAAGAGGTATTATCCCAATTTATACATGAGGAAATTTAAGCAACTTGCCCGAAGTCATGCAGCTAATAAGTAGTAGAGGCGGTATGCTTACCTGCATCTGAATCCATGTGTTTGACTGCTTCTTAAGGAGGCCAGAAGGGGTAGGAAATGATGAGGATCTGAATTAGAAAGGTGGCGAGGGTGCCTGGGTGGCTCAGTCAGTTAAGCATCTGCCTTCTGCTCAGGTCATGATCCCAGGGTCCTGAGATGGAGTCCCGCGTCGGGCTCCCTGCTCAGTGGGGAGCCTGCTTCTCCCTCTCTACCTGTCGCTCCCCCTGCTTGTTCTATCAAATAAATAAATAAAATCTTAAAAAAAGAGAGAGAGAGAGAGAGAGGGACACCTGGGTGGCTCAGTCAGTTAAGCAACTGCCACACTTCCCAAACCATTTACCCTGATTCAGGAATGAAATGCAGAAATGTAGGACAAAATTTTACACGTAGTCACACAGATTAATTCTCTGACCTTCTGTTGTTTGGTAGAATCGTGGTAGCTTTAGTAGAAGTGTGAGAATTCTAAGTAAAATGATGAGGGGCAACCCACTCTCTACTTTGCCCTCGACCAAGATAAGACAAGGTCATCCATCCATCCTTCTTCAGACCTAAAGTCCTGGTCAGTCTCCCTAGGTGCCACCACACACTGCTGCCCAGGGCAAGCTTTGAGGGGCTAACATGGGTCAGGGAGGACATGAGCCTTGTTTAGGGGTAGAGGCAAGGTGAGGCTCAAAACTGGTAGGATATGCAAACACCCCCTGAGATTCTCCATCTGAAGAGTCAGGTGGTTCTTTCTTAAAACATCCTAAACAACAGAAAATGCATTGGAAGGGCAAGATCCCACTGTTGGATTCCCCCAGCCTGCTCTACAAATGAATGATGGAGTGTCAATGGGCTGAAAGTGAAACAAGCATGGAAGGAGTCTGTGCAATCTCATTCAGTCATGGGTCAGGGGTCAGGGCATTGCCTCATCACTATCCACTGATGGATGTGTTCTCATTTTGGTTCACCCTCTTCCTCACGATTTGCTTTAACTGCATCTGATGGTAATTTCATGTCATATTGCATGTTCAGAAGGATGTTGCATGGTTTCATTGTGAGTACACAGGGGTCACAGTAGGACAACTCTCCCATCATGAACTTGGAACGACAGGAAATCAGATTGCTGGATGAGACCAAAACTTGAAAGTCAATGCTGATGAATCAGAGAAGAAATACGGGAGATTGCCTGAAAGAACAAATGTGTTCCTGGAACAGCAAGACTTGATTGGACTCTGATAGCGCATCTAAAGAAAAAAAGGTATCCAAGAGAAGGGGAACCCTGCTCAGTTATGAACAAGGCAATTGCATTCATTCAATAAATATTTTCTGAGTACCTACCATGTGCCAGTAGTGAGCTCACATTTTAGTTGAGGAGACAGGAAATAAATAAATGCACATATAACCAAATGTCAGGTAGGGATTGGTGTGTGTCCCGGGCAAAGGGTCTGCAAAGCAAAGGACAGCATCTACTGCTCAGCAGCTGCAGCAAGATGTACTCATTCAAGTTTTGTGCCAGATTTGGGTGGCATGCTTGGACCTACAGCCCCAAACCTGTGTCTCCAGCACTTACTGGTGATATTTTGACCTACTAATAGCCCTTCCATTGATTTCTTTCTGTGTGACTTTCATGAAGACATACATAGAGAAAAGAATATGTATCAAGCGTGCATGGCTCAATGAATTTTCCAAACTGAGCACACCTGTCTAACCAGCACCCTGAGTCCCTCAGCATGGCCCCTGTTAGCCCTTCTTCTACCACAGATTAACCACTATGCTGATGCTAACACCATGGATTTGTTTTGCCTGGCTCTGAACTTAATGTAAATGGAAATACATACTGTTTGGCTTCTTTTACTCAATATGATGTCTATATGTTACATTCATATTGTTGTACATATTGATGGTTTGTTCTTTTTTCATTGTTGTATATTTCATTGTATGAGTATATCACAATTTATCCATTCCATTTAAATGGACTTCAGGGTCATTTCCACTATGCTTTTGATAAATTATTTTTCTGTTTAAATCTGTTAGAGCTAGTTTCTGATGTTTGCAACTAAGAATCCTGACTGAGGGGCACCTGGGTGGCTCAGTTGGTTGGGCGACTGCCTTCGGCTCGGGTCATGATCCTGGAGTCCCGGGATCAAGTCCCGCATCGGGCTCCCTGCTCAGCGGGGAGTCTGCTTCTCCCTCTGACCCTCCTCCCTCTCATGCCTTCTGTCTCTCTCTCAGATAAATAAATAAAATCTTAAAAAAAAAAAAAAAAGAATCCTGACTGATACATTTTTGCTTTAATTCTAAATTTTTACTCAGTGGGAAAGTGACTGAAGATTTTCTGTAGAATTTCTGTAGAAATTCTTTTCTTTCCTTTTTTTTTTAACAATGCTATGAAGGCATGGACTTTCTCTTCCTCAGCTGTTTGGCAAGGAACATCAACGCACTCTGTCTCAACAGTGAGGTCAAATGATCAACAATAACATTCCGTGTAGATAAAACTCTGAGTTCCTGGCTTAAATACAGTAATTTCTGGAATAACAGCTATTACTTAGGGTCTCTTTGGTTGCTACACAGATAGGTTAGAAGGTTTTCTCTTCAGGGGCCAGTGAAATGACCACTTCTGGGTATGTGTCTCAGCAGTTACAGTGGTTCACATTTTGATTGTGCAATAGGAGAGGTTTTGAGATTGTGGTTTTGGTTTTCTTCACAGTCCCCATGGCCCCAGCTGCTGCTCTCAAGAACTCTGAAGACATTATTAATAGGCAAACACAATCCAGTGAAAAAGAAAATGACAGACTCAGTTAAAAGACAGTCATATCAGTTATTCATCAGTCACTAGGATCTTTTCATTTTTCAAGCACATATCAATGCCCCTCACGCAGGGTCCACCCTGTCCAAGCAGGGCTGTAGGAGAGAAGAATGGTTCACTTGGCCTTTTCATCATATTCTTCTTTGGCCGGGCTGTATCAGTTGTGGAGGCAATCGTTCATGGCCTGACTTCTAAGCAATGAGTTGGGCCAGCCAGTAATTGTTCCCCTTGGTATTCTACCCAGACACTTGTAATAACCATGGCAAGTACTCATTGAGCATTTATTATCTGTACCAGGTACTGTGCCAAGGACTCTGTGTGCACACCCACTCCATTAAAGGCCAATTTCTCTGTTAGTGCTCTGGATACCATCCTCTCATCCTTCCTGCAATTAACATCTCTCTTCCCTACATGATCAGTTTCTCCCTCTCTCCTGGATCAGTTCCACCAGCAGTGATATCTCCCTCCAGGCACATCACATTCCTCAGCTCTTTCACAGTGCAACTTCCTGAAAGAATTATCTACAGTCCCAGCTTCCCTTCCTCAGCTCCGATTTTTGGCTCAGCCAACCCCAGCAAGCCTTCTTCCTCTCCATGCCGCTGATTCTGCAGATCTCAAGGTCATGAGCAACCTCCTTTGCCAATCCAAAAGTCACCTCTGTGTCTTCATCTTACTGACTTCTCAGTAGCCTTTGATGCAGTTGACCACTCCCTCCTTAAAATCTTCTCTCCCACTTTCCATGATGCCGCTTCTCTTTTCTTCCTACCTAACCAGCTGCATCGTCTCTAACTTTTTGCTGGTTTCCCTTTCTCTGTCTGGTCTCCAAATATTGGAATGACTGGAGACTCTGTCTAGATCTTCTTATCCTGTCCTTCTCTCCCCTCTCCTTAAGGGAGCTCATCTAAACTCATGTTTTTAAATACCATCTGCATACTGATGTTGTTCAAATGTAAAATATCTTGCCTTGATACCAGTGACCTCTCACCCGACTCAGGTCCCTACATCCTACTGTCTGCTCTGCATCCCCAGGGATGTCCAAGAGCCATCTCAAATTCAGTATAGACAGACGAAGTCGTTCCCTGTCCCCAGCTCTACCTCCCCATCTCAGTAAACAACACGAATATGAACCCTCTTGTCTAAGGCAAACATTTGAAAGTCATCTTTAAGTCCTCTGTCCCTCACTTTCCCAAGTGAATCATCAGCAAATCCTGTTGGCAACAGCTTCATATCCACAGTTAATTCTAAGAGTCTTTTATTACTTTTAATTTGACAAATTAAAAGGAAGTTTGAAAATAGGAGGGAAACACCCATGTTTTCTCATAATCTTATAATTGGAATTTTAATAGCTGCATGTTGTCTCACTGAGTGGACACATTCTAATTTTCTGATGCTATATCTTCAATTCTTCTCATATTTGACTTTTATAAACAGTTGTGCAGTGAATATCTGCATGCACATATAAGTGTTTTATTTTTGGTTTTAAAATAGAGAAGCTGAGGGGCACCTGGGTCAAGCATCCAACTCCTGATTTCAACTCAGGTCATGATCTCAGGGTCGTGAGATCGAGCCCCGTGTTGGGATTCTCTCTCTCCCTCTCCCTCTGCCCCTTCCACCTTCCCCCAATCTGTACTCTCTCTCTCTAAAAAAAAAAAGAGAGAGAGAGAAAGAAGCTGATACTTTTTTCAATAGAAGATCACTGAGTAGTTGCCTTAGCAGAGAAGAAACTAATATCTAAAACCTATTCCCCACAATTCAAAATCAGAGAAACCAAGAGGGGGAAACTGGTGTGACCTCCCAAGGTCCTGTGGCCAGGAAAGGTAATGAGACCATTGAGGCAAAGGCCATGAGGAAAGGGAGACTCAGGCTAGTGGTCCAGATGTAACACAGTGGATGCTTGGACTCATCATGCAGCTGAGGTCGAAGCACCTCTGGACCCGGCCACTCTGTTCTGGGAAGGATGCTGTTGTTCTGGGAAAGATGAATGAACATGACAACACAAGCATCTGAGCTGGAACCTTGGAAGCCAAAACGTGGCGATATTAATAAGCTCAGCCTTGAGGCACGGGATTATGTTTCAAAGAGCTCCTGTGGCAAGTATGAGGGCTGGCTCTCACAGGGACCTCAGTATGACCCTGGACATGGATGCCCTGGACTGTTTTCAGCAGTAGAGCAGGTGCTAATAACAGAAGCAACAGTAACTGAGCCTGGAGGTTCTGCTGTGGACTAGCCCAATTCCCTTCTTTTCTGACCCTCTTTGGATTGAATAAAGCACCTAGTATTCTTGACCAATAAAGGGGGTGATGGGAAGCCTCAAAAAGTCAAGACTCAACTTCCTACTAATAGAACATTGGAAATTCACGCAACCAACTAGAAAATGGGTATTTGTATGCGCCCCCCCACCACCATCCACTGTGGAGCAGGCTTGCAGGTTACATGTGGGATTCTTTTCTGAGGCTAGATTCCCAGAAAAAGGATTATGGATTCAAAGGGCATGAACATTTTTATGACTCCTGGCCAAAAGTACAATTTTTTTTAAAGGGATGCACTAATATCCACCATCTATTTCTCTATACCCTCTCCAGCAATGAATAGTTAAGTGGATTTTTTTTTTTTTTTCCAAAACCAAGAATTCTTGAGAGGAGCAATCAGTGTGAGAAGCATGACCCACGGAGGGGTCAGCGCACTTGTGAAGTCAGCAGCATTTTGAAACCCACTCATTGCCACTGGTTCCGAAATGCACATTCCCAGGCTGCCTCCCATGTGCCTCTTCCACTCTCTCGGGACTCCCCTTCTGCACCAGGATTCTCATGCCCTCGCCCTCCATTCTCACGCTCCTTAAAGCCAGCACAGGGGCAGATATGATATCAGTCACTTACCTCTTTGTGTGGCTCTAAATCAAAGTATCATCTCTCAAGCACATGCCTGCATCTCTTAAAAATTTAGGAATGAAAAGCTCTCTGTTAAAGGAACTTTTAGCTTAGATGTCCCAGACTGAGAACCCATCAAAAGCTGGACCTTTGACTCAAAGGGCAAAGGACCTCATCATCAGGTTGTGATTTGAGAAGCACCAAGAGGCCAGAGCTTCAAAGCTGAGGCCCGGAAGGTGGAGTTGGCAGGGAGAGGACAAGAGCAGCCTAGGGAGACTCTGAGCTCACCAGAGGAATGGGGTGGTGGGAACCGAACACGAGATAAGAAGCTCAAAGTGGAATACCTGAGGCTGAAAACATGCTTCACTGATGCCAGCATTTCGCCCAGAGCCGCTCCAAGGTGAGCAAAGGTCATTTAAAATAAAAACCTGAAAGTTGTTATTTATGCCAACAAATAAAGAGCAATTTAATAAATACTTGTCAATTATTTTTGTATAAAATGCATGTGGAGCATGAATGGTTTTAATCTTTATAGCCATGACACAAAAGCTTTTAGTCCTGTTCCAGTTCTATCCTTGCATAAGCCTGGGCAAGGCTTGCAATCTTGCTGGCCTTGACTTTTATTTATGAGCTAGAGACAATTACGCCCTGCCTAATGGCCTGGGGGGCTGGTGAGGATGAGGAGGGCGAATTGGATGTTTAAGCTGAAAGTCAGATGTGGTCTTTAGGGGTTGATGCCAAGCATTACCTATGGTCAAGGTCTAATCTTGAGGAGCTCAAGATTAAATAACAGGGAGAACTGAATGACTTGAGCTCATTGTCTCGTGACGTGGGTGTGTAGTTAACAGACTGCAGCCCAGATCTGTAAGATACTACTGGGAATATAACACAAACCCCATAGAGAGTAAAGGGCAAAGGAAACTTAAAAATAAGAGGCAGGAAATAAATGATATTTAATTTGGACATGTGCCCCCAATGCATCTGGAGGAAAATCAACAAAACATAGATATCAATGGAAAACCTAGAGAGATGAGCCATAATTACTCTAAAAAGATATGCAGACAGGAAATTGGATGGGAGCTTACAATGTTGTTTTGGGCTGCACAGATGGCCTTTTGTGCCTGCAAAGGGAAATGAGTTTATCTCTGAATAATCAAATGGAATTGTACATAAAATCAGGCTACAATTTGTCACAAGCCATCTCACGACAGCCGGGGGGGTTCTATATACCGCAGGTCAGTCCATGATCCTTGCAGAGACATGGGTGCAGGGAAAGAGGGTCAGGTTTATGGTCAGATGTCTTCATGGGGTCTTTGCCTTTGGCTAGCTGTGCCATGTTAAATGTGTTCTAACTTGTCTAACCAAAAACAGAGAGAAAAAAAATCTTCCGTTCAAGGTTGATTGGAAGGACTACAGATAAAGCATACGAAGTTCTCGGCACATGCGAAATAGCAAATAAATGTCAGTCAATAGCAGCAACATGAGCAGAAATCAAAGTGGACTCCTGAGTTTTCAAACTCTGCCCGTCAAGGAGTCTTTTTCTGCCCCAAGTGCTCCCACAGTCCTGATCCCCACACCTGCACTCCTCACCCACGACCAGTGGAAGCTCTGGAATTGTTCCATAGGAGGGGTTGGGGAGGTGATGGAGACTGGGTTCAGGAGGTGGCCCGCTACTAGGAGAACGGGTTGGAGCTGAGCTTACATAGTGGATGTGATCACTAGCTGCCCTGCTCACCAGCCGATACCAGCAGCTACAAATCCACCTAGAGGGTTTCTTAAATGAACTTGACAGAATTGAAATCTAGGATATTTTCCCCCTTAAACAATCCATTTTCCAGTGGCAAGGTACGGCACCTTCTTAGTGTCTTCCTTCTACAAATTATGGTGGAATGCATTTTCAATGTATGCTTTGCCAGTTATTTTTCAAATGTTGTTTTATATAATAATTTTAATCCCATGCTTTGCCAATTATTTCATGTATTTGTTCCTATGATAATTTGGGCCACATGCTTTGCTACACACTTGTTGCAAGTGGTTCTAAGAAAAGCCATTAGAGATTGGGGCATACCCACCATGTGACCTGCTGGTGCCAGTGCAGCCTCCCAGCTCCAGAGGTAATTCCTAGGAAAGCAGGAACCCATCGGGGCAACAGCCTTGACTCGGATACCAAGGTTATTACCAAGGGGACCTGCTGCCTCTGTTGCATTCTCAAAACAGAAATGACAGCTGTGCCCGTCAGAACCTGCAGAGCCCCTGAGAAGTGAGGGAGGGGAGCAATGACGAGGTAGAGGGAGGCTGGGGGGAAGATCTTACCTCCCTGACTTTCCCTATCCTCAAGCCCTTTATGCTGAAAACTGTTTATGCCAGACAGATTCTGGATTCAGGCTGGATGTTGACGTGCTGTGGAGAAGTCAGGATCTCTTGTCCTCACCCAAAAACTGTCCCCATGTTGAATGGTGCTTTGCCCTCTGTTCCCGTACTTCACTGGTTTCATATAAATGTAGCATAGCCTTTGGGTCAGAGGACTTTTCAGAAAAGGAGAGTCAAAACTAAAGCCTCCGTGCACACAGAGAAAAAGAATGGGTCAGAGCAATAGATCAAATATTGAACTATGAGAAAAAGAAACTGGAGAAGAAAAAAAATGGGATTCAGAAATTGTAAGTTATGACTGACTTCTCAAACGCTGGTAGAAAACTTGAAGCCAGAGTAGAGAATATAAAATTCATAAATGTTCACTATTTTAGCTAAGTTGAGGAAGAAGCATGAACTTCAAAAGAAAATAATGTTCAGAGATGAACACGAGGCCCGTTCAAGATGTGGAGGAAATTAGGAGCCAAGAAGTACATGCAAAGAGAGACTAGATGGTATTTTAAAGAGAAGTGGGACTCAAATAAAAGTTCACATACACAAACACAAACACACACACACACACACACAAAGCCCAAATATTTAGTGATTTCCTTTTCCTGTGGTCTGCTTTAGAATTCACCCCAAAGCCATTTGCTTTTGTGGTTATTCAGATTTTGTTTCTCTTCTTTCCACCTCCTACTGTCTAGTCCCTAATCCCGAGTTGGGGGAGAATAAGGGAAAGTGAAATTCAAATCTGTATTTTACCCTCTGCTGGCCTTTTGGCTGAGAGATGTGAGGAGTGAAGAAGTATGTATGGTACAGTGTGGTTAGAAGAATGTGTTGGTGCTGTTTGTTTATTTTTGTTTTTAGCTACTCTACTCAGATGACCCTAGTTTACCACATCAAGAACTGAGTGGGCAGGAAAGAGAGAGACTCAACAAACATTTGTTGAATGGCTCGACTCCACTTTGCTCCTTCTCTTAAACATTCCTCAGAGGAGTCCTAGCAACTTTTCAATACAAACCCCACGCTAAAGTCTGATTATCTGGTCATTGATGATGTGCTCATCCTTAGCAGGATACAAAGTGATCTAAGGTTTACACCAGCAAAAGGTTTTATAACATATTCTTTACTGTCAGCAACAAGGTAAACAGGAGGAAGTCTAAGCTACTCAGGAGCATAAGCTGTTTTCAAAAATTTCAGCAGGAAATATTTGCTTACCAACAAGAAACATGCTAAGTACAAATGGCATTTCTCAATTTGTTAAAGCAACCGGCAAACCCTTAACCTGGGTGTGCCCAGGACACTTTCTTAGCCCCTAGTTCATATCCCTACATACACATGTTAGTAATAACCTGCCTCCTTTTCATAATTCTCAATATTTCAGATCATTCACTCACCTGGTCTGCCCTCCAGTCATTCAAAGTGTGGTTTTACTGTGATTTACAAAACTATGTAACAAGGCAGGAAAAAATATGTTCATCTCATATTGACGGTTTCTTTCTCCTTGTTTAATTTGGAAAGGACCCTCCCTACCCCTTCCCCACAAAAGGCAAAATTCTGCCCAGCAAGACACCTAGGGCTGGATGAAAAGATAAAAAGACAAGTGTCTCTGAGCTCAGTGACGATTGCAAATGCGATTTGGAAGAGAAGAGATCCAAGATGTTGGAAAACCCAGCTCAATGTGGAAAGCCTCTTCTCTTACAACATGGATTCCAATTCTACTCCAATTCCATACAGAGCTGGGTATAACCATCAGGAAATGTAAAGTCCCTCTAGGCCATGCCTCATGACCTGGGGAGAAACCCAACCCACCAGCATGCATCTAGAAAGGCACCAGCCATGTTGAGCTCCCAAAGAGCCCTGCACCTGGGGTTTTTTGAGAGAACCCCAAGTTACACAGGAGAGATACACTTCCCGCCTCTATCCTTGGTAATAAGCATTTCTTTAGAGTCATCAAAAGAAGATAAGTTTTTTTTTTCTTTGTCCTTTGAAAACTTGACACCTGCCAAAGGAAGCAAAGAGAAAAGAAAGGCATAGTATATATCAGAAGTCTCATATTTTCAGAGCCTCTTCATCTATAAAACTACTTTCCAATGAGTTTATGTTTGCCTTCTGACAGGCTGACCACTCTAGCCCAAATGCAACTCAGTAACTTCTTCACCTTTGACCAAGAGACATTTTTAAGAAAAGTCCCATAAAAGCTTAACATTTTAGAGAGGGCAAGGCCAATCAATATCTATTGAAACTGATAAACATGTATGACTCAAAGTTCCTCTATGTATTATCTACTATTGAACTTAATATGGTTTATAAATCCTTGGTCAATGAATCACCTCCTCTGACTTTTATCCATCCTCTTCACTATTCTTGGGAGGATGGGTCACATCCTGCGATACTTCTCCACAATCTCACCATCAATAAGTCAAGGATTCAGGTTAAGGCAGCTCTAAAAAATCAAATTCAGTTATTTAAGCACAAATACATGACTATGTGATGACTTTCTGACTGGTGTGGTCATTGGGTTCTGGGCTAAGCAATCCTCAGAGAGAATAGGGAGTACCAGGTCAGCGGACGTCCCTGTAAGACTTTGCAAGGCAGTGAAGACTATCCATTCACCATCCATCTCCCATTCTCCCTCCCCAATCCATTCTTGTCTTCTTCATACATTCTCACCTGGTTTTCCCTGACCCTGCATCCTAAAGAAGCCAAATTCACTCCTAGATCTCCCTTCCTCCATGAAAATAAAGAAGAGATAAAAACTAGTTCTTCTTTTAGAAGTTAAACTGACTTGATTTCTAGCTGAAATCAACATTGGCCAGATGAGATGGTTTTCATGAATGTTAATTCTTATTTTGAACCTGGAATCAGCAAAATGGGTCATTGTATATGTAAGTACATCCCAAGTCAGCCATTGAGATAGACAATACCTAAAGCCACAGATACACTATCCACATGGCTCCTTCAAATGAATCTTTATTCATTGTTTTAATCTACAGCAGGAAGCCAAGTGCTGCACTTCAGCCCAGAGGGGGGATGCTAAGATACTGAATGAACCGCATGCAGGTGTCCAAACTTCAGGAAATTTGAATTGAAACACTGACTGAAAAAGTCCAATCTACTTGTACATGGCGAGCTGTTGTTTAAGCCCTTTTTCACATGCAATGAGCTCATATTCAGAATGTTTTTATTCAACACGCATAAAGGTTTGGCAAAGGCTTGTGGGGAGGAGCACCCTGTCATAGAAAGCAAGAGAAAAACAAGGCTGGGGCTCAGCACATTCTCTCAGAGCACACAGACCTGCATGGGCCAAGGTTTCTGTTATTAAAAAAGCAAATAGAGACTCCTCTCAATGCAGCACTAATTCCCAGATTACAATAAGTCAACAGACACTTTTTCCATGGCTTCTGACTACAGAGTGTCCCAAGAAAGTATATACTCGATATACTAACGTATGTTCAAAGAGGTAGAATCATTAGACATTAACCAATATCTGTTTTGCTTAATGTTAAAGTCACAAATGTTTAAAATGGCCACGATTTCAGAGTTGACCACATGCAATATACATATCACTTTAATAAGTTTATTTAATATCTGGAAGGGATACACATTTTGCTAGGACACACTGTTCTGAAGAGTTTATAAAGGATGTGGTGCTCACAGGTCCTGGGGTTGTTAGCTCTGAGGCTATTAGTGCTGGTACTCACCAGCATAAATGCCCACAACGTGGGTCTAGCTCCAAGCTTACTCTCAGATTTCAGTGCCTCCTGAGGACATCCCTGGAAGGGACTATGAACACAGTTCATACATAAAGTTTTCACCCTCAAAAAAAACAGTCATTCTAGGGCACCTGGGTGGCTCAGTCAGTTAAGTATCTACCTTCAGCTCAGGTTATGATCCCAGGGTCAGCAGGGAGCCTGCTTGTCCCTCTGCCACTGCCCCTGCTTGTGTTCACTCTCTCTCTCTCTCTCTGTCAAATAAATAAATAAAATATTTTTTAAAAAAAGACATTCTATTCTTGTGTTTAAGTTGAACCTGTAGGCAATCCAGGTTAAAGAGCTAGAATGGTTGCATGAATGGACCACACAGAATGCCATGCTGAGTGATGTCCACTTTATTTTTCCATTAATATGGAATCCAGTAAAGTTTTAAAAGTCTCTTTGAGGATATGAGTCCAGCAAGAGTAAGGAAGATGGATTCAAGGGAGTAGACAATGGAGGGAGATGGAGGGAGCGGATCAAGTCCTCGACGTGTCTAATGTTGGTAAGAACACAAAGGAAGGGAAGAAAAGAAGGGACACTTAGAAGAATTGACAAGCCTTGATTCTGAGCAGAATTCCAAGCAGGGGTCTTGAAATTCACACTAGTTGGATCTGCTTAGTCACATGTCCACCCAGAACCAATCACAATGACCAAGGAGTCAAACATGCTGATCTGGGTCACATGCTCCACCTCCCAAATCAGATTGTGTCGAGACAAATGGATTCCCAAACTGAAATGAGGACTAATGGGATAAAAATAATAGAAGCTGCAGGATCAACCCCAAATATCTATTATATACTGTTTGGCTGAATCCCTTTCTCTTTCTTTCCATATCAAGTTTATGACTTTTCTGTTAGATACAATAATTAAGTGGTTTGCCCAAAAGTTTCAAAAATGTATTATACAGAAATCAGAATCACTATCCTTACCATAGTGTTGAGAAAAGAGAGCAAGTGTTTAACAAAAACTTTTGAAAGGATACAAAAAGTAACCAGAGTGAATAGATTCAAATTCTAGACAAATGCAACAAGTTTTTGTCCCTGAAATATATTTTAGGCAGCATTCCCTAAAGCCAGGTGAAGTCTGAGGCTGCTGTGTTCTGGGCACTTTCCCCTCAATTCAGCCGTGGGCTGGCTTGGTGGTTGGTGACCCTGTTATATGAGGCCACTTGTCACTCTGGCATTGATGATGAATGGTGTGACAAGGTTTAGTATATCTCTGAAAATTAGTTAAAAATGATTCCAAATTACCCAGTTTTGATTTTTTCCCCCTACACTATTGCATAATAAAGTCTTTAGCAACCAACGGTACATGCTTCTGAGAAGCATTTGACCACAAGTGTCTCAGATTCAAAACACATTATTTTGTGGGAAGAAAGACATCAACCAGCACACAGACCCAACCTAATTTTGAATGGACTTAATTTCTGGATTTTAGACACTGCTTCACAATGCTATTAAAAACAGTAAGAGCCTCATTAAAACTCAAGAGGCTGAGCCCACAAACAGGGACTAACGGAGTTCCTAAGAAAAGGTATCTGCACAGCATTTCTAAACTTTGAGCTGTCTGGCTAGCTAAAGCAGATGATCTTATAACAGGAATGATTTTCAAAATATTCAACACTGACCAATCAGGGCAGACAACTAACCAACCAAAATGTTCACTGATTTGGACATGCTACCTTTCCTCACCAGTTAAATGTCAGACCAGCTCCATGGACTGGGCAGATCTGAAGAGGGAAACCAACACAAGGCTGTGTTGGAGCAAGAGAAGGCTGCTCTGAATGGCGAGATGGGGAACCAGCCTACCCCTCCTAAGTCAACGGAGCCAACATGTTCCAAGGAGGAGGCACTGATGAAAAGAAGAAGGGAAAGAAGTGGAAGAAGAAGAAGTAAAAGGCTTCTGGTGAAGATGGACGAGGGTAGAGCAGAAGCAGGGGATGAGAGGGAGGGAAAATGAACAGAGGAAAGCATGAAGGAATGGGGACATGGAATAACAGACCAGGAACAAGCAAGAACAGTGAAGGAGACTGAGGAAAGGGGAGATGAGAAATTCAGACACTTAGAGGAGGAAAAAGAATAATGATGAAAGGGAAAGCAGAAAAAGAAGAGGTGTTAGATTATCGATGAAAAATGGTAGTTTTTATGAATGATCATTGTCTCTCATGCTGTGTGATGCAGGGGTGAGCAAACTTTTTCTGTAAAGGGGTAGACAGTGATGATTTAAGCTTTGTGGATGGTACAGTCGTTCAACTACACAACTCTGGTCACACGGAAGCAGTCCCAGACAGTAAGTACACAAAGGGGCATGACTGTGTCCCAGTGAAACTTTACAGAAACAGGCACTGGGCCATATTTGGCCCACGGGTCATAGTTGGATGACTCCCACAGACAATGGTGGTTCTGACATTTCTGGTAACTCTGCAGTGCCTAGCATAGACCCAGGCACAAAATTCTAGAAAATATTAGAACCTCCTGGAAGAGCCATTTTACAGGCCCCAAAAATGGTCCAAATGGGAGCCATTTTCAATGGCTTTTTATAACTTTAACCTACAAAATGGCAGTTTCCTGTACCAACCTATCTGCTGCCTGGCCCATATGACAACCCTGTGGGTTCTCTCTCCCAAATATAACCTATAATAATGTACACAGAAGAGAAGCACTAGGTGGCTGATTCAGAGCTGTATTCAGTACTGACTGTTAAGCTTTCAGATTGGCAGAGTTCTCCATCCCCTGTAGGTAATGACTTCACAGAGTTTAGATCTGGGTCCCAGGACAGCTTCAGACACCAGCACCAAAAACAAAAACAAAAAAATCCCTTTTTGTCTCTTTAATGTATACCCTCCCCCGTTTCCTCACCTTTGACTCCTAGACTGTCCCCCAGCTTGACTACAGGGCTAGGTTCTTCAACCACTCAAAGCAGCCTGTGGTGCTTAGGAATGGCTTTAGCAATGGGAGGTGACAAGATGTACCTGAGGGGGCTCCCCAGGAGTCAGAGCATGCTTAGCTCTCAAGCTCAGTATCAGAAAGGTGGGAGCCGACTCTCACCGCAGGCTCAGACTTCTGACAGTGACCTCACATTCCCTTGTCCTGTGATTGGGAAGAGCACCTTGCAGCCTCAGGATGCAGGCAGTTCTTGCTTGGCCATGGGTTTCTGTCTGGGGAAGCCAGAGCCACTATTCCGTGGCCTCTGAGGCACCGTGCAGGACATGAGAGGTTGATCGGGTGGCTGGTTTTCTTTCATTTATGTCCATTTGGTAGCTGGCACCATGGCCATCCTTCCATTTGGTCTGGCTCCTAACCTCAACCATTCTTCAGCCACCAGGGGTTTTTGAAGTCCTGCTCAAATCACTTCCCAGGGTAACGCCAGCCGCCTTGTGAATTACCAGAGTTAAGAAATGGCCGCGAGGGACATCGTCTTGAGACACAGCCACATGGTTGCCTGTAAATAGAGCCTGATGATACCAAATGTTCAGAAAAGGAAAAGCTTAGCGCGGGTCTAGCATGATCACCTGCTCTGTGTTCCGAGGGGAACACGTAGCTCTTGCAGGAAGGGAATCCTAATGTGTTACTCTCCAAGTAAATAAAATGCAGAAACACTTTTGTAGCATTTTGCCTTTGCAGGAAAAAAGTTCAGTCTGTATTTAGGAATGAATGAGTTATGCATGGGTGTGTTTGCATAAGCATATTTCCTTCAAAACATTTTCTAGTAACTGCTGACAACAGCAACCCTAAGCCACCAGACACTAGTTCTCCCCAGCTTGAAATGAACTGTTTGCTCTCCAGAGCAGCAGCTGTGATGCTCCCAGAATCATTCCTGGCCTCCCCAGGCTCTGAAATCTGCATATCCTGACCCTTCCTCCCTGGCCCCATCTGTCTCCCCAGCTTCCCTGCTCCTGTCACGCAAAGTTACTCAATACCCAGTAGGAGCTAACCAGAGCCAAGGAAACACGTTCCCACAGCTCCCATCTTGCCATTCACTTCGTGCGGCTCGGTTCCTCTGCCCTGCCACCCTGGGGCACGGGCAGGGAGAGAGCTCCACATTTAAACCCCCAGCTTTGGGAACAGATCATTCCTCCTCCATAGTCCCTCTCCAGTCACTGCTGCCCCTGGTTGAACCCCTTCCCCACACCCTGCTCTCTGTAGCCCAGCACATGCTGTTTCTCTTTGTGACCAAATTTCACAGCTGACTGTATGCAATTTAGTAATATCACTAGTAGTGCTTCATCTTTTTCAATCTATTTAGAGCTCAGGTTGAAATTTACCAAACTAGAGGGTAAACCCCTAATTTTGGTAAACCCCTAATTTACCAAACTAGGGGTGCCTGGGTGACTCTGTCGGTTAAGCATGGCTCAGGTCATGATCCCAGGGTCCTGGGATCGAGCCCTGCATCAGGCTCCCTGCTCAGTGGGGGGGCTGCTTCTCCCTCTCCTTCTGCCCCTCCACCCTATTCTCTCTCTCTCTCTCAAATAAATAAATAAAATCTTTAGAAAAAGAAAAAGAAATCTACCAAACTAGCTCTTTTATCTGCATTATCTTCCATAGTCTTTTCTCTTTGGGGCCTTAGTTCATACCGTTTGATATGGTGTAAGAAACAAGCTTTGTTTAAGACAGTCAGATATAATAAATCTTTCTAGTTTCTGTATCTTCCTCTATAAAATAGTGAAAATACTGACTTACTGCCTCTCTAGGAGTAAGGGAATCTATACAAAATTCCTAGCATGGAACCTGATTCATAGCTGGTGCTCAACAAATGTTAATAGCCACCTTCCCACCACCACAGCCTCGTGGTGTGACTAAAGTAAATTCAGATTGGCAAGTCACACTCTGGAACAGCACTTCTCAACCTTGGGAGCATAATGCAGTCACTTGGAGAGCTTTAAGAAGCACCCCCCATCATCCCCTCCCACCCTTAAATATCCCGAGTGGCCAACCTCCCCTGTTTCTTATTTTGATCTTAGGCATCAGTATTCTTAGGCTTCAGCCCCTGCCACCAGACCAGACATGTGTTTTTCTTCCTCTTGCTTCTCTCTTTCTCTGCTTTCCACAAAGTTTTGGGGCAATTTGTTACGCAGCAATAGATAACTAGTACACTCCTCATATCACAGCATGGCAGTTATGTCCCTGACTTCAGATAGATTTTCATTGTTGTGTGACTTGTTTCCCAGAAATAAGGCAGTCATTAAATTTGCATGACTGATGGATTCATGTCTGGCTCTATGATTTTGATGTGTTGGCCTGCTCTGTTAGCTGTATTAAGAAAATGAATGGCTGAGGCCACTGGGCAAGGGAAGGAGGGCCAGGGCAAGATGCACAGCCTGACCACAGTCATGCTGCTCTGTGCCCTGGCCCAGGCTGCATGTGCAGGGCATCCTACCTACAAGTTCCTGAACATGCAGGAGCCCCCGATGGACATGACATCGGTGACCAACAGGGCAGCTCGGACCCTGCTATGGACTAAGCTCATCCGAGGCCTGGGCAGGGTCCTGAGCAGCCAGCTCTGGGAACCCGCCACCATCAACTACCCCTGAGAAGGGCCCACTGGGTCCATGCTTCCACAGGGAGCATGCACCGCACCACCATCCATCCATCCATCCATGCGGAGATGCACTGCAGGCCAGCTCTGCCAGGCCACCTGCCCCTACCAGGCCATCACCAGCGAGGCTGAGCCATGGGGCCCATGTCACCCACAGGGCCACCTGCTATGACATCGACAGGGCCATCTAGTGCAGCTTCTACCGGGAGGCCCCATCTGTCTCCCCAGCTTCCCTGCTCCTGTCACGCAAAGTTACTCAATACCCAGTAGGAGCTAACCTGTGGACCACATTGTCAAGGGCCCCAACCTCGAGTTCTCCACGGAGACATATGACGAGTTGCTGTACGAGGAGAAGCGGCTCAGTGACGGGGCCAAGGGGGAGGCTGAGATCGCGGCCAACATCCAGGCCCACTACCTCTACCAGTGCCGCCCCCCACCCAGTGGCCTGCAGCCCCAGCCGCCCAATAAGAAAGCTCAGGCCTCCTTCCAACAAAAAAACAGTGCCTTCTTTAAGCAGCCGTTTCTTCTCATTACTGGGGCCATCCTGAGGCTTCATCTCTTAAGAAATGAAAGACTACCTCCCCTCTTAAGAATATTGGATAATTAATCAGTGGAAAGCTCGCCATTGAGCCTTCCTTGTACTCACTAACCCCCTTCCTACCTGATCAGTAAACATGACCACAGATGCCCATGAGTTCCTTCTGTTCTTGGAAGAGATTCTACTTCAGGGACAGCTTGGCTGACTCAGAGGTCCCTATGTTTCTTCTTTCCTGAAACAAACACAAACCAATACTTTAAAACAGACATGTACTTAATATTTTCTAAAAGAATACCTACATATCCTAATAAACTGTTTGATTACATTCACCTTTCTGTTGTATTAGAACATCTTTATGTACTTATTGCTTTAGAGTATTATGATGAACACATGGCCTTTCACAGACTCACCCTGTACCAATTTACCATCATTATATTCATTATTTGATGTTCAAATGTCTTTTTTTTCCTGTCCCACAAATGGACTCAACTGACTTGCAAGAAATTCTGATTGCTTTGAGAAAGGAACAATATTAGACACAACAGTCCAAGCTTCTTGTGTGTGTGTTGTAGAGAAGCACCAGGCCTTTAGCCACTGTTGCTTGGGGCCTATTTTGTCACAGAGCCAGAAAAGAGGTTTTCATAGGGCAGGAATTCATGCTGATTTTCCTCATATAGCAGACTGTGTTGCTATAGGTTTTTGTCAGCCAGGGTCTCATAAGAAAAATAGAGCGACTTTTCCTAGGAAGTCTAAAGGTAGGTAGTTTCCCAGCCAAGCAATGAGGCAGAAGCCCCTGGAGACACCCCCTCCTCAGGACAGGGTCTCACAGCTTTGCCTAGGCCCTCGAGAGAGAACAGCCGGGCTCACGGCCTCCTCAGTGGTGCCGCCTGGCCGCCTGGTTCCCTCCCAGAGACGCATTTCTTTTCTTTTCTTTTTTTAAAGATTTATTTACTCATTTTAGAGAGAGAGAGCATGAGCAGAAGGGGCAGAGGGAGAGGGAGAGAGAATCTCAAGCAGACACCATGCTGAGCATGGAGCCAAACGCAGGGCTCCATCCCACGACCCAGAGATCACGACCTAAGCTGAAACCAAGAGTCGGAGGCTTAACCGACTGCGCCACCCAGGCGCCCCCAAAGCTTCATTTCTATTAGGAGTAACACTTGGTCTCCACTTTGCTTGCTGCTTTACTCCTCCACTGTCTTTCTTTGCCTCCAAGCAGCCTCAGTGCACCATTGGAGGGTGCTCAGGACCTCGAGGGTTCCTAGGATGTAGGATTTTCTGTTTTCAAACCAAGACAGTCCCAGGCCCACTGGGATGTAGTGGTCACCCCATCGCCAGTGACCTAATAACGGGACAGCTGAAGGAATTCGTCGCTTCTACACTCTGCTCAGTAGAATACTAGAGGACAGAATAAAAACATGCTTGGGATTTACACGTAAGGCAATCACTCATTGAAGAGTCACACTGCAGTGCAGACAAATTCTCCAGCTCCTACTGCCAAGATAATTACATGCAAAACTGGAAGAGGCTGAGCTGTTTAACCTAGAAAACACACAGCTGTGAACAATTTTCTCATTCAAAAAGCCGTGGTCTTCCAACTGCAAAGCCTGGCTTCTCTTCCCTATCTCCGAGGGCCCTACAGAAGGTAGGTCTAAAAAACCAAAGCCGGATGGCAGATTCTCCAGGAGGGAGAGGTACAGAGAAGAAAGTGCTTAGAAGTTTTCTTTACCCACAAACACCCTCCCACCTCTCACTTTTGCGTGATCACAGGTCCTTTGGATTCCATAATCAGCCATTTCAATACAAGGCTTATTTTTCCCTTTGAAACTTGAAAACTTGAAACCCAGGTGATATTATTTTACCCACTGTCAAACTGAATCTGTTCATCATAAGCTGCCACTGCACTGGTTTTTGCTAAGCAACCATCTAGCTGAAATACAAATGAACCTTCTATCTAAATCCTTCTTCATGAAATTTTCCATTCCGCAAATTATTGACAGCCTAAACCACTGATCAGGTTGTAAAACTGTGAAATTCTCTCAATTCTGAGAAGTAGTTTGAAATTACACTGAAAAATACGTTGCGGTCTCTTAGGAACAGACGCTAACTGTGGTTTCTCATCCAATATGCAAAGAGCTATGGAGAAAATGATGACCTTGTGTCAGGTGTGGGCTCTCTTCCTTGGAGTTCTTCCCTCTAAGGTCAGGGGGCTGATCTCGCCACCCCACGTGGTCCCCTCATGGCCAGGAAGTGCCCATTCACCACCAAGTTTACTTCCAAAGTAAACTTGCAACACAGTTGCAACAAACTTACTAGTTTACCACGCATACTTAATTGTGTTTTCTGAAAGAAGTACCTCCATGTCATATATTGGCCCAAGCTAACTATAAACATACAAAAGAAAAGGGTCCCATATCATCTGGCCATTTATGGACACAGTACTTGGGGGGAAAAAAAACTTGAAATTCCCTGTCTCATACATGAAGAAAGTCCTCTGTAAGAGCTCTTGTTGAATTAGAAGCTGACAACAGCATGGACAGCCCAGTCACGCCATGGAATTCTTTCCAGATCCAGTTTCATAATTCACCCTCTCCCATTTGGCCTCTATTATTACATTTAGAAGACTTTTCTTAATAAGGGTCACTTACAGGATCCTAATTGGGGATGTGAGACGGAAGAAGTTTAATAGCTATTCCAGGACTCGTGACATTGTAGGAAACAAATGCTGGATTTTAAAACTCAAAAATTAGCACTGAGTGCAGCTTCCACCAGAACACTAGACGTGCTGCCCCAGGAAAGCTGCTTGCCCTCTCTGAGCCTTAGTGTTTTCAACTATCAATTGTTCAACGGTTCGGTCATTTGCAATCATTTTTATTATTTTCTAAAGTCCCCTTTAGCTATTGTGAGAGATGGATGGATGGATGGATGGATGGACAGATAGAAAAATGATGGATGGGTGGGCAGATGGACAAATATGTTGTGGGCTGAACTATGTCTCCTCAAAATCCATTTATTGATGTCTTAACTCCCAGTAGCTCAGAATGTGGCTGTATTTGGAGATAGGGTCTTTAAAGAGGTAATGAAGATACAATGATGCCCTATGGGTGGCCCCTAATCTGTTAGGACTAGTGTCCTTATAAGAAAAGGAAATTAGGACAGACATACATAGAGAGAAGATGGCCATTTCTAAGTCAAGGACAGAGTCCTCAAAAAAAAAAAAAAAAAACCTCAACCCTGTTGACACCTTGATCTCAGACTTGTAGCTTCCATAACTGTGAGGAAATAAATTTCTGTTGTTTAAATCACTCAGTCTTTGGTACTTTGTTATGGCAGCCCTAAAAACCTAGCATAGGTAGATGGATGGATGGATGGATGGATGATAGATAGATAGATAGATAGATAGATAGATAGATAGATAGATAGAT